>NC_077232.1:192923096-193260596 GCF_027887165.1 Monodelphis domestica
AAAGAAAATCAGACCAGAAGGAAAAGAATGACCAAAAAGCCAGGGATGAAATTCAGTCTTTAAGAACCAGAATACAACAACAGGAATTAAGTGACATCACAAGGCAGCAGGACACTATAAAACAAAATCAAAAGAATGAATAAATTGAGAAAAATATGAAGCATCTCGTTCACAAAGTCATTTGAGAAGAGACAATTTAAGAATCATTGGTCTACCAGTAGTCCATGACAAAAGAAAAAGCCTGGACATAATACTATAGGAAATTATTCAGGAAAACTGCCCTGATATCCTAGAACAAGTGGGAAAAGTGGAGATTGAAAGAATCCACAGCTCACCTCCTGTATTTAATTCCCAACTGACAACACTCAGGAATGTTATAGCTATATTCAAAAACTGTAAGACCAAAGAAAAGATATTACAAGCCGCCAAGAAGAAGTCATTCAGATACCATGGAACCACAGTGAGGATAATGCAGGATCTGGCTGCATCCACACTGAAGGAATGAAAGGTATGGAATATGAAATTCCGGAAAGCAAGGGAACTAGGTTTACAACAAGAATCAACTACCCAGCAAAACTGACTACATTTGTACAGGCGAAAGTATGCTCATTCAACACAATAGAAGAATTCCAAGCATTTGTAAAGAAAAGACCAAACCTGAACAGAAAATTTGATGGCCAAGCACAGAATTCAAGAGAATCATCAAAGGTAATTAAGAAAGAGGAAAAAGAAAAACAAAGAAAACAACAACAAAAATATTTTAAGAGACTCAATAAGTTAAAATGATATGTATCCGTATAAGAAAATAGGTCATTGGTAACTCTTAAAAACTTGCTATCACCTGGTGTGACCACAAAAATATGGGTTTTAAGACTGTAAATTGTCAAAACTGAAAAGATAATTTTAGTGTCTTGATTTAAATGAAAAATAAGTGATCTCCATGGGAAAATTTCCCAAAATATCAATATCCAAGTCAGTTGGATTTTATGGAGATTTTAATTAATAATACAAATGAAGGAATTAATGGAAGGGAGAGAGACAGAGTAAGAAGAAATAGTAGGAAAAGGCCTAAGCCTTAAGAGATACTAGTCAGTCTTTTATCCACTCACCACAAGATTTTGTCCTAAAACAAAACTCCAGTGTTCAGAGAGACCCTCCAATTCAGCTTTCAAACTCAACTAAGTTAAAAGGCCCTGCTCTGAACTCCTGACCTCCTTTTAAAGATAATTTTCTTCTATGTCACCTCCCCTAAATTTTCACATCTACCAATCACAGTAGACATTCTCCACAGGACTGACCATTATTAATTCACATCTGAGTAGACTAAAACTTCACATCTCTTTGCTAAACTTGCCCTTTGTAAGTTGCTTGACCTTTTAGTGATTAATGTGACCTTCATAGGTACTTAGCACCCTTTTGTATTAGCTCTAAAAACAGACCTAGCTTAAGGTTCTAGCTTTACTATAAGTATGGGTTGAGGAATTTTTCTCATTGTTCCACCAGGAGTTTACAAATTTATCTTCCCCTAAAGTATGCCAAAGTATGGGTGGAGTAATGTTAGAGTTCCCAATACATTCCTGATCAAGTACCTTCATTGTTTAAAATGGGGGATAACCTTAACCAAATGTTCCAAGGTAGAGTCTGAGAAATTTTTAGATTCATACTGGGCTGCTAGAAGAATTACACTTAGAGGGAACAGTGACAAATTGTATAGGATGAAAGGACAAGACATAAATAGGTATATAGATATATGCATGCATAATTACATATACATGTATAGAGCTAAGAAAGGAGGTTAATACTAAAAGAAATGGGAAAAGAAACAAATGGGGGGTAAATTTATATGTCACAAAGAAGCTTATGGTGGGAGGATGGAGAACATCAATACACTGGAAGGGTAAAGAGGTCAGAGATAGGAAATATTCAACTCTTACATGCTTTGAAAATTACCCAAACAGGGAAGAACAATCCAATCCATTGGGGCAGAGTATTGATTTGCGCCCTATAGGGGAGTAGATGGGTAACAAACATTCTGCTGGGGAGAGAAGCAGTACAAGGGAGGGAGAGGGTCAGGGGGAAATTTTAGAAAGACCACAGGGAAAATAATGGGGGGAATAAGAAGAGAAGGGAGTAGAAAAGGAGGTTAAATAAGAGTGGGAAATAGGGGGACGGATTATAAACAAACATTGGTGTAGAAGGAAATAGTGAAAGAAGAAAAGGCAGGACCAGGAGCAGAAATCAAACTGCTGGGAAATACAAAGCTAGTTATCATAACTCTGAATGTGAATGGAATGAACTCACCCATAAAACACAAGCAAATAGCAGAGTGGATTAGAATCCAAAACCTTACCATATGCTGTTTACAAGAAACACACATGGGGATGGTAGATAGACATGGGGTGAAAAATAAGAGGATGGAGCCAAATCTACTGGGCATCAACTTATAAAAAGAAGGCAGGAGTCGCAATCATGATATCTGACAAAGCCAAGGTAAAAATAAATCTAGTTAAAAGAGATAGGGAAGGTAATTACATCCTGATAAAAGGCAGTATAGACAATGAGGAAATATCTGTACTCAACATGTATGTACCAAATGGCATAGCATCCAAATTTCTAAAAGAGAAACTAGAGGAGCTCAAGGATGAAATAGACAGAAAAACTATACTAGTGGGAGACCTTAACCTTCTTCTATCCAAACTAGATAAATCAAACCAAAAAATAAATAATAAAGAGGTAAGAGAAGTGAATGAAAGCTTAGACAAATTAGAGTTTGTGGAGAAAAATAGAGAGGGACAGAAGAAAAATAAATAGGGACAAAAAGGAATATACCTTCTTTTCAGCAGCACATGGTACATTCACAAAAATTGACCATGTATTAGGGCATAAAAACATTGCAAATGTGTTCAAGAGGGCAGAAATTATAAAGGCATCCTTCTCAGATCATAATGCAATGAAAATAATAATAGTAAGGGTACATAGAGAGGTAAATCAAAAATTAATTGGAAATTAAACAATACGATTCTCTAAAACTGGCTAGTTTAAGAACAAATCATAGAAATAATTAATAACTTCATTGAAGAAAATGACAATGGTGAGACATCCTTTCAAAATCTATGGGATGCAGCCAAAGCAGTACTCAGGGGCAAATTTATATCCTTGAGTTTATATATTAACAAATTAAGAAGGGCAGAGGTCAATTAAATGGGCATGCAAATTAAAAAAAAAACTAGAATGTGAATAAATTAAAAATTCTCAGATGAAGACTAAATAAGAGATCCTAACAATTAAAGGAGATATTAATAAAATTGAAAGTCAAAGAACTATTGATTTAATAAATTAGACTAGAAGCTGGTACTTTGAAAAAACAAATAGACAAAGTACTAGTCAGTCTAATTTAAAAAAGGAAAGAAAAAAACAAATTGACAGTATCCAAGATGAAAAGGGAGACCTCACCTCTAATGAAGAGGAAATTAAGGCAATCATTAAAATTAAAATTAAAATTAAAAACTACTATACCCAATTATATGGCAACAAATATGGCAATCTAGGTGAAATGGATGAATACTTACAAAAATATAAATTGCCTAGACCATGAGAGGAAGAAATGAATTAACTAAACAACCTCATATCAGAAACAAAAATTGAACAAGCAATCAAAGAACTCCCTGAGAAAAAATCCCCAGATCCAGATGGATTCACAAATGAATTCTATCAAGTATTCAAAGAATAACTAATCCCAATATTATACAAACTATTTGACAGAATAAGCCAAGAAGGAGTTCTACCAAATTCATTTTACAACACAAATATGGTACTGAGCCCAAAGCCAGGCAGGTCAAAAACAGAGAAAAAAAATAGACCAATCTCCCTAATGGATATAGATGCAAAAATCTTAAATAGGATACTAGCAAAGAGAATCCAGCAAGTCATCACAAGGGTTATTCACTATGACCAGGTAGAATTCATACTGGGAATGCAAGGATGGTTCAACATTAGGAAAACTATCCACATAATTGGCCATATTAACAAGCAAACTGACAAAAATCACACGCTTATCTTAATAGATGCAGAGAAAGCCTTTGATAAAATACAACACTCATTCCTATTGAAAACATTAGAAAGTATAGGAATAGAAGGGCCTTTCCTAAAAATAATAAACAGTATTTATCTGAAACCATCAACAAACATCATCTGCAGTGGTGATAAACTAGAAGCCTTCCCAATAAGATCAGGAGTGAAACAAGGATGCCCATTATCACCTCTATTATTTAACATTGTACTAGAAACACTAGCAGTTGCAATTAGAGAAGGAAAAAAAATTGAAGGTATTAAAACTGGCAATGAGGAGACCAAGCTATCACTCTGTGTGGATGATATGATGGTATACTTAAAGAATCCTATAGAATCAACCAAAAAGCTAGTGGAAATAATCAACAATTTTAGCAAAGGTGCAGGATACAAAATAAACCCCCATAAGTAATCAGCTTTTCTATATATCTCCAATCCATTTTAGCAGCAAGAATTAGAAAAAGAAGTTCCATTTAAAATCACCCTAGAAAATATAAAATACTTAGGAATCTATCTACCAAGATAAACACAGGAACTATATGAATACAAGTACAAAACACTCTCCACACAATTAAAACTAGATCTAAACAATTGGAAAAACATTGATTGCTCATGGGTGGGATGAGCTAAAATAATAATAGTGGCAATCCTTGGGGCAGCTGGGTAGCTCAGTGGATTGAGAACCAGGCCTAGAGATGGGAGGTCCTAGGTTCAAATTTGGCCTCAGACACTTCCCAGCTGTGTGACCCTGGGCAAGTCACTTGACCCCCATTGCCTAGCCCTTACCACTCTTCTGCCTTGGAGCCAATACACAGTATTGACTCCAAGACAGAAGGTAAGGGTTTAAAAAAAATTAGAATTGGGTAAATGAAAAAGAAGGATCAATAAGTCATGTAAGACATTCAGTCTTTAAAAATTAAAATTGGGTAAATAAAAGCTAATTACTTCACAAGACATCAAGAAACAATATAACACAATCAAAGGAATGAACAAATAAAAGAAAATATAAAATATCTCATTGAAAAATAAAATGACCTGTAAACTAGATCCCAGAGAAATTATATAAGAATTTGTGGACAATATGAAAATATTGACCAAAAAAAAAAAAGCACAAGCACAGACATCAAATTAATAGAAATCATCCAAGAAAAATCTAATATTTTTTAATAAAAGGGCAAAATAGATATTACTAGAATCATCTGATCACCTCCTGCAATCAATCCCCATATGACAACTCCCAGGAATGTTATAGCCAAGTTCAGGGGCTCTCAGGCCAAGTAGAAAATACTGCAAGGAGTCCGAAAGGAAGAATTCAGATATCATGGAACTCTAGTCAGTATTACACAGGACCTGGTAACTTCCACACTAAAGGACTGGAAGTCTTTGAATGTGATATTATAGAAGGCAAGGAAATTGTGTTTACAACAAAGAATCGCCTGTTCCTCAAAACTAAAGATATTCTTCCATGGGGAAGTATAGTCATTTAGTAAAGTAGAAGATTTCCAAGCATTCCTGAAGAAAAGACCAGACATAAACAGAAAATTTGATGTCCAAATAGAAAATTCAAGAGAACCATAAAAAAGACAAATAAGTGAGAAAAAATTTACTGAGACAGAGAAGGCAGGAGTAGCATTCATGATTTCAGACAAAGTTAAAGCAAAAATTGAACTGATTAAAAGAGATAAGGAAGTTGATTACATCGTGATAAAAGTCAATATAGGCAATGAAGAAATATCAGTTCTCAACATAGATGCACCAGATTTTAAAAGGAGAAACTAAAGGTGATTAAGGAAAATATATATAGTACAATTACAATAGTGGGGGACCGCAACCATCTCCTATCAGGACTAGATAAATCTAATCAAAAAATGAATAAGAAGGAAGTAAGGGAAGTGAATGACATTTTAGAGTAGTTAGAGTTAATAGACACCTGAAGAAAACTGAATAGTGATGAAAAGGAATATAACTTCTTTTGAGCATCACATGATACATATGAAAAGATTGATTAAGTACTAGGTCATAAAATTTATGCAAAAAGTGCCAAAAAGCAGAAATAATAGTGCAACCTTTTCAGATCATAATTCAATAAAAATCATAATCAAGAAGAATTCATGGAGAACCCAATTAAACATTAATTGAAAACTAAATAATCCAATCATTTAAAACTGGTAGGTAAATAAAAAACAAATCATAGAAACAATCACTGATTTCATTGAAGAGAATGACAATTGGGAAACTACATCAAATTTCATGAGATAAAGCAAATGCAGTACTCGGGAGAAATTTTATGAATCAAATTATCAGTATCAACAGTTAAAAAAGGATAATTTCTCTAATGGATAGGAAATCAAAGTAATTATTAGGAGTTATTTCACCCAATATATGATAATAAATCTGATAATCTAGATAAAATAATGTATATTTACAAAAATATAAATTGTGTAGATTAACAAAAGAGGAAATTAAATACTTAAATAATCCCCTCTCAGAAAAAGAATTTGAAGAAGGCATCAGTGAACTGCCCAAGGAACAATTCTCAGGGCCAGATGGATTCATAATTAAATTCTATTAATCAATTAAAGAACAATTAATCCCAATACAAATAAATTATTTGATAAAATGAGCAAAGGTGTCTTTGTAAGTTCTTTTTTATGGCACAAATACAGTACTGATACCTAAATCAGAAAGACCAAAAACAGAGAAGAAAACTACAGACTAATCTCCTTAATGAAAATAGATATAAAAATCTGAAATAAAATACTATCAGAGTACAGCAATATAGCACAAGGATTATTCACAGTGACCAGATAGGATTTATACCAGGAATGCGAGGCTGGTTTAAAAGTTGAAAAACCATCAGCATAATTGACCACATCAATAAAAATACAGAAATCACATGATTATCTCAATAGATACAGAAATAGGCTTTGACAAAATACAACATTCAATACTATTGATAACACTAGAAAACACAGCAATAAAAGGGTCCTTTTTGGAAATAATAAGTAGTACTTATTTATTTCTCCTTTTTTAAAAATAAATTTAGAATATTTTTCCATGATTATGTGATTCATGACCCTCCATCACCACTCCCACCTCTGCCCTATTTCCCTCCTCCCAGCGCTGAAAAGCAGTTCCACAGGGTTATACATGTATCATTTTTCAAAACCTATTTCCATGTTATTCATATTTGCAATAGAGTAATCTTTTAACATCAAAAAAATAATCATATCCCTATTGAACTATGTGATCAATCATAAGTTTTTCTTCTGCATTTCTGTTCTCACAGTTCTTTCTCTGGATGGGGATACCATTCTTTATCATAAGTTCCTATGGATTGTTCTGGGTCTGGGTTCTGGGCATTGCTGATAGTAGAAAAGTAGTAGTATTTATTTAACAACATAAGTAACTATCATTTGCAATGAGAATAAGTTAGAAACCTTCCCAATAAGATCAGGAGTGAAGCAGAGATGCTCATTATCACCTCTATCATTTAATATTGTACTAGAAATGCTAACTATGGCAATTAGAGAAGAAAAAGAAATTGAAGGAAATAAAATAGTTAATGAGGAAACTAAACTATCACTCTTTGTAGGTGATATGGCATACTTGGAGAATCTGATAAAATCACCTAAAAAGCTGGTGGAAATAATTAAGAAATTTAGCAAAGTTGCAAAACACAAAATAAACTCACACAAATCATCAGAATTTCTATATATTTCCAACACCTCTGTGAGTGTTATACCTATCAAACTACCAAGACACTTTTTCATAGAATTAGAAAAAATTATAACAAAGTTCATCTGGAATAGAAGGGCTTTTCATAAAAATAATACAGAGTATATATAGATATAGATATAGATAGATAGATAGATAGATATACATATACATATTTAAAACCATCAGCAAGCATCATCATAACATTAAGCACAATACACTATTTCAAGGTAATTTCTCCCTTGCAGTGATTACATCCTAATAGGTAAATAAAAATGCCTATTATTCTTTTTATTACTAGGTATTTGACAAACTGTAAAACTCCTTTGAACTTCATTTTCCATCGAGTAAACATGAAGGCTTAAAAATTGGCTGCATTTTTATTACTTTCTAAAATTATTTCCAGATAGTAATCTTTGCACACATGTGAAAGAAACAACCCCAAACCAATTTCCCAACACAACTAAATCTCCATAAACTCTATATTCACATTGGATGAACTCCCAAGAGAAGGAGGAATGCAACAAATACAATGACTGAAATGAAGACTATAAGAACATATTAGGAGCCTTTGTGAATATGCCCTTTGTGGGAATCACCAGAAAAAGACAAATATTAGCAGCTCAATTGTTCTCAAGGCATAGACTGTAATTTAATGAGGGAGAAGAAAGAAGACTACATTAAATCATAGCCTAAGAACATTGTGAATTATATGACTCTGAGTCACTGGTTGCTTGAAGCAACTTCCAGAGATACAGAGTATTATAAGTAGAGATATTGCTAGGTAAATATGATTCTTATTGCACGTATGTAATAGACTTTCTCGTTTTCTATCTTAGTATCTGCCAATGCCACCCACCAGGAGTAGGACTGATTACAATTATCTCTTAGGTCAGATATCTAGAATGGAAGGGATCTCAATGTCATGTAGTACAATTTTTGTGTTCTAAAGAGAAGGAAAATGAGGCAAAATGTGGTCAATTGATGCATGCACCATTTAACATGTATAAAGGTTCACAAAAATGATAAGTAGCAGAAGCTGGATTAGAATCTAAATTCTTTGACTATAAATTGTATGTTGTCCTTTGTACCAGAGTGCTTCTCAAAGAAGAATGGATTTTCTATTTTCTTTTTTTACCCTTTTGTAAATTTAGAATATTTTTCCATGATTACATGATACATGACCCCCTGCTCTTTCCTCCCGCCTTCTAGAGATGACAAACAGTTCCACTGGGTTATACATGTATTATTTATTGTTCAAAACCTATTTCCATATTATTCCTTTTTTGTAATAGAGAAATCCTTTAACATCACAACCCTAATAATAACCAAATCGAACTATTTGATTCATCATATGTTTTTCTCTTGCTTTTCTGCTCCCACAGTTCTTTCTCTGGATGTGGATATCATTCTTTCTCATGAGTTCCTCTGGATTGTCCTGGGTCAGTGCATTGCTACTGGTAGGAAAGTCTATTACATTCAATTGTGCCATAATGTATAAGTCTCTGTTACCATCTTCTCCTGGTTCTGCTCCTTTTACTCTGCATCAATTCCTGGAGATCTTTCAAGTTCATATGGAATTCTCCTAGTTCATTATTCCTTTCAGCACAGTAATATTTCATCACCAACAGATACCCCAATTTATTTAGCCATTCCACAATTGATAGACACCCCCTCATTTTTCAATTTTTTGCCACCACAAAGAATTCAACTATGAATATTTTTGTACAAGTCTTTTTTCCTTATTATCTCTTTGGTGTATAAACCCAGCAGTAGTATGGCTTGGCCAAAGGGTAGGCATTCTTTTAAAGACCTTTGTTCATAGTTCCACATTGTCCTCCAGAATTGTTGGACAAATTCACAACTCTACCAGTAGCATATTAGTGTCCCTATTTTTGCCACATCACCTCCAACATTTATTACTTTCCTTTGCTGCCATATTGGCCAGTCTGCTAGGTGTGAGGTGTTACCTCAGAGTTGTTTTAATTTGCATTTCTCTAATTAGGAGAGATTTAGAACACTTTTTCATGTGTTTATTGATAGTTTTGATTCCATCATTTGAAAACTGCCTATTCATCTCCCTTGATTTTTTTGTAAATTGGACTTAGTTCCTTATATATTTGGGAAATTAAACCTTTCTCAGAAAGTTTTGTTATAAAAATGTTCTCCTAGTTTGTTGTTTTCCTTCTAATTTTGATTGTATTGGTTTGTACAAAACCTTTTTAATTTGATATAATCAAAGTCTTTTATATTATATTTTCAATGTTATCTATTTCTTGCTTGGTCTTAAATTCCTTCCTTTCCAATAGATCTGATAGGTATACTATCGTATTTTCACATAATTTATCTATGATTTCATTCTTTATATTTAAGTCATTTATCCATTTTGAATTTATCTTGGTATAGGGTATAAGATGTTGATCTAAATCTAATTGTTCCCATACAGTTTTTCAATTTTCCCAGCAGTTTTTGGTCAAATACTGAGTTCTCATCCCAAAAGTTAGGGACTTTGAGTTTATTGAACACTAGCTTGCTGAGGTAATTTAACCCTAGCATATTCCATTGATCCACCCTTCTTTCTCTTAGCCAGTACCATATTGTTTTGATGAACACTGCTTTATAGTACAGTTTAAGATCTGGTACTGCTTGTACCCATGCTTCACATTTTTTTTTCATTATTTCCCTTGATATTCCTGATCTTTTGTTCTTCCAGATGAACTTTGTTATATTTTTTTCTAATTCTATAAATTTTTTTGGTAGTTTGATATGTATGGCACTGAATAAGTAGATTAAATTGTGTAGAATTGTCATTTTTATTATATTAGTTCATCCTACCCAGAAGCAATTAATGTTTTCCAATTATTTAAATCTAGCCTTAATTGTGTGAAAAGTGTTTTGTAATTGGGTCCATATAATTCCTGTGTTTGTCTTGGCAAACAGATTCCTATATATTTTATATTGTTTAGGATGATTTTCAATGGAGTTTCTCTTTTCTAGTTCCTCCTGCTGAGTTTTGTTGGAAATATATAGAAATGCTGATGATTTATGTGGGTTTATCTTGTAACCTGCAACTTTGCTAAAGTTGTTAATTATTTCCACTTGCCTTTTAGTTTATTTTATGGGGTTATTTAAGTATACTATCATGTCATCTGCAAAGAGTGATATTTTAGTTTCCTTGTTGGCTACTTTAATCCCTTCAATTTCTTTTCCTTCTCTAATTGCTATTGCCAGTGTTTCTAGAACAATATTAAGTAATAGAGGTGATAATGGGTATCCTTGTTTCACTCCTGATCTTATTGGGAAGTCTTTTTACTTGTCTCCATTGCAGATGATACTTGTGGATGGTTTTAAATATATACTGTTTATTTTTATGAGGAATGGCTTTTCTATTACTATACTTTCTAGTGTTTTCAATAGGAATGTGTTGTGTTGTATTTTGTCAAAGGCTTTTTCTATATCATTTGAGATTATCATGTGATTTCTGTTAGTTTGATTGTTGATATGGTGAATTTTGTGGATATTTTTCCTAATATTGAATCATCCTTGCATTCCTGATCATAGTGCATAATCCTTATGATCACTTGCTGAAGTCTTTTTGCTAGTATTATATTTAAGAATTTTGCATCTATATTCATCAAGTAGATTGGTCTGTAGTTTTCTTTCTCTGTTTTTGGTCTGCCTGGTTTTGGAATCAGTACCATATTTGTATTGTCAAAGAAATTTGGTAAAACTCTTTCTTTGCTTAGTTTGTCAAATAATTTGCACAATATTGGAATTAGTTGTTCTTTGAATGTTTGATAAAATTCACTTGTGAATCCATCTGGTCCTAGGGATTTTTTCTTAGGAAGTTCCTTAATGACTTGTTCCATTTCTTTTTCTGAGATGCAATTATTTAAGTATTCTACTTCCTCTTCTATTAACCTAGGCAATTTATAGTTTTTGGAAATATTCACCCATTTCACCTATATTCTCTATATATTCTATATTCTATAGAATATTCTATATTCTATTTTCTTTAAAGGACTTACTGATATGCCCCATTTAGGGATGAGACTAATGCCATCAATTTATTACTTCATATTTAATATTGGGAAGAATGAGATATTCACATGCTATTTATCAGTTAAAAACATAGTTATCAACCTGCTTTAACATAGCATGTAAATGTATGAAAGATGCATGGGACATTTAAGGTATCTAGATACATCTGCCCCCTGATCCATATAGAAATATGTCTGGGCTGCAGGTTAAAGTATGTTGACTCATAGTCTTTAGAAAACCATTGAGTTAGTTGGGAACTGAATCCATAATATTCAGATTTTTTATGCCCTTGGGTAAACAGTAAGTTGTGCAAAAGGAGGCAGGGGATAATGAGGTCCCTTCAGTAGCATTGGTGCTTTTCAGGAAAAATTAATCCCTGTTGTGTGATCTTAACACAGAACTTACTCCATAGAATATTGTCTAATATCTCTCTTATTACCACCATCTTGAATGTGATTCCTCTTTAGCATCTTGCCTGGACCTCTTCTTTCAATTTATCTCTCTCCTATTTATCATATTTGTTTTTATACTTGATTTGTTAATTCATTAATAATTTAGTGTAAATAAGCACCTTTTGTGGATAAAGCATTATGCTAAGTACTTGAGAAAATTGACATTTTAAACCTTCAATACTTTGATTTATCTATTTTATTTTAAAATTTAATTTATTTATTAGATTAAAGTTTCCAGTTATCTTGTTGCCTCCTCCACACACACATACTAGAGAAGGTTTAATTTCACACACATATATACTCATATATTTATTTTATATATTTATATATGAATATATAAACTTTGTCTTGCTTGTTTATATTTATTAATTATTTCTCTGGAGGTGATTATGTGTGAATTATTCTCCAAAAAAGTATTTTGTACATATATATAACATTCTTTCAAAATGCTTATTTTGCCTTCCATATTTTAATGTATGTCTTCCATTTTGTTTTTTTAAATTAACCTGTATCTGGGATCTTATCACATTTCTAAGTGCTACCCTGGATCACAGGTCTCAACCATTCCCCAGGTAATGATATTTTAAGCCTCTGTTTCTTTATGTCTTGGAATGGTTGAAATGGCCAGAGGTCAGTTAGATGCAACAAATGTCCCAATGGCCCCAACTGCCCTTTGCTAAGACATGACACAACACAGACTCTAACATTTCTTGCATGGAGAGGGCTTTATTCTCTCTTGTTTCATTTTGTCTCCTTGTCCACCTCCTCCCTCTCATGAAACTTATGCATGCATATATGCTAACACACAAGCATTTATTGACCACCTACAATGTGCCAGGCATTATGCCAGTTCTGAGTACACAAAGACAAAGTGTGACAAAGGTCCTGCCTTCCTCTAGCTTTCATTTGCATCAGTAAAAGGAAATGTTCAAAATAAATACAGAAAAAAAATTAATATAGAACATAGATAACTATAGAATAAACAATAGATTAATAAGGGAGAACCAACAGTTTGAGAGGATCAGCAAAGTGTTCATATAGAAAAGGGCACTTATGAGTTTGAAGGAACCAAAGTATTGTCAGAGGTAGAAACGGTGAAAGGATACATTTCAGGGACTGTAAACAGTCAGTGCAAAGGGAGAGATGTGGTGATTGTCTAGACCTTAAAGTATAGACAAAGGAGGAGGCATCATACAATAAGATCTAGGCTATGTTTTGAATGGCTTTAAAAGCAAAATGGATTAGTTTATATTTGATCCTAGGGGGCAATTGAGAAACATTGGAATTTATGACATAAGGGAATGATGTTTGGCAGCTGTATAGAGGACAAATGGGAGAAATTTGAGACAAGGATCCAATTATGAAGTACACACACATATGTAGACTCATGATTTCAAGGTAACTTACAATAAAACTCCCTCTATCAATGATGTTTGGAAATGTATCACAAATTATAGACTATTTGAAAATTGCTTAGGGGACTGAAAAATATATATATATATACTTATATATTTATTTTCTGTGGATCCACATTGTCATTATCATCAGTATCACTTCCAATAATGCAATGGTACAGGCTATATCTCATCCATTTATGATCTTCCTGTGGTATTGTCTGTGACTTCACAAATGAGTAAATTCTTTTTAATTTGGAGTGGGTACCAATGGAGCACACACAATATCTGAAATTTATCCTTGTTCTCACTAAATTCCCAGTCTATATTTCCTGTCCTACATCTCTGTGATGATATTCTTTAAGGTAATTTTCCTGCAAAATTCTGCATTCATATTATTTTGCAGCCCACTCATGTCCTCCATTGCTCTTTCAACTGTCCTTTGGGTAACCCACAGTTTTCATTCTTTAGTGAGATATTACTATTCCATGACTCACAACCATACAGTATGACCAAAAGACTATTGATGTTATAAGTATGTGCCTTTATTTCAGGAGAGAGCTAGATATTGTTAAAAAACACTGAATACAATTCCCAAAGGCAACCTAGCCCACTTTCTTCCTCTTATTTCATTCTATTCCCTTTTTATTCACAGAATATGATATTCCATTACTTGGAGCCATGCACCATCATTGGATGAATATTGTAACCAAAAACATAGGCCATACATAAAAGGACCATGTATAGAGAAAAATAATTTGCAAACAAATGTAAATTCAAAAGACAAAATTACAAAACCCAACATTTATAAAGTATGACAAAATAAAAATAATAAATTTAGAGAACATAAAACATATAAAGCCCCAAATGCAAGTAATAGTTAAATACTAAATTTTAGTAGATCAAAGAATAATTCATAGCAACATTAATCATTTGAAAGAAAGTATTATAAGAAAATTAACTAAAATTTTCTCAATTTTACTAATTTCCAAAATTTACTAGAATAGTAAACCAACTAAAGCTGACCCTAACAGGAAAAAATATGTTCCTAAAACATATATTAAATTTTTTAAAAAAAGAGAACAAATGAACAGAATATATATATGCATATATATATATATATATATATATATATATATATATGAGAAAGCCAATAAATAAGCTACTCCAAATAAGCACAAAAGAGGAAAATTTGAAAATAAGAGTAATAAATAAATTTAATCCCAACTAAAAGTTAATTCTCATAAAGTATTTAACAAATCTGTTAAATCTTTAAACCACTTGATTTAAGAGACAGAAAATCTCTTTAAAAGAAAAAATTTCTTTTAAAGTTAAATATAAAACACAAATAACATAATATTCATGAGAAGCACATTAAAGAGTTTCATAGCAAAATGCTTTAAGAGGTCTGAGGTAGAAGGCTGTCACTAAGAGCATTAGCAAAGGCTTCCCCATCTTTATTGGATTATGAGCTCCTACAGAATAGGGCCTGTACTGATTTATCTTTGTATCCCCAGTACCTTGCAAATACTTTCATTAAACATATTTGTTGAAAAGTATTTTTTAATTGGCTCAGAAAAATGTAGATTGTTTGAAAGAAAAGAAATTCCAACAAGATTGTGATTAAAAGCAGTCTTTAATGTAGTACTTAACAAATTTTATTTGATGAACTTATAACTTTCTGTTGGACCTGAATTAATTAAATTTTTTTTTGAAAAAAATAAAAATTTGTAAGGGCTTGGCAAAATGTGTCATGCAGCAGTTAGCTCAATGACCTCATCAGGTGTGGCTGATTTGAGATGACAAAGCAATAGGATTGTGGTTTGCATCATCTCCAGTGATGAATAGCAGAAACATGAAGGCACAGGGAGGTAAACCAGATCTTTGTGTCTGTCTCTGTCTCACTCTCTCTGTCTCTCTCTCTGTCTCTCTCTCTTTCTCTCTCTCTCTCTCTATCTGTCTGTCTGTCTGTCTGTCTGTCCGTAAATCTGTCCACCTGTCTTTGTGTGTGTCTGTCTATCTATGTTTCCTTCTAACTAGCTAACTGTCTATCTGTCTATATATCTTTCTAATCTGTGTGGAGATGTTCTCTTAGTGTCTCTTTTTCTACACTCCCACACACATTTGCACAAAAAGACACACATACATACATACACACACCATAGTCCCAGTTCAGTTTCTTGTCCATCTGTAAATAAAAGGACCAGGCCTGGATTACCTTTGCAAATATGCTCAGTGTTTTTTAGTGATCTCTTTAAAAGATAAGCTCTCCTTTTTAATATCAGCCTGATTGCCAAATTTTATAGCTGTGAATCATGGACTATCACCGTCTCACTGAAAAATTAAATTTCTAGATCACACAAAGGGCAGTGGAGATGTACAAAGTGGATTTGGTAAAAATGTCATCAATTCATCTTTCTAGACTTGTTTCATATTATTCTCCCTTAAGCACTCTGCAACCTAATCCAGTGTAAGACATTCCATCTTCCACTTTCATGATGTTCCTCAGGCTGTTATGGTTCAAGGATAGTCTGCCACTTTCCTTTTGCCTCCTAGAATTGCTGTCATAATTCAAAACTCAGGCTAAGTGCTTATATGGATATATTTATGCCATATATATATATATATATATCTGTAAATACATAAATATGCAAGTACACTAACATTTTACTCCAGTAGAATATAAATTCTTTGAGATCATTACTTGTTTTCATTTTTGTCTTTCTATTCCTAGTGTATATAGCACAATGCTTGGACCATAATATGTGCTTAATAAATGCATGTGGAATTGAATTGAACTAAGAAATGCACAGTGGAAAATGAAAAAAAAAAGGATATTATCCCAGGAGAGTGTGGCAGGAAAAGGTAATGGGAAGGTCATTCCAAATGGAAGTATGACTAAAAACCCTGCAGCATTGCTGTTTACCAGATGTGAGGAGATATAATGGAAGATTCCAAAAATGTTGGCTGGAGGAGGAGAACAGACAGGTAGGCAAGCAGGTAAGCATACAGAGTTCAAGAACAAGAGAAATTATTAAAGTCTAGTCCATGGTAACACCATTAGTAGCAAACCTATGCTAGTTACACCAGTAAAGTGAAGATATTTGTTAGTGTAAAAACAAGCCTATGGCCATCTATGCAGCATTAAACCTAATAACAGCAATGTAAGATATAACAACATTATCTAGTCAATTCCAGTTGCTAGCACTTATATCATTATATAGGTGGCTGAGGAAGTGGGTTTAGAATTTTGTATCATTAAAGAGTTTTTCTCAGCTCTTAATGTTTAGCAAAATGGGGACAGGGACAAACTTATCCATTGGAATAATCCTATATATCCTTTATATTTATCCATTTTTAAATTCTTTGAATTAATTTATTTTATTTTCCTTGATTCATGTTCTTCATCTCCCCCTCCTCCCTCCCTCTCCCCCCACCCCATCCTGGATCCAATGAGCAATTCCATTGGCTTTTACATATATGATTGTTCAAAACCTATTTCTATATCATTAATATTTGGAATAGAATCATCATTCAAAGTCAATATTATTTATCCATTTTTAACATGGAAAAGTGTGTGGCAATAGAGGAAAAGCCTTGGAAAGGGGAGGATCTAATCCTAGGGAATATCGACTATGTTACCACTTAACCACTCCTTGTTGCAGATCAGCAGGGTGAGACCACCATCTACTTTTAATTCCATAAAATAAGACATCATTGCTGAAGTAGGGTCACTAGTTTTCTTTTGTTAATATCATTTTGTTGATATTTTAAGTCTATCTTCTGATTTTCATTTGTAGTAATATGACAGAATTTATATTTTTCAGAATCACTTTTATCTTATTAATTGATGACTTGTATCTCTAAAGAGAACAAAGCCAGTTGAGACTATGTTAAATAAATAACTAATTTAATCACTGTAGACAGCTAATACAGGCAATTATGCTCTGTAGATTATGTTCTAGTGAATATGACCATGATAGACAATAAATCCAGATAATGTAAGATCCTCAATTATCCAATTAGACATGAATTACCTGGTTCGAATTTTCTGCAAGGATAGAATTAACTAGGTAATTACTAGGTTTTCACTTAACTCTGTGCTTCACAGGAACAGTTTAAAATGACATCTTAAGCCTAATGCTACACATAAGTAAATCCCAAACTTACAATTGTCATCCATAATTCTCATCACTTTTTTCCTTTTTTCTCATATGTGAAGATTGGCAAATTTTCTAACTATAATTAAAGTATTTCACACCTCAGTGAATTCTGTCTGAATTCTGTCTGAAAAACATGCATTCATTCCAATTTGCTGATCATTTTCTTCAACTATTTAATATTATAACTTTGAGTTATCATCATTAAAAATAAAGAGAACATTAACTTTGATTTAATGAAAAAGTATGTTTAGCAGCGATTTAGTTACACTAAATATTTTAATGCCATTTAAAATTAAGATATGAAAATCATCATAAATTTAATAGACATTATAAAATTTGTTATTCAAAATACATTTTTCCAAAAAAAGGAAAATATGTTTGACTTTGATATTTAATTTGTAGAGTGTGTATAATAAATAATTCTCCTTTGAAAGTTCTTCTCTGATATCTCATAGTAGCATGTTGGTGGCTCAATGCTCATATATCCCCTACCTAAAAGAGCACTAGTTCTGACAAGCCAGATCAAAGTGAAAAGCTTTGAATATGAGGCTGGACTACCTAAGAATCTTGTTCAGAATTAAGCTTAGAACTTCTGAGCTTCATTTTGAGAAACTGAATAATTAATTTTATGAGACTGATTCTTTCCCCTTTCTCTCTCTAGTTAACATGTAAAAGTTAATTAACTGATATTCTATTGGTTCATTTCAGTACCTAAACCCAGTGCATCCCATTACCTAGAATTTTTTCCTTCTATTCTTATGCTGCTGCTTGACATCATGTAGGTCACAAAAAATTCCTTTTAAGCCTTCTTTAACTTGTTATTTTTTTGAAGTAAAACATTAAAATGATTAAAAAGTAAAAGCAAAAGAAATTTCCTGAATCATCTTCAGCAAACTCTAAAATGGAATATATTGATATCATTTTCATGTTTTATTGATGTATTTTTGTCATTTCATTTGCCCGAGATGTCTCCCCCACCCTTCTCTCTCTCTCTCTGTCTCTCTCTCACACACACACACCCCATGGGAACACATCACCCCATACATTTCCACATCTGCAGAACATTCTTTTGTAATAAGGTAGTACAATTAAGCAAAATAAATCAGTGTTTTGGTTGATTATGCTTAATTCTACATTAATAATATATCAATAATTTGCTGAGAAAGAGACACACAACCTTTCTTTTTAAGTAACTTCCTTGATGAAAATTTTGAAATCTCTTCACCTTCTTTTCATTGACATTATTTTGGTTATCATGGAAATGTTTTTCTCACTTTACTTTCTTTGCTCTGCATCATTTTAGACAGGTGTTCCCAACCTCGCAATATGAAGAAATCCTATGAGTTTTTTCTATCAATTACCTCTTATTTTATACTTCATTTCAATGAACACTCATATTTCTTTTAGTTCTTTGCTCATACAAAATTTGCTCACATATATTATACCAAAACTATATAATTTATAAGGAATATATACTATATTTTTATAATATATAACAAAATTGTATACATATAAATTGTGCAGATAATCATAAATATTTATGCTTCTATATACTGATTGTATGTATTAAATTATATATTTATGTATCTATATATGCAAATATATACATACATACAGTTGTAATTTTAAAAGCCTATTTTCCATTATTTTAAAGGTTTTATCATTTTTTAATATACATATTTTAAACAAATTTTTTCTAAACTAAATTATATAATGATTATTCACTTTATACACTGAGGAAAAATATTGTGCTTTTATTATGTATCACATGAATTCCTTGAGAAAATGCTGAGAACATTTAGAAGATACTCAATAAATACTTATAGATATACAATTAAATATATGTTCCACAAACAGGATGTGAATATATAGATAACCTTCCTTATAGTAAGTTCTATTTTAAGGGGAGTGTTGTAAAATAATTACTTTTAAATATTTTTTTCACATTTTATTCATGCATATTTTGGGAAAAATGTAGATAAGATGTTTTCTTCTAGCTTTTGAGCTCTTTTTTCCTTTTATGCTGAAGAATCCTGAGGAATTATTTTTTGTAGAATTTTTTTTTCAGATTTGACTTTTATCACTTAGCTTATGACAAGGAATGTAGTAAAGTCTAGAAATTTTTGGTGGTCATGATTAGGATAAAATTTCACGTAAAATTTTTTATCTCAAAGGCAAAGGGAATTAGATGTGAAATGATAGCTGTCTAAAGGGATTTTCTTACAGCATCATTGTGAATTCAATGGTCTTTCTCTACTTGATGACAAAGCCATTAAATGCTTCTCATCAAAGGATATAAGTGCACCATTTCTACTTTGATCTCTGAAAAGAGACTTGGGAGAGGGAAGAGGAGAGGAAAGACCTTGAGACCTTTCTAAGAACATTTCAGAAATGTTAAGAAAGCTATATGGATTTTATGGGGGGGGGGGAATGCTCAGAAGCATAATGGCAAAGTGATAGTAGTATAAATTATTATTCACATCTTTTGTTGATTCCAGAGAGCTTTGCATTCCTGGTCTTTTTAAATGCTTTTTTGCTTAGGGATTTCAAACCCCAAAGATTGAATGATAATAGCTAGCATTTATATATCACTTTAAGGTTTTCAAAGCATTTCACAAATATTATTTCATTTAATCTCCACAATAATCAGAGGAAGCAGATACTCTTATAATCCTCATTTTACAATTGAAAAATGTGAGATAGATGTTAAGTGTATTGCCAAGGATAAAATAAATAGTAAGTGTCCAAGGTTGGATTTGAACATAGGTCTTTCTGGTTACAGATCCTTCACTCTATCCACTGTTCCTGTAGATGATTTAAGAGGAATATCTACATTGTGCTTGGGGAATAACCTTTAGTGAATCTATGGAACCACATGGATTAGGTTTGATAGGGTAGGCATGCATGAATAGGCTGTTGCTTTCAGTTTTGGAGAAAATGACCAAATTGAGGTGGCCACAGGTTTATTCCAATATTGTGTCATTGCAATATTAGGAATCTATTCATAATTATTACATTTGTATACTGCACTGTAAATTCAAATCAATTAATGAATTGAGTACTTTTCATTTTTCTAATTTTCCTTACAAATTACATGTTAATACAATTTCTCAATATTCATTTCGATATTTTGCAATCCATATGCTCTCTATTCCTCCCAATTATCCCCCTCCCCAAGGAGGCAGGTAATATTATTTTGGTTGTACATATATCATCATTTGATACATAATTCCATGTTTATCATATTGAAAAAGAAGATACATATTTCTTATGCTAGATAAAAAGTCATGGAGGAAATAAAGAATGGTATATTTCAATTTATATTCAGACTCTGTTCCATCTATGACAGGGGGTATCATTTTTTGGTCATGAATCTCTTTAAGAACTTTTTTATTGCTAAATATTTTGCTATGTGCTAAGAACATGAATACAAAATTTAAAAGTAGTTGCTTGCATCATCTAGGAAGGAGACCTAATATATGCACAGCACAGTCAATACAATGTAATTTGAGAATGAAGAAATCATTAATCAGTGAGCTGAAGTTAGAAAACTAGAGAATGCTCTCAAGCTGGGCCTTGAAAGGGGAGCTACAGATAATAAAAGGCAGAGTTGAAATAACAGTAAATTCCAGGAATGAAATATGGTATGCATGAAATCAGAGACAAGATGCCAAATGCAGTGAGCAGGCAAATTTGATCATATTGAATGGGGCTGAGGACTATGAAGTAACACAAGAGAAGTTTGTTGCAGGTGGATTTTGAAGGAATTTAAATGTCAGGGTTTGTAGTCTAAGTTAGGCAACAGAGAAACTCAGAAAAGAGTTGAAAGTCAGTCAGTATACTTGTTCTTGTTCTGATCTCTAAGAGAGAAATTGTACAGAAATAAAAAAATGGTTTGGGATAGAACCCTGGGGCTACCATCTTAAGTCCTTGGATTATCTTTGATCATTATATTGCTGATAATAGCTAAGTCATTTACAGTTATTCATTATACAGTATTCTTATTACTATGTATAATGTTCTCCTGGTTTTTCTCACTTTATTCTGTTTCAGTTTATGTTTTTTTCCAGGTTTTTCTGAAATCCTCCAGCTCATTATTTCCTATAGTACAATCGTATTTCCTTACAACCATATATCACAGATTGCTTGTCCAATCATCAATTGATGGCAACCTCTCAGTTTCCAACTCTTTACCTCAAAAAATACTATATTTTTGTAAAAAGAAGTCCTTTTCTCACTTAAAAAATCTCATTGGAATATAAATTTAGTAGTGGTAGTGCTGGATTAGAGTATGCACAATTTTATAGCCCTTTGGGCAAAGTTCAAATTGATCTCCAAAATGGTTGGATCAGTTCAAAACTCCAACAGTGTTTTAGTGTCTGAATTTTACTATATTGCCTCCAACATTTAGCATTTTTTTCATCATATTAGCCACTCTGATAAGTATGAGGTGGTACTTGAGAGCTGTTTTAGTTTTATTTCTCTAATCAATGGTGATTTACAGAAGTTTTTACTTCTATGACTATAGATGAATTCAATTTATTTTTTCTAAAAATTACTTGGCTATGTCCTTTGGCCATTTATCAGTTGAGAAATGACTTGTCTTCTAATAAATTTTACTTAATTCTCCATATGTTTGAGGAATAATACTTTTGTCAGAGGAATTTACAGTTAAAAACTTTCCCTCATTTTCTCCTTTTCTTCTAAAATTGATTGCAATGTTTTGTTTTGTTTTTTTGCACTAAACTTTTGTATTGTAATCAAAATTATCCACTTCATATCCCATAATGCTCTCTATCTCTTTGGCCATAATTTTTTTCCTTGTCCATAGTACTGACAGATAAACTATTTCCATGCTCCCCTACTTTGTTAATGGTATCTGTCTTTTTGTCTAAATCATGTAATCATTTTGATCTTATCTTGATATATTATGTGAGATATTGGTCAATACTTTAAGGATGATATTAGAAAATAAGTTTTGTTATCTTAGTTTAGAGATAAGAAGTAGAGAAGCTGGCTTGAGAAAGAATTAGAGTTTTGAACAGAGCTGAGACAGTGTCAGTTTCAAATTTAACAGTTTTTCTGTGACAGTTGGTCTCTGGCAGTTAGCAGAATTAATCTCTCACTTTGAAGGCTAGTAGGAGATAATTGTTTTTTTTTTTTCCTCTCTCTCTCTCAGTCCGAGTTAGAAGGAAAGGAGAGAAAGAAATGAAGGAGTTAAGTGTTTTCCTTTCCCAACTTTGGAAACACTGTTTTTATATATTGTTTTAACTCTCAGAAGAACAAAGAAAGACTAGATCTTTGTTTTACACTCTGAGTCTGCCAAGGCTCAGAATCCTAACTTGGTCCTTGCTGAGATTCAACCAGCTAGCCTTTGCTATTTTTTTTAACTTGGAGAAGTTAAGACTTATAAGGATAGTAGTATTAGTTTACTTAGAATAGTAAAAACTTGGGTTAGTCAGATCAGAAAAGAACAGGATAGACTGTGGAAAGAGAAGTGATTCCTTGCGGAACCAGGGAGTTTTATTTGGGTGAAGTTTATGATATTTATTGGGAAAGGAAATGGGATTGGAAAAATGGGGGATAATAATGGGTGGTTTGTATGCGGTATGGAAGAGTTGAGGAGAGAAGGAATATTGCTTGGAGAGGCAAAGGAGGGAGCAGCCCCCTGCTGAGAGGAAACAGCAGGAGTTCAATAAGGACTATTTGTTATAGAATGACTGAACTGAAGTTCAGCTCCCTCTATGACCAGAAAAGATAGTCCACTTATCTGACTGCAAATTCAAATAACATAAAGCTTAATAACCAGTTGGGATTAGAGTTTTTTCTCAGCTTCAGACCTGAGGCCAGGCCCCAGAGGCTGGCGGAGGGTTTTCCCACTTCTGTCTACTCTAGATCAGTCCAGTTTTGTATAATTCAGAATCTTAGCAGTAGACAGAAAGCAAACAAGAACAGGTCTAACCTTCAGAAGAGATTGGGCTTGACTCTTCAGGCTGAACCAGAAAGAGCATGCCACTCCAGACTGGGTTGAACAAGCTCCTCTCTCCTCCAACACCAGGAAGCAAGCCCACACAGCAGGAAGGAAGTGCTAGTCACAAGACCCAACTGCCACTGCCAGTTGCCCCTTTCCCCACAAACTATCAGTCTTATTTCCTTTCCACAAGTTAGAATCACGTAAAATTAGAAATTATTTTTTTTTATTCTTATATTTTCAATAATGATTGCATTTTTATAACAAGAGTCTCTTTAGCATCCTTGTGCCTGGCCCTGAAGAGAAGTTCACTTATTAGCTTCACTTCACTCATATAAACTGAAGATACTTTGTAAGCCCAGCAAGCAGAGTATCTAAAGCAGTTTATGAACCAATAATCAATCCATTGCTTTATTATTTTTATGCTCTGCCTATTATTTTTACAATTACTAGTTTTTGCCATACTGTTTTGAAATTTTCCTAGCAGTTTTTGTCAAATAATGAGTGTTGTACCAAAATATAAGCAATTGAAATTTTTATTTTTACACCCTTATCTTCTGATTTAGAATCAATGCTGTGTATTGGTTCTGAGACAAAAAAAAAAAAAACAGTGAGGACTAGGCAATGGAAGATAAGTGACTTGCCCAAGGTCACACAGCTAGAAAGTGTCTGAGGTTAGATTTGAATCCAGGATTTCTTCTCTCAACCAAGTCTCAATCTACTGAGCCACATAGCTGCTCCCATAATTATTTTTTTTATCATTTCCTATGTTTTAAGTATTACATTGGATCTAGGGATGCAAAACCAAAGCTAGAACAGTCTCTGCCCTCAAGGAGCCAAGTTCTTTTGGGAGATATGATATTTATTTAAATAAGTAAATACAAAATATTCATAAATAACATGTAATAGAGGATGAAGCATCAATAATAATCTAAAAGAACAAAAAAGACCAAGCAAAGTACAATAAATAGAGTCTCAGCTGTGAAAAGAGTAAAGGATTCTGTCACTGTCTCCCAAAAGAAAAGGAAAAGGGAGAAAAAGTCAAAATTAAAATCAAGACGTCAGTTCTATTTTATTGCAACCATTACCACCATGTGTGGCTCTAAGTATCCACTCAAAAGATCTTACAGTAGGATTTCATTACTGATCTCAATCTCAGTCACAGCCAAGAACTATTTCAAAATATTAAACATCCAATACTGCCTTATGTACATCTTTTTAGGCGACATTTTCCAACTTATTAGGCAATTATTTCTTTTTTCAAGTAGAACTTTAGGATATAGGCTTCTTTTCAGCAACCAGAATCCAGGATCTGGAGCCAGGAAAACTTGAATTCAAATCTAGCTTCAATGTACTAGCTTCATCACAATGGACAAATCAATTAACATATATATATATATATATATATATATATATATATATATATATATATATATATATATATATCAGTTTCCTTAATTCTGAAATGGGAATAATTATCCCTTTTCCATAGAAGGTTGTTGTGGAGATGAATAAAATAAATATTAGTAAAATACTTTGTAAACTATAAAGTGCTATGTGAATACTAATTCTTTCCCTAGTTTTGTAGCAATCAAATTTACTATTATTCTTTAGCATTCTAGTTTTAGTAAGATCTACCAATGGGTAAAGTTGTTATTGTGGTGGTTGCTATCATTGGTACTGTGTGTGTGTTTAGCATTAAATTTTCATTTAAAGTATTTAAGGTTTGAATACTTATTTTAAAATTTTTAAATTATGTTTGTTAAAAGTGTTCTTGAGTTGTATAGAAATTACCAGAAAAGAAAAGAAATTAAATGGCTCTGAACATTACTGTTTGGTATCTCTTTTGCAGAAAGCATCTGAATCAAATTTAAGGTTCAAGATAATAATTATAGCACATGATATCATTAGGAGGAAGGTGAAGGAGGCACAGCTAATGTGTTTGTTACTAACAAGTTTTATTCATAATTAAATTTGATAGAAAAACGAAAGCTCAAAAATAGTAACTCAAACCAAGCACAAAGACCATTTTCTCTTTGTAAATGTTAAGTTCATTTTAATTTGATGATTATTATCACGATGATTCTATATCTGATATTTGCACAGTACTTTTAAAGTTTCCAAAGTACTTTACCTACATTATCTCATGTGAGTCTCCCATCTTGCCAATACAAAATGTACTACAACTATTGCTACCCTTATTTTACAGATGAAGAAATAAGTTGAGAGGTTACATACCTTGCCCATGATTAAGGGATTCAAGTGAAATAACTTTTGAAGCAATTGGAATTATTTTGAATTTTAGCATATTATAAGCATCTGCCATTGCTAAAGTTCTACTCGTGATTGTTATCAACAGTAGTAAGAGCTCGTGTGTGTGTGTGTGTGTGTGTGTGTGTGTGTGTGTGTGTGTGTGTGTAGCACTGGACTCTCATTTAAAACATTTAAGGCTCTGGAGACCCATTTTTATTTTTCTATTATATTTGTTACAATAATTCTTAAATTATATAACAGATTCATTCCCATTGAACAAGTCAGTATTAAATTACTCTGAGCATTAGTGTCTGGTATCTCTTCCATATTAAAGGTTACAAATAAAGTTAGGCAAACTTCAAATCAGTAATAAATCCTCAAATTTGCTAAATCAGTTTCTTCATGCTATTAATTAAAATTTCTAAAGTAATTCTCTATGCACACAGATGTATATATGTATACATGTACTTATAAGTACAATATATAAACTTGCATATGTATGTGTGTATATATAGGTTACATATATATAATGCATATTATATATATGGATAGAGACAAAGAGAAAGAGACAGAGACAGAGAGACTGAAACTGAGAGGAAGAAAGGCTAATAATTTAGTAAATGAGATAAAATGTCCTAACTTTCATAATGCTTTAACTCTTTAGACAAAAATATTTGTGATATTTTTCATCATTGTCTTTGAATGTAAGTTCTTTGATGGCAAGGATTATTTTGTTTTTGTCTTTATATTCCCAGCACTAGGCACATGATAAGTATTTAATAAAGGCTTATTGAATGAAAATAAATTGTCCTGTTTGACAACGTTATTGAACGTGTATATGTGATACTGTTATAGATAGACTGGCAAATACACATATAAGTAGATACTAGGGATACAACAGATAAAAGAAACTTCTCTCAAAGAGTTTATATTTTAATTTGGGAGAGAGAAACACACATACATTTATACAAAATGAACAGAGACTTGTAAATATTGGTTGTTTCCCACATTAATATATTAGTTCCTCAAGAATAGTGATTGTTTCATCCTTTTTATTTTCAAGGATAGTACATAATAATCACTTACTATATATATATTGATTGATGAATATCCTTAATGGTTTGACTTTTAACATTTACTACTTATTTGAAACAGGAATAAAATAAAAGAGAAAGAGAGAAGGGAAAAGTGGAGAGCAAGAAGAAATTCATTGGTAACCTTTGAGAGAGCAATTTATCATTAAAGTGGTAGGATCAGAAAGTCAGAGTAGAAGAGACTAAGAAGTGACTGAGGGATAAGAAAGTGGAGGAAAGAAATCTAGATAACTTTTTTTAAGTTTAACTGTGAAAGGAAGAGAGAGATATATCAGATGATGGCTTGAGGCTTTGGCAGAATTAAGTGAAAGATTTTTAAGGATTGGAGACACCTGGGTAGCAGGAAAGGTGCCAATAGATAATGAAAGATTGAAGATTAGAGAGAGGAAATGATCAAAGTGGCAAGTTTTCTGAGAAGATACTAAGGGATGGGACCAAGGGATAAGAATCTTCTTCCCTTGGCAAGAAAAAGGAACTTCTTTGCAAGATATTGTGTCCAAAGAGGAGAGGATGGAGAATGATGTATGTGGATTTTGAAATATAGAATATAAGAAAAAAAAAAACTAGGGCTCACAATAAATGACTTTTGATCTCAGTAAAGAAGGAAGCCAATCTTCTGCTCAGGGAAGAAAGATGTAGCTTGGTTGATAAATGAAGTTTGTTACAACTGTCTTGATTTCATTAGTATTGGTACTCACTCCACCAATGATCAAAAATCCTCCATGCTTTTGTAAATGGTAAGTAATGCATAGATATGGCCAAACATATGTATCACCTAGTGGTCTTCCTTCTATTGAGGAGCATTTCCCCCAAAAGCTAAAGTAAACTTCAGATAACAGATTATTGGGATCCCACAAAATGTTCCCTCACCCAAGCTTGAGAGGATTTGACAGGACTTCTTTTGAAACAATCTATGAGAAACAGTCAACTTCATTTCACAAGTCGCAAGAGTAGGATGTTAGTGGATGGTCTTATAACTAGATCCCTAGATCTCCTTTAATTTAGTTTGAACCACTGAATTAACTTGATCATTTTCCATTCAATTTTCTAATTCAACTTTTGAGGATTGCCTTTATCACTCATTCACTTACTAAGTCCCTATTTCCTTAGCCACACTCCTTTGATTCAGCCTACACTACTTTTTTGTCCATTTCAAATGCCATGTCACCTTGGACTACTTTTATTCAGGTGTCTCACTATTTCAATTTAACCTTTAGTGTGCATTGTTTGTCTTTTTCCATGGTATCTATCTCTTCATTTCTAGGCATCTCTCTTTCTACTGAGCACCCCTATGTATTTCCTAGGTATAAAATTTAGTTTCTGATATTAAGTTTTTTTCTTCTTAAAAAAAAAACAAATCTTCTCTGCCTCCCCTCTTTCCCAATTTGTCCCTACCACTTCCCCCTTCCCAGTTTTTCTTATAACTAGTAATGAAGTCTTAAAGGAAGTATTTTTTATTTTTGTTTTATTCCCAGTACCCAACAGACCCACAATTAGAATGTTATTTATTTATTCTTTCACTAATTCATTTATTCAATGAATAGCTATCGAGTATCAGTTGTCTGAGACACTGAATTAATGCTAGGACTAAAAAATGCAAACCCCCCTCACCAACAATACAACCTTGGACTTAAGAATTTTACATTCTAATTCTAGTGGATTAAAGAGAAAAGAAAATACTTCCCTAAGAGGTGATTTTAACATCTTATAAGAATAAAATCTACCAGGATTCTTGCTATATTGTGAATTTTAAAAGTCTCCATCTTGGTCTAGCACCCAAAAATTGTGCACACCCACACTACACGGGCATGCGCTAGTCAATGACAAATCAGAAATAACTAACTGCCCACCTGGGCTGTCCTAAGCCAAGCTAGAGCCAACCATTGGATTTGTGAGACACAGGAAGTGAGGTAGGGAACAGCCTCTGGAATTCGCTCACTTCCTGTGGAGAGAGCTAGACGGGGGTTGGTGTGAGGAGCTTGGACAGAGAGGACGCCTGCAGACAGCTTTCCTTCTGATCGGTCATGTGAGTTAAGGACTGATTCTTTCCACCTGGGCCTTTGGGCCTAAAACTCCCTCTGCCTTGGTCAGAGGTTGAGTAGCCCCTTTCCCTTTTCTCTTCTCTCCTTCTCTCCCTCTCCTTTCCCTACTCCCAGTGTGATTAAACCTCCATAAACTCCATTCTGACTTGAGGGTTTCATTTTAGGAATTTCATAAGTAAATTCCTTGGCGGCCATTGTTCAATATTACATAAATCCTGTAGCCACATTTGTAACCATTACAATATTATAATCTCTCCCAGAAGCCTAAAATTTCTACCATTACAGTTGGCGAGCCACTACGGAAAAAAAAAAGGACTATATCAGTCTTCTGATCTCCTTACTAATCACCTGGGAAAAGTCCCACCCCGGCTACCCCCTCTGGCTCCTGGCCCTGCCTTAGTGCTTGGAAGGTTTCTAGAACCTCAATAAATTTCCTGAATTTTCTTGCCCTTTCACCCCACTTATTACTCACTCCGTCAGTCCTTTTACCAAATACCTTGGCTTAAAGACACAGCTGCCAGAACAGGTGAGTATAAAACACCTTTTCTCTTTTCC
Source organism: Monodelphis domestica (assembly GCF_027887165.1). NCBI lineage: Eukaryota > Metazoa > Chordata > Mammalia > Didelphimorphia > Didelphidae > Monodelphis > Monodelphis domestica. The sequence goes on from NC_077232.1 coordinate 192,952,847, forward strand.
CTTTACCCCTTAAGTTAAATTGGGGTCAACAGGATTTTTTTTTTCCTTCTCCTCTTTGTCTCTCATTTCCGTCTCCTTTTACTTTAAGGAGGTGGCTCAGTAGATTGAGAGGCAGGCCAGGCTTACCTAATCAAACCTCAGGAGAAGGAGCTCTTAGGAGCTCCTAGCCCACAAAAAAAAAACAGCTGAATACAGCTAGGGAGCTAACTTAAAACCCATTTTTTTCTGTTTCCTGGCCTTTCTAGTCTTAAAAATTTAAGTGGGCTTTGCTCAAGGAAGATAGCACATGGTCCTAGTGGTTTTAGCCTGAGGGCTAAAGAAGATTGCTGGGACCCACCTATACACATTTTGTAAAAGAAGGAGATTTAGCTCTACCCTTTTGTTTATGGTCTATTCACTCCTAATCAGCCCTTTCATAGCTTCTACCTTCCTGCAGGAGGGCTTTTGTAACCCCTCCCAGAAGCTTGATAAGGAGAATTTACAACACAATAGGCCCTTAACCTGTATAGGGTTGTAGACTAGGGAGCCACCTACTGTTAAAAAAAAAAAAAACCTGTGGAAAGTTTGTTGCTTTGCCCTGCTCCCCACCTGCTTTGTGAAATTATAAAATATACATATAAAAATGAGTACTATATTCTTTGACAATTATACGGCAGCTGAAGAAGTAGGGGCATTGAGGAATGAAGGATACCTCCAAATTTTTATATTAATAGGTACTGTCATTTTTGTAATCCTCAATACTATATTTAGAGATGAAAAAATAGGAAAAATTGAGGATAAAATGCAAGCCCAATTAGAAGATCTAAAAAGTTTCTTACAGGATCAATTGGCAAACAACCATTCTACCAGAAACAGACCTGTTTCTGAACCTTTGAATGAGGAAATTTCCTTCCCTGAAATAGATGGAAAACACCTTCCCTATAGCCCAGTTAACAGACTGCTTCTCTCGTGTAGTGCAAATCTTGTCTGAATTTAATCCCCAAAACCCTTCCCCTGCAATCCCAGCTTCTCATGTTCCTTCTCCTACAGAAAACCAAATTCCAATGCAAGGGAGATCTTGTCCTCCTAGAGAAACCTGTCCTTGTCAAACTGACCCACAGGTGCAAAATTCAACTAGAGGCCTGTTTCCTCTAAGAGAAGTACCTGAAATAGGACGGAATGGGGATGTGGTGACTTTAAGACATAGGATACCGTTTACTCCCCAAGAAATAAATGAATTTACACGAAATATCCCCACATATGAACAAGATCCTTTTCTAGTAACAAAAAAGATGGGAGACATATTTTTTCAGTATAATCCGTCTTACAAGGACGTTGAGAGCTTACTACAGGCTTTTTTAAGTGAACGTGAAAAAAATAAAATAATTGCTCATGTCAACAAAACCCGGGGGCGTAATGCAGCACATTGGCCATCTCAGGATCCCGAATGGGACTATAACAATCCTGATGATTATCTACAACTATACCGTTGTAGAGAGGCCATCCTCACGGCCATGAAGGAATGTGCAGACAGTACAGATAAGTGGATGGAACTGGAAAAAATTAAGCAAAAGGAAAACGAAACACCCTCCAGATTTATGGACAGAATTATTGAGTTTGGGGACAGATACTTAGATTGGGACTTAACTAAAGAGAGTAGTTTAAGACAAGTTAGGAGAATCTTTGTAAACAATTCTTGCAAAGTAATTAAAAATTATTTTAAAACACAATGCCCAAGATGGTCAGATATGGACCTTGAAGAATTGCGAAAAACAGCTATATATGTTTTAAAGGGAAACGAAGAAAAGGAGAAAGAAAATAATGATGACATGGAGGAAATGAAGAAAAAAATGAGATATTTAATAGATAGGATAACTAAATTAGAAAGTGGGCAGGATAATGAACCAATGACAATTGCCCCTCTCCAGAAATCCAATTATCAATCCATTACTTGCCACTTCTGTGAGAAGAAGGGCCACAAAATGATGGAATGTAGAACCTTTCTTAAGATGATTGGAAGGAATACACAGTTTAATAATAGCTTTAGAAATAATAACTATAATGAATATAGAAATAAGAACTTTAGAAACCAGAATTATAGAAATAGGAATTGGGAAAATAATGACAATGCTCAAATTGAAGAAAATTTTAATGATAATACTCAACAATATATGAGAAATGGCGCTCGTCCAAAAATTACTCGAGGTACTAATGACCCTCAGAGAGGTGCCCTTCAGGGGGGTGCCCAAGGAATATCCCAAATACAATGATGGTGTCAGGGGGGGGGGGGCTGGGGCACAGGAATCAGAGGATACAACCTTTGATTTCCCGGACCCTGATGTCCTACTACCCGTTGTCCCTATCCACTGCCCTCCCCATACTAATGAACCCCATGTTACCTTAAAGGTGGGTAACACCTATTATGATTGTCTATTAGACACCGGAGCTTCCTGGTCTGTATTAAAGAGAACACCTGATTTACAATGTTATTCTATTGGCTCAGAGAATGTAATGGGAGTATCAGGAATAACCCAAAGAGTTAAAAGACTTCCTCCTAGAATGGTGTCTGTAGGACCCCTAGAGGTACAACACTCCTTCCTTTTGATGCCTGACTCCCCTTTAAATTTGCTGGGGAGGGACCTTCTATGCAAACTCAGAGCCACAATAACCTGCTCCCCAGATGGCTCATTATCATTAGAAGTACCAGGGGAATTTTTAAAATTACTCCCTGTACTTCTCTCGGAAAACCAGGAGGCAAAAGAGCCTTCCATTTTTGAAATACCTAAAGATATACCGGAGTCTTTTTGGGCCACATCTTCTTCTGATGTAGGCTTACTTTAATCTGCTGTTCCTGTGCAGATAAAAACTAAATCTAGCCCAACTCCTTCTATCCCTCAGTATCCCCTCTCAAAGGAGGCAATTGAGGGTATTACACCAGTTATTAACTCATTAATAGAACAGGGAATAATAATCCCTTGCAAATCTGAATACAACACACCCATCCTGCCAATTAAAAAACCAAAAAAAGGGCCCGATGGCAAGCACATCTATAGATTCGTACAGGATCTAAGGGCAGTGAATAATCACGTTATAAAGAGACACTCCGTAGTTTCTAACATACATACTATTATTTCATCTATTCCTAGCACAGCTACATACTTTACAGTAGTAGACTTGTGTTCAGCTTTCTTTTCCATACCAATACATGATAACTCCAGGCATATTTTTGCTTTCACCTGGAAGGGCTCACAATATACCTGGTGTCGGCTGCCACAGGGTTATGTCGAAAGTCCGAGCTTATTTGAGCAAATTTTGAGCCAAGACACAGACAATATAACATTTAAAAATAGCAAATTAATCAAATATGTAGATGATCTACTCTTGGCTTCAACAGATGCAAAAACATGTCAAGAAGATAGCAAACACCTTCTTTTGGAATTGCACAAAAGAGGTCATAAGATCTCGAAGGACAAAGTTCAGTAGTGTCTCCCCAAAGTAGAATATTTGGGGTTCATTCTGACAGCTGGTGCCCGCTCTATTTCTCCCAAGCAAATTGAGAATATTCAAAAATTGAGTGCTCCTACTACTTAAAAACAGTTAAGAGCAATTCTGGGAGCAACAGGGTTTTGCAGACAATGGATTCCTTGCTATGGGGAAATTACTAAACCTCTTATAGCACTAACAAGGGATGTAGTCCCTGAACCCCTCAAATTAGAGCCTGAACACCTGTCAGCTCTATCAGAGCTAAAAAAGGCTATCTTATCTGCCCCTGCTCTAGGCATACCAAATTACAACAAGCCATTTACTTTGTATGTACATGAGCGAAGAGGAGTAGCCTCAGGCGTTTTAACTCAGACTCTGGGGCCTTCTCAGCGTCCAGTTGCTTATTATTCAGCCCAGCTAGACCCAGTAGCAGCAGGAGCACCACCATGCCTTAGAGGAGTAGCTGCTACAGCCTTACTAGTAACAAAAACCGTTGATTTAGTATTGGGATGTCCATTAACAATAATGTGCCCACATGAGATTGAAGCATTATTGGTAAAACATAGAACACAGGCATTCTCGGATCAGAGAATTACAAGGTATGAAATAACCTTATTAAATAGTGAAAATATTACCTTAAAACGCTGTTCAACTCTTAACCCTGCCACCTTGCTTCCAAATTTACCTACTTCAGGAGAACCACTACATAACTGTGAAACATTAGTGTCCATGGCAGAAAAGCCTCGAGATAATCTCTTGGACACTCCCTTAGACAATGCAGATCTGATTTTATTTACCGATGGTTCCTCTTTTATGAAGGATGGCATATGTTATACTGGAGCTGCCGTAGTCTCAGAATTTGCCACTGAATGGTCAGCTTCACTACCTTCTAACATTAGCGCTCAAGGAACAGAACTCATAGCTCTAAAACAAGCTTGTATAATTGCCAAGGATAAAAAGGCAACAATTTATACGGATTCTAGATATGCTTTCGGCATTTGTCACTCAGTCGGGATGCTATGGCTCCAGAGAGGATTTTTAACCTCAGCTGGAAAATCCATAGCTAATGCAGAAATTATTAATGAAGTTCTTTCTGCTCTCAAACTGCCTAAAGCCCTAGCTGTAGTTCATTGCTCTGCCCATACAGGTGGCTCTGACCCTGTCTCTAGAGGAAATGACCGAGCAGATGCCGCTGCAAAACTAGCAGCCATAAAAGGACCTGGATTAATTTTAACATTAACAACCACTGATAATTTAAACTTATCACTCTCCTATAATGAAAAGGAAGTGGAAAAATGGAAACAAAAATTTAAAGCAAAACAAATTAATGGAGTATGGGTGTCATCTGAAGGAAAACCCCTGCTCCCTAGAAGTTTCTATCACCAAATTTGCCAATCTATTCATAAAAATGGTCATTTTGGCACCCAGGGCATCGTGGACTCTGTCAAGAGAGTATGGATAGCCCCTGGTATAACTACTGTAGCCTCTAAAGTATGTTCAGCCTGCCCTATCTGCCAGGCATATAACCAACATGCATATCATGGAAAAGCCTTTGAGGGACGTCCTCTGGCTTACACACCTTTTGAACATCTACAGATAGATTTCATAACAATGCCAAAGGCTGGACGTTATAAATTTTGTCTAGTAATTGTAGATCAACTAACCAGATGGCCGGAAGCATTTCCTACGACCCGAGCCACAGCAGATTTTGTTGCAAAGATACTTTTAAAAGAAATTATTCCTCGTTTTGGCCTACCAGCACGTATTGACTCCAATAGAGGGAGTCATTTTACCGATTCTGTCTTAAATCAAATATATTCTTGCTTGGGGATAACTCCAAAATTCCATGTTCTATATCATCCCCAGAGTTCAGGCCAAGTTGAGAGGATGAACAAAGAACTTAAAACTATGATTGGAAAATTATGCACTGAGACCCATTTAAAATGGCCTGAAATTCTCCCTTTGGCCCTATTTTATCTTAAAAGCAGACCTAGAGGAGACTTACATATTTCACCATTTGAGATGCTTTTTGGACATCCGCCTATACAGGCTAAGCCTTTCTCCCCGGCTTATACATCGCTATTAGGGGGAGATACTACTATTGCTTCCTATATACAGGAATTACAGCACAAACTGCGTGAGCTACATGAATCCGGAGCTGCAGTACAAGCTGGACCAGTAGACTTTTCACTTCACGACCTGAACCCAGGAGACAACGTGTATATTAAGAATTTCAAGTGTACTGGAGCAACTGAACCTTCATGGGAAGGACCATTCCAAATATTGTTAACTACTCCAACATCTATAAAGGTTGGAGAAAAGGACTCTTGGATTCACTGTTCTCATGTAAAGAGAGCATCTTCTGTTGAGACTGATTGACTGTATCCTATACATGCATTGGAGATAACTACCCATTGACAAGTGGAACTGTTTTATTCTGCTTTTGACACATTGAATTCCTAAATTTATTTTTTTTCCTTTTTTCCTTTTTTTCTCTTTTCCTTATTTTATTATTATTATTTTTACATTATTTTGTTTTTTCCCTTTTTCTCATTTCTATGTACTTAAGGTACATATGATCAATATTAAATTTATTCTACAATATTAGTTTAAATATATATACTTGCTGTTATTATTAATACATAACCAAACAGCTTTAGACTATGGGAACCTGCCATTTATTGATAATTATGGTGGGACTATGATTAATGTTTGTGTCTGATTCTAGGAACGAGATCAAAAAAGGAGCACAGAGATAACCTGGATAATGCCAAAAGAGCTCACAGGTCTAAAAATCAAAGACCAATCCAGGTAGGATTAATGCATTTCTAAGCCAATACTAAGGACTTGAACCTAGTGTGAGACTCGGTGTTGCGACACTTGACAGACGTTAAGATGTAGGCCTTCCCTGTATCCACACTCTTCGTGAAAGTACCTACAGACAAGTACCTAAGGTTGGCTACCATCCTGGCTCCATCCATCCCTGAGAACGAAGGTAAAATCAGACGAGGGAATAACTTCCCTAGATATATTAAAAAAAAAAATCTGGTCCTCTTTTTTCTCTCCTATAGTATGGCAACTTCCTGTAGCCTTGGCTACAAATGGGGAAGTAAAATATGCTGCATTCTGTCCTACAGACTTGTGGGATTAGAAATTACTTAACTAGACCCTAATACAGGGGCCTGTAAAAAAAAAAAATTTTTTATTCTTGCTTTCTTAAATTTTGTATACATAGATTTTTTTTTAATTTTGATACTGATTTTGAATTCTTCTTTAATATAAATATGCATATATAAAGGGTTTATATTTTTCCCTTAATTTTTTCCCTTTTTCTTCTTTTGATTTTGAATTTTTATTTTATTTTCATTTTGTTTTGTTTTTCTTTTGGATTAACTCACACACTCCCACAACTAAAACTTGAATCCTCAGCTGGACTCAGTGTTTTTTCAACACTTTCTTCAGGGGGGATTGTATTTCATCAAATCCAAGATTTAAATTTTGTTCGAGAGAGAAATCTTCAGAGAAGAAGCTTGCTAACTAACTGAATCCAGAGAATGAACTGTTTGCAGAAAGATATCTAAACCTTTTCACTACAGGAAGATCCAGAATGAACCTTGGGGTGTGGTTGATTGAACATTTTTTAATGTACACTCTTATGCCAAAGGGGACTGCCCCCTAATTGGCTTTTGTCAATGCGCCCAGCAAAACATTGGTTTGCTGTCCTTCTCTCTCCTCTATTTCCCCATATTTACAACTATTACAATTTTCCTCTTAGTGGGTAAAAAAAAATTTTTTGTATACACTTACAGTTAGAAATTTTTGGGGTGCAGTATGCTTATGTTTAGTGATCAATTGGGGAGACTAGTCTCCCAATCATCATCAGGGGGGATTGTGAATTTTAAAAGTCTCCATCTTGGTCTAGCACCCAAAAATTGTGCACACCCACACTACACGGGCATGCGCTAGTCAATGACAAATCAGAAATAACTAACTGCCCACCTGGGCTGTCCTAAGCCAAGCTAGAGCCAACCATTGGATTTGTGAGACACAGGAAGTGAGGTAGGGAACAGCCTCTGGAATTCGCTCACTTCCTGTGGAGAGAGCTAGACGGAGGTTGGTGTGAGGAGCTTGGACAGAGAGGACGCCCGCAGACAGCTTTCCTTCTGATCGGTCACGTGAGTTAAGGACTGATTCTTTCCACCTGGGCCTTTGGGCCTAAAACTCCCTCTGCCTTGGTCAGAGGTTGAGTAGCCCCTTTCCCTTTTCTCCTCTCTCCTTCTCTCCCTCTCCTTTCCCTACTCCCAGTGTGATTAAACCTCCATAAACTCCATTCTGACTTGAGGGTTTCATTTTAGGAATTTCATAAGTAAATTCCTTGGCGGCCATTGTTCAATATTACATAAATCCTGTAGCCACATTTGTAACCATTACAATATTATAATCTCTCCCAGAAGCCTAAAATTTCTACCATTACAATATCAACTGGGCTAGGGAAACTGTGGCTTATACTGATTAGTCTAGGGTATTAGGACTTGAGCCATTGACATTACTTTCCAGTCACCTGGGTATAAAAGACTAGCTTATGAAGAAAAGGTACTCTTCAGACTGAATGAGTGTCTTAGTGTTGTGATATGTTTCAATGCATTCTTCTGTTTTTTTCTGATTTGGAGGTTCAAAGGAAGACAAGTGAATTCTTAGCAGAATTTTCATTATTTCCCATTAACTAAATTTCATGTTGGTTATGTATTGGATTATCTATATTTCATTTTGTTCCACTCTCCAGCTCTAATTGCTTGATTGCCTTGAGGAAGGCTTGATCTAGCAAATAAATTCCATACAGAAGGAATAAGGGTCTAAATAACAAAGCTGAAAATCTGAATGGGAAAAAGAAAGAAAAAAAGGAAGAAATATATGGACATGGTGACCAAATGGATGAGGGAAGACAAGAAATAGGACTCTTAAGAAGTGGACAGGGTTAAATTTTAGGGGTAGATGTTTGAGCAAAGTCAGGAGAGCAGTTTCTTAAACTCAAAACACTTAGTTTATTATTAGGAAAATAAGGATAGGAAATAAAAAGGAGGAAAGTGAGAGTCATCTTATAATAGCTTACAACTATACTCACAATCCAAATCCTAACTAAAATTTTTCTTAAAAAACCCTATATCTATCTTCCTTTGAAGGTAGTGCTCTGGCCTAACTTTCCTATATTCTCTATCTAATCATTTACTCACCATCTATCTACCTATCTACCCTAAGTCTAAATCAATAAGGTTGTTAATGCCTTAAATCCATGTCTCTGATTCCACCAGTCCCAGAGAGAGCAAGCCACACACTCCTCTCCTCAGGGGACCAGAGACAAAAGCCTCTTTCCAACTGCCAGCTGTAACTGACTAACTCTCAGCCACACATTTCCAACTGTCACCAACTGACAGTTTGCACAGCAGGGGGTTTCTGACTCAGAAATCTTTTTGCTCTCTTTCCTCTTAAATATAAAAAGGGGTAAATTAAGAAAAAAAAAAACCCTTAACAGAAGACTTGGATTTTTAGCTGGATATTTAGGAAAATCATCATAAAATTATCAACTTCAAGGGGAAAAGAGCAGGTATTCAATTAATCAAGAGACTTATTATCTATGTTTACTATATTGCAGGCACTGTGCTTGCCAGATAAAAAGATAAAATTGAAATAGTTCCTGCCCTTAAGGAGTTTACAAATATAGCAAGTAGTCAGATGATACAGTATATCTGTATACTATATATGCATATAAATATGTCATATATACATATATGCACATATACATATATACACTGCTTGTGGGTAATATATATGAGACACACATATACATATCAAATGGAACAATTTGAACAAATTGAACAAATATGTTCAATTTGGTATGTTGGCATATTTAAAAGGGAATGTCCATTTAATTTGGAAATGTACAGATGGCTATTGATATTTATTAAGCGTATACCTTACACCAGCCAGATGTAGAAGCTATAAGATTTGTAAATGTCAGAAATTCATCTAATCCTTATTTTTCATTTTATAACATCTTGGCTTCTCTATGATCACAGAAGTAATAAATAACAAAATTGAGACCAACCTTTATCTTTCTACTTTAAAGACAATGCTTTCTATTATACGAATAGGTTTTCTACTTACGTGATAACCTTGAAGATTTGCTTATTCTATAAAAAGTGGCCACCAATAATATCAGTTGCCATACATTTTTCCTCAATGTTGATTCCCAGGACATTAGCCAGGCTATATGGTTAGACATTCAAGACGTAGGCTCAATCTCTTGTCATAGTTACATAGCATGAGGTCCAGAACAATGAGATAGGTACCTCCATAATGAGTATTTTTGTTGGTGCTACCTTAATGTGCTTTGAACAAAACCTTCCCCTTACTTCTTGGCTACCAGCTCCAAATCATGCTACTATTACTCCAGTCATCCTCTCCATCTCCTCCTCAAAGAGGCTTGGGTACCACACAATAAATTACCCTGTGTTCCAAGAAGTAATTTATGGACCTGTCCTGTCAGAACCATCTGCCCACTTCAGTTCCTGGCCACCATCTCCAAACGATGCTGCCATATGCATCTAGCACCTACCTCCCCCTTTAGAATATAAGATCCTTGAAGGCAGAAAATATAAGTATATATGCATATATATTTTTAAGAATTAATGTATTATTACTTTATTTCATTTAAAATTTTTATTTTATTTTTATTTTAACATTTTCCATGTTAATAGAAAAATATTTTTAAAAGTCTGAGGTTTAAACTGTAGGTTTTATTTATATTTTGGAAAAGGAGAAGGATGAAGAAGAATCAGTAAAGGATATCACAAAGAACGGCCATGCAGAAAGCAATCAAATTCTATTAATGATATGTTAAGAAATCCAAGGAAAGAAGTCCTAGAAAGGAGAGGTGGTTAATAATGTTTAATACCACAGAAAAGTCAAAGGATAAAGACTGGGAGAAAAGCCAAAGGCTTTTTTAAAAAATGCCTGACCTTCAAGTCAAACTACAATGGATTTAGGGAAAGGAATGGGTTCCTTCTTACTGAATGTCTACAAGGAAAGGTTGAATAGCACTTCTTGGGCTAAGATTTTTGTTGAGGTGTAGTTTAGATTCAATGGTCACTGATGTCTCTTTCAATTCTTAGGTTCAGAAAGTGGGTGTAGAGCAAATATAGACAAGAAGTTTATATTATCCTTTCAAGAACCATGACAGAGAAAACATTTGATATAGCCCACATTAACCTTAGGTATTTGCTAGCTGTATGACCTTTGGCAAATCACTTATAAATTTAAGGCTTAGTTTCTTCATCTATAAAACAGGGATGTAGTAGTAGTACCTAATTACAAAAATTATGAATATAAAAAATTATAATTATAAAATACTTGTACCACATGAGATAATCTAGTAAAGTGTTTCCCAATCCTTAAAGTTCTCTACAACTTTAAAATAATTACATGCTTTTATTGGGGGTTGGATGGATGATTTTTAAATTCCCTTACAACTTTAGGGGTCTAATTCAATAAAGCACTTTGGAGTTTACAAAACATGTTCTTTCACAACAATACAGTATTGTATAGAAATATAAATTTTAAGTCCAAATGACTTTCACACTAGAGATTAACACTGGATGTCTCTTCAGAAATATAATAAATTAATATAGATCTATTGTGAAATAAATATTTTTATAATTGAATGGAATTTATTTTTATTGTCAACTGAGTTTTAGTCTTGCTATAGTTTTTTTTTAATTTTAGTCAATTTAGAATATTTTTCCTTGGTTACAAAAGTCATGTTCTTTCCCTTCTCTCCTCCTAACCCCTCCCATAGCTGAGGAGCAATTGCACTGGTGAATGGAGTTTAAAAGATAAAAACAAACTAAACACCTGACTATCTGCAGTCTGACAAATTCAGGCTATTGTATGGTGTTGGATGAGTTCTGTTATTTTCTTTCATCTCCATATTTCACTCTGAAGTAACATTGATCAATTGGTGAGATTTGTGAAAGACTATCAATGATAGAGATGAAAAAAGTGGTTTAGAAATAATGAAATATCATTTTTCTTTGCTCTCTCTATACACATTAAGAAATGAAAGAACTATTGATGACTTGAATTTTTCTGTTGACCTGAATTATGAAACCATAATAAAAAAGCTTTAAAAAAGGATTATTGGAAATGAGAAGAAATCATTGAAGAAATATACCTGTCTTATGGAAGAATGGCTAGTAGTCTATGGTCCTATATTTGTCATGGCAATCTGGATTTTATTTATTATCTTCCTTGATGTCCCTTCAAAATAGGCATAGTTGGTCCCCATTCTCTCACTTTTCTTCTTTTTATCTACTAAGTTCTATTTTTTCTGTTATTTTCTATTCTGTTTTGTTTTGTAAATTCGTTTGGTGTGAGCGGTTATTTTGTTTTTGTCTTGATAAGCTTACCATCTGGCACTTATTGCACTGATCACAAAAATCAATGTGATTTCAGTAATATTATATCAGATACTCCCAGATAAGAAAACTCCCTCTACCAACATAGGTTGACATCCTTTTTGACTTGTACCTTATAGGTATCTAACAATTTTTTTTTTGCATTTAATTGAAACTTTTATGTGCTCTGTATTCTTCTACTACTCAGGTTTTTCTCACTTTCCCAAAAGTTTTCTCTTTGACAATCTTTAACAAGGTCAAAGATCTGAATATGACTGTCTCATATTTTATTTTGTTTTGCTTTGTTTTGTTCTAAATTTTTTTTCTTTTTCCAGAAGCAATTCCCTTAGTATAATGATCTAATGAATTCTAGAATTCATTTGATCAGTCCTCATTTTTTACTGAGTTACAAATCATATTTCCAACTGTCTCTTAGGCAGATCCATCCAAATGCTTTAGCAGCACCTTAAATCCCTCTTTTGGCCACACTGAGTATTTTTTCCCCAAAACCTTGCTCCTTTTGTATATTATAAATGTACTGTTAGCAGTCATGCTCAAAACCTCAATGCAACTTATTACTGTTTTATTTTCCTCATTTTGTTCATAGTTGCCAATTAATTTTATCTTTCAAATATTTCTTTAATTTCTTAAAAGCATTCCCTTAAAATGCCACTTCCATGATCACACTTCATTACCACCTACCTATTTTAACAACCTGATAACTGAGCTCATCTTTCACAACCCTCCCTGCTATATTAAGCTCCATATGTTTAGATCTGATTATGACATGTCTCTCCTTAGAAGTTTTCAATATTTCCTTGTTTGTTATATAAAACCCAGAATGTGTTAAGCAAAACACTACACAAACTGGACCAAAAGATCTAGTTTTAAAATGTGAATCCCATTAACTTTCTGCATTATTTTCCTAAATCATGTACTCTTTCTGAAACCTCTTCATTTAAAAAATGATAATATTGGACTAGATGATTTCTACTCCTTTTCTGTAATTTTTTTACTGGCTGATCCCATTGATAACTGAAATATTTTGGGGTAAACATAAATTCAAACAATGCAAAGGAGTGACTTCACATGGACCATAGAAATTAAAAATTAAACATCTAAAACAAAAGTATATGGTACATTGAGAGTAAGTATGTATGTTAAACAATAGATATTTGTTCAACAAACATTGATTTAGGCCTTTCTATGCACAAAGAATTGCCATTAGCAGAAAATTATATTCTTATGGATAATTTTGTTCAATGATGTCTCATCAATATAAATCTTTTTCACATTAGTTTTAAATATGATTTACTCACTCATTTATTGTTTCCATCTCTTTTGTTAAAGCTTTCAGAACTTTTCAACTTGTTCTATAGGAAGAGAAAGAAACTAAGACCAAAAATTTCTTATGATCACTTATTCAAGTTTTTCATGTATTTGAAGTAGTTGTGTTTAATTCTCTTATGGTTTTGACCCTGATAAAATAATATTTCCTCTTCTCATAGGTAATAAAACTAGTAACAAACTAGAAAATCTTTTACTCTTCCTACAAAGTTGATAGATGTTTTATCTTAATAAAGACATTAAATAATTGTCAGTAATTCAAAAATGCTGAGCATTAATTGCTGTTATAACATTTTTCCTTTAGCAAATCATGACAGTTCAGGTTAAAAAAAAAAGAATTTGGAAAGTAGATATTTTTATAAGGTGAGAAGAAAGCTTTCAAAAATTAAGATGATATCCTTACTATATTGCTTAACTTATTTATACTAACCACTTCTCTATATATTATAGTTTATGGTTATTTTTTAAAATGTAAAATCATTTTTCTCGACAAATTTCATTGATGGAATTCATTTTTAACATACATTTTAATAATTTTTAGAACATTACTAGGTAATAGGAGGGATTAATATTTCTTTGGCTCTTATAAAACACCAGCTATGAGGCTATACATAAAAAAGAGTTATTCATATGACAATTGTGTTAATAATGTTCACTCAAATAAAATGGAAGTGGCATACAACCTCTTTACTATTTCACTGAAAAATTTAGTGATATTCTGTTTCATTCATCTGAAGACTACCTCCTAAGGAAACTAATCCCAGCCCATATAGATTGACTCTATGGTCATTTCAGGGAATTTTTATGAAATTGTTTTTTAGTATAGAAAGTATGAATAAGTTTTAAGAGTTTATCCTATGTGGAGCTAAAGCCTTTGAAAAAGTATATAGGAATTCAAATTTTCTACTGCTGATGGATCATTGCCATGTTGATAAGTTTGCTATAAATCCAAATATTAACATGAACCATAAAAAGAGGCAATCTATGTTTCCTTAGAGAAATAATTCCAGCACAAAATAATAGATGATAGCACAGATACTTTAAAAATTCAGGATGAACATGGATAAGTGCATCGGGGGCTAGATTTGGAGTCAGCAAGACTTGAAGTTCAAGCCTCACCTCTGACAAATATTGGTTGATTCACATTGGACAAGTTACTTAACATCTTAGTGCCCTCGATCATCTTCCTAAGAGTCCAAGATGCAGAAGAGTTGCTAAACTTCTTTGATAGAGAGAATTTCTATAGGAAAAAGGGAGCTCCTATATTAATTCAGAGGTCTAAATCAGATTCTTAAAAGGAAAAAAGGTTGAAAGATTTCACCCATTTTTCATGCTCACATAAGATGACTTCTTTTATCCACCATGAAGATGTCCACATTCCATCAAATACTTGGGAGTCTGTGTTTCTTACCTATTAATCCCTGCTTGCTAACATCCTATATATCTCCTTCCCTTCAGAGGTAAACTACTTGAGAAAGACACCTATAACTGGTGAAAATATTCTTGTCTTTCATTCAACTCTAAATCTTCTATATCTGGCTTATGACCTCATCATTCAATTGAAAATGAACTCTCCAAAATTTCTAGTCATTTCTTAATGGATGCATTTAATGTTCTTTTTTTTAATCTTTTTTCTTCTTCACCTCTCTCCAGCTTTTGATACTGTTGATCACTCTCTTCTCTTTTATATTATCTTCTCTTTAGCTTTGTGACATTGCTCTCTCTTGTTCATCTTCTTCCCTGTCTGACTGCTTCATCTCTTTTTCTGTATCTTCCTCCAGTCAATGCTCACTAAATATAGAAGTCTCCTTTTAAGAATCTGACCTCATCACTGCCATGGATTCCATTATTACCTATATTTAGGGGATTTGTGGATCAGTTTATCTAAATTCAAATTCTCTCCCGATCTCCATTTTCCATCATTCTTTTGAACATCTAAATATGGATGTTCCATAGATATTTCAAACTTAATGTCTAAAGCAGAACTAGTTATTGTTTCCCGATTCTCTCTTTTTGTTTTCAAATTCCTCTAGTACTTTTAAGGGTATCACCAACTTTTCTAGTCCAACAGTTTAAAACACTAATGTCATAATAGTCATGTCACTTGCACTTAAGCAACACATCCAGTTTAAGTCTTGTCATTTCTACTTTCACAACATTTCTCGCATGTCCCTCATCTCCATTCATACAGACCCTAGCTGAGTGCAAACCCTCAATATCTCACATATAAACTAGTTAATATAGTCTTCTGGTCAGTATCCTTGCCTCAATACTCTACTTGACCATTCACCACAATCTAACCTCCATTCAGCTGCCAAAATGATCTTCCTAAAGCACAGGTCTAACTATATGACCCCATTGCTTTAAAAAAATTCATCGATTCCCTTTTATCTCTAAGATAAATAGGTATCATCCTTTGGCTATTTTTAAAGGCTTCCCCAACCTGCCCTTTTCCTACCTTTCTTATCTTCTCATAATTTACTCTCCTCCACATACTCTATAAGCTAGTTACACTGGCCTTATTGATATTACTTGTACCTAATATTCTATTTCCTTACTTTTCACCTTGTCAATGCTCATCCCCCATTTTTACAATTGTCTCCCTCTTCTTTTTTGCATTATGGCTTCAGTGACTAACTTCATGTTTCAACCAAAATACCACCTTTTTAAGGCTTTTCCTGGTTTCTACTTCTGCTAATGCCTTTTCTATTAAATTACCTTCCATTTACATATCATATATTTTATAGGCACTTTTGTTCTTGGTTGGTCATTGTTCAGTTGTCTCTCACTTTTTGAGACCCTAGTTATGGTTTTCTTGGCAAAGATACTAGAGTGTCTTGCTACTTCTTCCTCTAGTTTATTTTACAGATAAGAAAACAGAAAAATAGGGTTAAGTGATATGACTGTAGGGGCCACAGAGCTGAGAAAAGTCTTAGGCCATTTTCGTACTCAGGAACATGAGTCTTCCCAACACTCTATCCACTGCATGACCTAGCTGCCTTAGTGGTCATAGGCACATTGCTATTTGCTTATTGTTGCCTTTTTAAAAGATGTGAGCTCCTTGAGCATAAAGGGAGTGTTTTTACTTCTCTTCATAGCTTCAGTACTTAACACAGTGCCCAGAATATAGTATGTACTAATTGAATGATTCAATAAAATATCTTGGGGGATACTAATGTATGATTTCATTAGTGATTGGAACTCCTTCCACCAATTCAGATCAGAAATTCATTTATAACATATAGTTTACCTGTCAAATGAACAGGAAGATTAAGTGGCTGTCCAAGTTCCTACTTTTCCTTAAAGATAACAGAAACACCAATATTCTTGTCTCCAAGGATAAACCTTTATCCATTAATCCATGCTTTTTCTCAATATTAAGAATACTTACTTGGGGTCAGCTGGGTAGCTCAGTGGATTGAGAGCCAGACCCAGAGATGGGATATCCTGGATTCAAATCTAGCCTCAGACACTTCCTAGCTATGTGACCCTGGGCAAGTCACTTAGCCCCCATTGCCTAGCCCTTACCACTCTTTTGCCTTGGAATCAATATACAGTATTGATTCTAAGATGAAAGGTAAGGGTTTAAAAATAAATGGCAATTATGAGGCAGCTCATTTCAGGTATTGTAGAATCCTAACTCTGGTCAATATTTTACTGGCTTAAGTTTTCTGCTAAATCTCTCTGAAGCTAATTATTTAGGGTCTCATTACTATGCATATACCTCTCAAGTAAAGGAGGAAAAATCATTAAGTAGGAAAATTGGTAAAAGGAAGTTTGGTCAAAGCAATAAGGATTAGGGCTTTTTTAGGTTCTTTCTGAAACAAAAAGTTCTTTTGGAGCCTATGAGCTGTTTTCTAACATTTGTATGTCTTTTTAAGGTTAGGGTCTGAAACAGAAGGGTCATATCTCAACCACTATTTTGCTCTGTGATCTGGAGATAAGTACATACCTGCCATAAACTTCTAGTTTCTGACTTGAGTAGTATTCTTTTTTTGTAAAGATATTTTATCTTATCAGTTACATGTAATCAGAGCCAATTCTGATGAAAATAAAGTTTAATCATTGCCTGTCACCAGTCTTAACCTCCTCTCCACTGTAGCATTTTCTTTTGTGACTCTTTAGGTGAAATAATTTATCCCATTTTACCTCTCTCTTTCCTTTTTCTCTCAGTGCCATTCTCTTTTTCACTCCTAGATACTTTTTGCACATCATGTCATTCTAATCAGCTTACTCCTATATATTTATATTCCTTCTAACTGCCCTGATATCATTAAAATTTTGAGTTACAAATATCACCATTGAATATGGGGATATAAACAGTTTGACCTGGTTGAATCCCTTAATTTTTTTTTCTTTCTCATTTGCCTTTTTATATTTCCCTTGAGTCTTGCATTGGATATGAAATTTTGTATTTAGGTCTGGCCTTTTCATCAGGAATGCTTGGGAATCTTCTATTTTATTTTCCCAAGAAAGAATATATTTAGCTTGGCTGGGTAGGTGATTCTTGGTTGTACACCTAGTTCCTTTGCATTCTGGAATATCATATTACAAGCCTTCAAATCCTTTGATGTAGAAGCTACTAAATCCTGTGTAATCCTGAATCTGTTTATTTGTTTGTTTGTTTATTTGTTTTCTGGCTGATTGCAGTATTTTCTCCTTTGCCTGGGAGTTTATGAATTAGGTTATAATATTCCTGGGAACTGTCATTTGGAGATTTATTGCAGGAGGTGATCAGTGGATTCTTGCAATTTCTATTTTATCTTCTTATTCAAGAATATCAGGGCAGTTTTCTTTCTTTCTTTTTTTGGTAATATGATGTCTAGGCTTTTTTAATCCTGAAACTTTAAGTACTTTAATATTTCTTATATTCTCTCTCTTGGATGTATTTTAGAGATCAGATGTTTTTCAATGATATATTTCATATTCTATCTTGCTTTTCATTATTTTGATTTGATTTTATTGTTTCTTGATGTCTTGTGAAACCCTTAGCTTTTATTTGCCCAATTCTAATTTTTTAAGTATCATTTTCTTCTTTGAACTTTTGAACTTCCTTTTCCATTTGGTCAATTTTACTCTATAGAATTCTTTCTTCATTGGATATTTGAGCCTCTTTTACCATTCAACCAATTCTGCTTTTTAAACTGTTTCTTTCTTTTTGCATTACTTTCATTTCTCTTCCCCACTTCTTCTGTCTCTCATATTTGATTTGCAAATTCCTTTTTGAGTTCTGCCAAAGCCTGAAAACCAAATCCCATTTTCCTTTGAAGTTTTAGATGTAGCTTTTTTGATCTCACTGTCCCCTTCTGAGTCTGTGTCTTGCTCTTCTTTGTCTCCATAACATTTTTCTCTGCTTAAGGTTTTATTTTTTTCTCTTTGGTTTGTTTCATATGTCTCTTGTTCATTTTTTTAGCCCCCCACCCCCTTTGTTTTTTAGACTTTTTCTTTCCTCATAAAGGTGGACTCTTTTCTCAGGACAGAAGGGGCACTCTCTTAAATGTCTGTACTTCCTTATTACTACCTTCAGATCTAGTTCTGGCCTTCTAAAGTTTTCATTTCTTAGAAAGTGATATGATGGCCTCTGTGCTAGAGGCTCTGAAAATAACCTACTAGTGTTGATTCAGGCTCTTATAGGGACTGTGATGGTCTGTAGGCTTCAGATCACTGTGGAGTGCTCAGGGCGTGTTGGAGCACAAAGGACAACACGGCCATCCAATGCAGCTGAGGAAGTCTCCAGGTGTAACGACTTTTCGTGCCACTGGACCCAGGCTTCCAACGCCGAGAGAGTGGAACTGTCTCTGTACATCGGCTTTTCCACTTAAATCTCATTCACGCACAAGTGTCTTTGTGCACACTCATCTGTCCTAACCCCGTCCACCCTCTTCAAGACCTGTGGCGACGGGGGAGTGGCGACGCAACAGGTGGAGGTGACCATTGGCAATTGTAGTCACAATCCTGCGGACCAGTGGTTGCTTGGCCCTGTGGGCAGCAGGGACTTTCGGCAGCATCCTGGGCGACTGAGCAGCCCTCTCTAGGACAGCACTGCTCACCCTAATCAAGGGAGGGGACTAGAAAAGGTGTCCCAAACATTGCCTGCCCTACAAACACCCAGTCAGCACACCATGGCTGGCGGGTCATCCACTTTAAGCAGTCGAAACCAAAAGAAACAAAATACAAAGAAACTCCTACTAGGAGCATGGAACATCAGGACATTACTTGACAGAGAGAATACCCCAAGACCTAGAGAAGAACAGCTCTAATCGGTAAAGAACTGGCGCGATATAACATCTACATCGCAGCCTTAAGCGAAACACGCTTACCAGAAGAGGGATCACTCAGAGAACCCACCACTGGATACACCTTCTTCTGGAAAGGTAGAGCCTCAAATGAAGACAGAATCCACCGTGTTGGCCTGGCCATCAAGACCAGTTTGCTCAAACAGCTGCCAGACTTGCCTGTGGGCATCAGCGAGAGGCTCATGAAGATCTGTTTGCCTCTCAGCAAAGACCGGTATGCCACAATCATCAGCGCATATGCCCCAACACTGACCAGCACAGAGGAGACCATCGAGCAGTTCTACTTTGACCTGAGTGCCATCCTGCACTCAGAGCCCACAAATGACAAGCTGATACTACTGGGAGACTTCAACGCCCACGTTGGCCAGGACAATGAAAGATGGAAAGGAGTGCTCGGCAAACACGGAGTGCGCAAAATGAACAACAACGGCCTACTGCTACTCAGCAAATGCTCAGAGTTCGAACTCACCATCACGAACACTGTGTTCAGAATGGCGAACAAATATAAAACAAAGTGGATGCACCCGCAATCAAAACAGTGGCATCTCATTGACTATATCATTGTATGCCGGCGAGACATCTAGGATATAAAGATCACCATAGCCATGAGAGGAGCTGAATGCTGGACAGACCACTGATTGGTTAGAGCGACTCTTCAAATGCGCATTGCGCCTCGCCATCCAAAACATACCCAGACAGTTTGCGCATTTTACAACGTGAGTCATCTTAAAGATCCATCTTATTTGCAAACATTCCAGTCCTGCCTGGATGACAAGTTGTCTGCCAAGGGACCACTCACTGGAAGCTCAACCGAGAAATGGAACCAGATCAGAGATGCAGTGAAGGAAACATCAAAGGCAGTCCTAGGCCCCAAACAACGCAACCACCAGGACTGGTTCGACAAGAACAACACTGCTATTGAAGACCTATTGAGCAAAAAAGAACAAAGCCTTTATGGAGTGGCAAAATAACCCAAACTCTGCTCCTAAACAGGACAGATTCAAGTCTCTCCAAGCCATGGCGCACCGTGAGATCAGGAAGATGCAAGACCGATGATGAGAAAAAAATGGCAGAAGAAATCCAGCGTTTTGCTGATATGAAAAACTACAATTTTTCAGTGCCCTCAAGACTGTCTATGGACCATTAAAACCCACCACCACTCCTTTGCTATCCTCTGACAATGACACTCTCATAAAAGATAAAAAAGGCATCAGCAACACGTGGAAAGAACACTTCAGTCAGCTTCTCAACCGACCCTCTTCAGTTGACCAAAGCACCCTTGACCAGATCCCCCAACTGCACCATTGAACAACTTGACGTCCCTTCTTCAATAGAGGAAGTCCAAAAAGCCATTAAACAAATGAGTGCAGGCAAGGCACCCGGTAAAGACAAGATCCCAACCGAGGTGTACAAGACCTTAAATGGAAAGGCACTCCAGGCATTCCACATAGTGCTGACCAGCATATGGAAGAGGAAGACATGCCCCCAGAACTCAGAGATGCCTCCATCGTAGCCCTATACAAGAACAAAGGCTCACGAGCAGCCTGTGGCAACTACAGAGGCATCTCACTACTCTCCACTGCCGGAAAGATCCTCGCCTGTGTTATACTCAACAGACTCCTGTCATCTTTTTCAGAGCAGAACCTGCCTGAATCACAATGTGGCTTCAGACCAGATCGCAGCACCATTGACATGGTCTTCATGGTGAGGCAAATGCAGGAAAAATGCCTTGAGCAGAACCTAAGTCTCTACATTGTCTCCATAGACCTGATGAAGGCGTTCGACACAGTGAACAGGGACACATTGTGGGTGATCCTTAGTAAGATTGGTTGCCCAGCAAAATTCGTCAAACTGATCCAGCTCTTTCATGTCAACATGACAGGGGAAGTCCTATCTGGTGGAGAGATTCCGACCTCTTCAACATCTCCAATGGCATGAAACAAGGCTGTGTCCTCGCTCCAAAACTATTCAACCTATTTTTCACCCAAATATTACGACATGCTGTGATGGATCTAGACCTGGGCGTCTACATCAAATACCAACTGGATGGCTCACTATTCGACCTTCGCCGCCTGACTGCAAAAACAAAGACAACAGAGAGACTCATCCTGGAAGCTCTCTTTGCAGATGACTGTGCTCTCATGGCCCACCAAGAAAATCATCTTTAAAGCATTGTGGACAGGTTCTCTACAGCAACAAAACTGTTTGGCCTGACTATCAGCCTCAGCAAAACAGAGGTGCTGTTCCAACCTGCACCAGGGAGGCCAACGAACCAGCCGTGCATTACAATCGACGGCACGCAGCTTTCTAACGTCAGCACTCTCAAGTACCTGGGCAGCACCATCGCCAACGACGGGTCCCTAGACCATGAGATCAATGCCAGGATCCAAACGGCCAGCCAGGCACTCGGGCGGTTGAGCTCCAAAGTCCTCCAACACAGAGGTGTAAGCACTGCGATGAAGCTCAAAGTGTACAACGCAGTGGTCCTCAGCTTGCTCCTGTACGGCTGCGAGACATGGACACTGTACCGGAAGCACATGAAACAGCTGGAGCAATTCCACCAATGCTCCCTCCGGTCAATCATGAGGATCCGATGGCAGGACCGAATCACCAACCAGGAAGTCCTCGACAGAGCCAACTCCACCAGCATCGAAGTCCTGGTCCTCAAAACCCAGCTACGAGGGTCTGGACACGTCATCCGCATGGACCCACAGCGAATACCAAGACAGGTATTCTACGGTGAACTGTCAGCTGGACTCAGGAAACAAGGCCGACCAAAGAAAAGATTCAAGAATCAGCTAAAGTCCAACTTGAAGTGGGCTGGCATGACACCAAAGCAACTAGAACTCGCTGCCTCTAACAGAAGAAGCTGGTGAACCCACATCCACCATGCCGCCACCTTTGAAGATGAGCGACGTTGATGTCTTGCCGCTGCGCGTGAACACCGACACCAGGCCACAACCACACCTCCAGTAACAACTGGCGTCCCAGGCCCCATGTGCCACAAACTCTGTGCCTCAGCTTTTGGACTCCAAAGCCACATGAAGGTACTTCAATAGATGATAATGCACAAAGACAATAGTCATTCTCGGTCACCGAGAGACCACCACTATTAATGGTTCTTCTCAGGTTCCAGTATTTACTGCTGTCTTGGACAGAGGTTCAAAGTCTCACTCTGGACTTATACCAGTCTGATCCCTTGTGGACTGTGCTGTGATGGATTTTGGGGCCTCACCAAAGCCTTGGGAAAGAGTCCTGGACCTCCCTTTAGGTTTGAACTGGGCAGTTAACAGGGACTGCTTTGTCCTAGGGCTTGGGGTATTACTTGCAGGCTTGTGCTAAGTCTTGGAACTTCAAGGGGCAGTTGTGAGGTACTCTGCTATTGACTTAGGAAGAGTCTTGGGGTCTTAAATTTGTCTTTTGTCCAGCTTCAGAACCTGGAGCATTATGTGGGAGGTTGGTGGATATTCCTTGGTACATGGCTTTCTTGCAGGCTCTCCAAGAGACCCTTTCTGCCAACCTTTCATGTTATTCTCTGTTGTAGAGTGCTTCACTCTGTCCCTTTGTTGGTTCTATCACTCCAATATTCATTCCAAGATGCCTTTTTAAGGATGGTTTGAGGGATTCTCATGGGGATTTGAGCTTTCCATGTTTCTACTCTGCCATTTTGGCTCTGTCCTCAATTTTCTGATTTGTTAAGTGAGTATTAGGAGAATGCCACCAGTCAGTGACCTTAAGAGATAGTATATTCTGTTACTGATAGAGAAAACTTATTTTAGTGCTACATCTGCAATTGTTGTTTTTCATTTTTAACTTTACTTTCTTTTTAATTGTTTGAGGGCATCAATTAATCAACAAAGAGTACAAAAATAAAAATGAAATGAAAAACCTTAAAGCTTTTGTTTGAATATATATGAACATATGTATACATATATTTACACATAGATATGTCCTTCTGTGGGGTGTGTGTTTGTATTTATATTTAAAACACCTTAAGAAGATATCCTTTTCTACCATGATATAATAAGGTCTGGATAAAATACATATTTAGTTGAAATCTTGGTCTCCAAAAATGAATTTCAGATCTGGACAAAGACAAATCATGCTCAATTTACTTTTCAAAGTGATTATATTCAAAGTTAGTAGAGAGTAAAAACACGAGGTTCTAAATGAAAGTAATTTTGCTGCTAAGTGGCAGTTTTCCAGCCATTAAAATATTAAAAAAATAAATAAACATAATTGAAAGTGAAAAAAAAGTTTTCATGTTGTTTAAATTTGGGTTATTTTTTGTCCATTATCAAATACCATTTCCTTGATAAAAAGCCTGCCTTTTCCAAGTCTGTAATTTTCCTTTTTTCCCTTACCAAAAAGACAGTATTCTGTCAGCAAGCATCATTTCTTCTACCCTCTGTATAAGTAGTCCTTGGAGCAGGAGGGGAGGCAGGGAATAGCTGCTAAATGTCCTGTGTGCTGGTAGTTATGACTGAATTTTTAAGATGGCAGCATAGTCATTCCATCGAACTCAGTTGGCTGACCCCAGTCACTGTAAATGGCTACATGTAATTAATATAGGTAAATCAACATAGCTCCAGTTTTGAAGTGAAATTTTATCTTATTGCTGGCACCACTAATACTAACTTGATCCTTATCTGTCTAAGAAAAAACATTCCTTCGTAACAGGCCTGCATAACTCTTTATGACTTGCACATACCTCTTGAAAATTATGAAAGGCCCTTTGTATCAAAACCTGGGGTAAACAGGACATTTAAGACCTCTTGGAGGTATCTGCTGGTTTTCTGGTAGTGTGATCGGGTTAATCTGTAAGTTGTACTCATTTTCAAAAATCTATAAAGAGAAACATAGTCTGCAAATATTCTTTTCAATTCTCTGTTTATTCATGGGCAAATGAAGTCCTTTAAAGAGGAAGAAGAAATCTAAGTGAAGAGAGTTTTGTGGAAGAACTCTAGCCACTAGTATTTTGGTTATCCACGGGTGTCTCAGTTGAAAAAGGACTAGACAGTAGAAAAATTAACTTGATGCTAAATCCAGTTATTCTACTAGATAATTGTGTGTCTATACTTTGAAATTAAGAGGTTGGCCAGTGTCAGGGGATCTTTAGATTCATCCCTAGTTCTAAAATCCCGTGGCTATGTGAATCATTTTCCAAATATTTCTGTATTCAGTTTTATTAATGAGAAGCATCCAATTTAGTCTAACCGCAGCACCCCATGTAGTGTTTCTTCATGTATTCTTCGATCCTTCCTAATAATTTTAAGGGGAAAAGTGATTCCTCTTCCTAAGGTTAATCATTCTACTATTGTTCCCAATTTTATCCTTTTCCTTCTTCCTCTGGAAACATGGTATGAGCAATCACTCCTCTCTACTAAGTTCATTTTCTTTCTTCCACTCGTGTCCTTTACCTCTATGTTCAAACATGTATGATCTAGAAACAATCTTTGACCCTCAAGCCTCACTCTAGCTTCTGAATAATTTTTCTCCTTTTCAATCTTTTATTTTTTTTCTGACATCTTCCTTCAGGGGTCATCCCTATTAACATTTAACAAAATTCTGCCTTGTTTTCTCATAACCCTTTCAATTTTTGAATCTCTCCAAAACAGAATGTTTCTCTCTCCTGAACATGCATATTTGAAGTTTACTGGAGGCTTTTCAGCATGTCACATCCAAGGGCCTTTCCTTATCCCTTAGTATAGTGTCTTTAATTTTAATCTCATTGATTTATCATTGATGATTACTCCTATCTTGGCTTAATTAGAACCTTGAACTGGGATGCTAGAGACTGTATTTCTAAACTTTATTCTGCAACTAACTAGTAATGTAGAATTAATTTATCAGTGCAGATATTCTTTTCAAATAATGGGGGTTAGGGATTTAACACCCCTACATTTGAAAAATCTGAGTAAAAAATTTTGACCCTCGCATGGTACCATTAAAGTATGAGTTTTTTTCTTCTCCTTTTATGGGTTGTTTACTATACTATATTATAAAAATTTGACTTATTTGGTCATAACCTATATTTGGTTCAATTTTAACATTTCTAGCCCTTATTGTCATCTTCTGACTTTCACATTTTTTGCAAACTTAAATTTTTGCTTATTTTAACTTTAAAAAAGAAATTATTTATATTTATGTTATTAAAAGATAAATTATGTTGATGTTAAACAATACCATACATACATTTTATGCGTTTCTGAGTTTCTAAAGTATCTATGTTGTCTGTTGGCCTTCTTTGTCTTCTGCAAAATTTGCAAAAAATTCCCATTCAAATTCTGATGCCAATTCACAATATACCAAAACTGAGAAAGTTGGGGTAAAGTTTGGGTAAGTTGTGATAAAGAAAGATTAACTGTACTATAAATTAATACCTCTGTGTTGTTATGGTGTGACTTCTTTATGAAATAAAAGAGCTCTCCTAGACATGGCTGGCAAATAGAAGGTCCTTAATAAATACTTCTTCCTATGTTAGCATGTTCTCACTTCTTCAATAGTTAAATAAATTGAACTAGATAAATTTTAAGGTCCTTCCCAAACTCAAAGGCTCTATTATTCCTAAAATTCTCTCTTCTGGGTGAGCAATTTGGAATTATGCCCAAAGGATTATAAAAGAATGCATACCTTTTGATCCAGTAATATGACTACTAGATCTGTATTCCAAAGAGATTTTTAAAAAAATGGGAAAGGACCTGTTTGTACAAAAATATTTATAGCTTTGCTTTTTGTTGTGACAAAGAATTGGAAACTAAATAGATGCCCCTCAGTTGGGGAATGGCTAAACAAAATGTGGCATGTGATTCTGATGGAAAAACTATTGTGCTAAAAGGAATGATGAGCAAGATGATTTCAGAAGGAGATGGGAAGATTTATCTGAACTGATTGCGAGTGAAATAAGCAGAACCAGTTGAACATTATACACAATAACTGAAATATTGTATAATAATCAACTGTGATTGATTTTGCTACTAATAGCAACACAATGATCCAGGACAGTTCTGAGGGAGTGCTGCAAAAGAATGATATTTACCTCTAGAGAAAGAACTGTTAGAATATAAATTATATAATATGTGATTTATCACTTGTTTATTTGGGTATATGATTTGGGGTTTTGGTTTTTTTTAAGATTATTCACTTATAAAAATGAATAATATAGAAAAATCTTTCTTCCTCTAGCTTCTCTTCCTGTACAGCAGGTTATTCTATTTTTTTTTGATCAGTAGTTCAGTGGCTCCTATGAAGACTCTTCTAACTTCTTTACCTCCTTAATTAGGGTTGTACTTTGAGGTCTTCTTCTTGGTTCTCTGCTCTTTGTGTTCTAGGTTCCCCCATTCTTGGAAATCACAACCATTTCTTTGGCTCCATCCATCATCTCCATATGTCCTAATTTTAAATGGATCTTTCTTGTCATGGTTACTCCTTTGGACTGTCTTACTACACTCCCATTTTCCAATGAGACACTTCCATTATGAAATCCAGTCAGTATCTCAAAGCTATCCTATGTAAACCAGAATTTCTCTACTTTGTCTGTAACAATATCAATTTATTAGTCCCTCACATAGGAATGCTTTAAAATATATTGCTCAGAGTAGTTATCAAATATATACGTTTGATGAAATTGAGTTGATTCCCTTCAATGCATTTCTCTGCCTCCTCCCATGTTTCCAACTAATTACTAAGCAATGTGCCACTTTCTTCTCTAATGGCTTTCTTGTGAGTACCTTAATTTCCCTTTTCTATGCCATCAACCTCATTTGAGTTCTTTTCATCTTGGGTCCATATTAGTACATCCTCATCTGTCTCCATACTTCTTCAATATTTCTATCCTCTATAATCACCACACATATTAATTATTTACTGTGTGCAGCACACAGTGCTTGGCCTTTAGGGAAAGAAAAATGCAAGGAAGAAAAGCAGTTCATCTTTCATGGGGCCAAAAAAGGGGCATTATAACAGACATAAAATGCTGTCATCCAGCTGAAAAGTATTTAGGAAGCATGCCAAGTTAATTTTCTTCTTTTAAAAAGAATTTTAATTTAAATTAAGAAGTATATTTCTCTATTGCAACCTTTTCATACTGAGAAATAAAAATAATAAAAATAAAATATTTTTTAAAAGTATCTATATAACCAGTTGTTAATAATAATTCCCATGTTGGTCACATCAAGACATTCATGTTTTATTTGTCTTCCTAAGTCTATCATATCTTTGTCAGGAAGTGAGTGGCATTCTTCTACTTTGCAATAAAGTTTTGAGAATTTCACTTCCTAACTCAAATATTTTCTCTTACTTCTCAACATGCCCAAGATCAAGTACTAGATTTTTACCTTGGCATCTGGGGCCCTATATACTTTAGTCTTTCCCTATTCCAATACTATTGCCCTTTTTTCTTAAAAATGGACCAACTCCTTCATCTTGTTTACTTACTATTCTTTAAGCATGCCTTATTCATGAAGCTTTAACATCCATACCCCCACACACAGAATATCCTCCAAGTTCCAATCATGAATTTTTTAAAATCCCAAATGTATGAATTTATAGTTGTCCTTTTAAAATTTAACCTTTTTGGATTCAATTAAATATTCTGTCAATTCAAGATTCTTTTTATAATCTGGCTTTGTCATCTAGTGTATTACTATTCTAGGTCTTAGGAAATTTATATGTATTTATAAATTTCCTAGTTGATGCTAGGTAGAGCTCCACACCTGGAGTCGTGTAATGGGAAAAGGATAGAGATTTATCTTTTTGTTTTTTTAGTCAGAAAGATTTGAGTTCATATCTGGTCTCAGTCATTTACTAACTATGTGACAAGTTAAGTTTCTTAACTGCTGCCTGCTTCAGCTTTCCCATCTATAAAATGGAGATAATAATACCTACCTTTCAAGATTCTTAAGAGTTTAAGATGAGATAATGTTGCAAAGCACTTTGCAAAACTTAAAGCAATGTAACTTTTAGCTATTATTATTATTACATATAAAATTGATGAAAAAACTATTTGTTCCTTTATCCAAGTCACCAATAAGCAAAAAAAATATAACACAATGCCAAATATTCTTCCCTGAGTTATTTTGTGATCCTGGAAATCACCATGCTGACATCAAAACATTCACAAGTAATCTCAGTAGACCACCTAATAAATCCATCAGGTTATAGCATTGTCTAAGCCACATCTCTCCACCTTCTGTAAGAGGTATTTATTCAAAAGCTTTGCCAAGATTTAAGTAAACTCTTCCCCAAGGTATTCATGTTATCTACTGTTTTGGTAATTGTGTCAAAAAAAGGAAATACATTTGTTTTTCATGACCTATTCTTGATGAAGCCTACAAATTCATTGTAATCACTATTTTTTTTCCTAGACTATTTTTCAACTCTGAATTATCGAATTT
Organism: Monodelphis domestica; assembly: GCF_027887165.1. Taxonomy (NCBI): domain Eukaryota; kingdom Metazoa; phylum Chordata; class Mammalia; order Didelphimorphia; family Didelphidae; genus Monodelphis; species Monodelphis domestica. The sequence continues at coordinate 192,981,797 of NC_077232.1, forward strand.
CCCTCAGAATTGATGTTAAGCTCATTCTCCTTAGTTTGAAGACTGTGATCTTTCCCCCTTTTGAAAAATTGGAACATTTTTCCTTCTTAAATCCATATGCATTTTCCATAATAATTTAATGATTAATAATTGAAAGGTTCAACAATCACATTTCCTTGTTGTTGTTGTTGTTGTTGTTGTTTCAGAATTCAAAGATGTAGTTTATCTAGGCCAGGTATCTTGAATTCATCAACTAGATTCCTTACCTCTCTTGGACATGAACACCCTATTAGTCATTTGTACTTTGTTATTTTGAATTCAAGGATGACACACTTAGATAAGAAAAAAGGAAGAAAAAAAGCTTGTCAGTAACCATCATGCCTTACAGCCAGAAAAAGAACCTTTGACTTTGATCATTTTTTCCTCCCAATAGGTTGTTTTTAATTTACTCTTTTTGTTAACTATATCTACTCTTACCAGTCTCTAGATATTTTTATATTTGATGCTCCTGACACCATTTTGGAAAGTCATATGTTCTTAAATGAATTTTTTGCTATCTGACTTCACTTTTATTCACTTTGTTACCTAGCTTCCCTATCTCCTTTGACCTTAACCCCAATATCCCACATCTCTACTCTTCTTCCCACTTTTTCTGTTTCCCCAAATGAATATTTTTTTATTTGTTTGTTTTTAAGAGAAAGAGTGGTCAGGTAGAAGAAGTGCTTTTTCACCAACTGACTTGGACAGTAAAATACACAGGCAGTACTTAAGGAGTAGAAAGTCATTTAGAAGATGATAGCTGATATCCAGAAGAAAAATTTAAAAAAAAAAAAAGGTGAGACAATGAAAGTCCAAAGTGTGCAGATTCTGAAAAGTAATTGCTAGATAAAGTCATTTAAATGGTGCTCAGGCAGCACCTATCTGAATACCAAATTCTACTCCATGTATACCACATTAATTCCAACCCACATTATTGTCACTAACTTAAGTAGCAGCCTTAAATGGAGAGCTTCAGTGGCCTTTGGGCAAAAAAGTTTTGTCTCAAATATTATGCCCACGACAAAGAATTAATCACTTAACCTCTCACTGACCAGGAACTCTGTTGACTATAAGTTATAGTACAGTCAATGATCTGTATTCTTGTGGAGATTTCACACTAAAAATTGTTTTCTATAGCAAAGAACTTATAAGTCTAGAAGAAAAAGGTGCAAAGAAATCCCATATTAGGAAGGAAAAATAGTAAGGAAGATAGACAACACTCCTGTACTTCTGTCTATCTCAGTTTCTCTTTGACTCTCTCCATGTCTCACTCTGTCTGTCTGTCTGTCTGTCTGTCTGTCTGTCTGTCTGTCTCTCTCTCTCTCTCTCTCTCTCTCTCACACACACACACACACATCATCCTCTGGCATGCAGCTGTTAGCAAACATCACTCTTCTCTTTCATGATTCCTATACCCAGGCATAGGAATTTAAATTCATGAAGATAGTTGATAAAGACCTGAGGACATGAACATTTACACATACAGAAATATGTACCCAGTTATTTCAACACACGATTATCAGTTTCATTTGTAATCCTAGGCATTTTATTTTCCGTATAGAATGTTACTAGTATGATTAGGGGTGCACAGATTTTACCAGACTTCCAACAGGTTCTACTACACAAAAAAGATTCAGAGCTCCTGTCATAAAGGGGCATTTAGTTAGTGTTCTAGCTGACTTGGACAGCTCCTCCCTTCAGGGACACACTAATCTTTGGAACCTGAAATGGTTCAAAATATTACAAGGTTTAGTACAAGAAGAAATCTTGGAGATTGTCACATTTTATCAATGAAGAAACTGAGTTTTAGAGAAGTGATCCATTTAAATTGGTTATATTGTTAAAATTTGTTCCAAGTCCCACATTGTGAAAGAGTTATAGAATTATTTTCAGCAACAATTATTTCTTTATATAAGCATTGTTTAATGCAGTACCTGGCCCATTGTCAGTGCTTAATTAATGATTGTTGATGAGATTTAATAGTTTTTTATTTAATGTCAATATAATTTTTAATATTTTCTTTCTAGCATTTTGCAATTCATTTTCTCTCCCTACTCCCTCTCCAAAAAGGCAGGTAATATAATATAGGGGCTACATATATTATTATTCAGTACATATTTCCACATTCATTATGTCATGAAAAAGGATGCATATTACTTACATTAGAGAAAAATATTACTTACATTAGAAAAAAATCAGCTGAAGAACGGTAAACTTCAATATGTGAATTCCATTTATTCCTTCTATGGTGGTGAATATTCTTTCTTTTGATAGTTTATTCCATCTTAAAGAAAGAAATAAAAAAGACTATAGAGTTCTTCCAGAAATTTAGTAATTTGCCCATGCTCAGAGAATGACAGAACTGGGACTTGTTCTTGGGACAAATATGGTGGCTTTTCCATTGTATCATTGCCACTTTTTCCATTCTATCATCATGCTTCAATGTCAACTTCTAAAATTATGTACACATTGTTCTACTTCATGTTTTCTAAGAATTATTTTTAACTCAGACACCCAGTTATTTATTTCTTTGATTAAAAGGACAAGGAAAGGAATTTTGTGGCCTCTAAATTTCATTTCTATGACCCCAAGCAATTAATTTACTCTTTCAACATCTCATTTATATATTAAATTTTTGTAATGTCAATATATATTAATATATATTTTTTCCCTAGCTCTTATCCTATTTCAGAAATGACACAAAAATTTCTTTTATTCCTCAAGGTTGACCTTTATCTAAACCACTAGTCAGGTGCTATCTATGGCACAACAGTCAATACTAGGGAAGGAGATAACAGCGGCTAGTTCTCAGTTCTATCACTGCCTACCAGTCCCTATCCACAATAAACACATATCTTTCATCACTCCCCACTATTGTTTCTTCAAGGTCTGGGGTCAAGCAGGGGAAAGGGCTGAAATCTGAAAGACCTTCAGATGAATTCCAAACAGAAAACAGATTTTCTATTTGATTTCAACATACATCTAAGCTATGGATAGAAAGGGTTGCTGAAGTGAATATGTAGAGAGACTCTCCTTCAATAAGCTGTCCCCCTGTGCATTTATCACTCTATTTCATTCTTTCAGTGACAGCTGGAAGTGTCAGGATAAAAATTATTTTTAAAAGGATTCATATCAAACACATCTATCAAAACTTTGAACAAAAAGACATAAAAAGTGAAAGATCTATAAAATTATCTAAATGGTAACTGTCTGAAGCCTAGTTAGGAAACAGGGTGCCATTTTTTAAATCTCATTAAACAAACAGAATATAATCAATCAAGTCCTAACGCTTTTAAAATTTTATGACATTTGAAATTATTCCTGCTTCATTGGGGGACAAGATATCACCTTACTTACACTTCTAGAGTAGTATGGGATTAACCAAATAGAAAAATAATAAGCATTTATATGGTGCCTACAATCTGCCTAGAATACTGTTAAGAAATTTTTGCAAATATCTCACTTGATCTTCACAACAACCCTGAGAGGTAGATGATATTATGCTAACTTTATAGTCGAGAAATATGAACTTTGTTATTGGTGCATAAGAAAACATAGCTAGCAATTGTTTGAGACTGGATTTGAACCCAAGTCTTTATTATTTTTTATTTGAAATTTTTTATTTAATTAATTGATTTAGAATATTTTTCCATGGTTACATGATTCATGTTCTTTCTCTTCTCTCCTCCAACTCCCTCCCATAGTCAACAAGCAGTTGGGTTTACATGTGTCATTGATCAAGACCTAATTCCATATTATTGATATTTGCACTAGGGTGATCATTTATAGTATACATCTCCAATCATATCCCTATCGACCCATGTGATCAAGCAGTTGTTTATCTTTTGCATTTCTACTCCCACAGTTCTTTCCTCTGGATGTGGACAGCATTCTTTCTCATAAGTCCCTCAGGATTGTCCCAGATCATTGCATTGCTGCTAGTAGAGAAGTCTTATTAATTTGATTGTGCCACAGTGTATCAGTCTCTGTGTACAATGTTCTCCTGGTTCTGCTCCTTTCACTCTGCATCAATTCCTGGAAGTTGTTCTAGTTCACATAGAATTCTACCAGTTCATTACTCCTTTCAGCACAATAATTTTCCATAACCAACAAATAACTGTAAACCTTAAAATTCCTTAGACTTATAAATGTTGGAATTTTCACCATTGGGATATTTCATACTTGGAAAATTTCTTACTGATAGTCTATTGGAATGGGAACCCCATTGGCATGGGAGGTTCCTTCTCTTCCCTTCTTCAGATTACTTTAGGACAGAAACCTTTTGCTGAACAATGGAAAGGACTTTGACCTATGCTTAAGCATAGAACAGGAATTTCTTTGAGTCATGATTGATTTTAGAATTGATACAATGGAGATACTTGGAATCAATCTCCACCCTATTCAGTCCTAACAGGATTGAGTAAGGGCTGCAGCCTAGATCAAAATTTAATTATTCCAATCTCTACCCTACTCAGGTTAACAGGATTTAGAAAGGGCTGTAGCAAAGGAGCAAAGATTTAATCATTTGAAAATATGACCTTCAACAGACATGTGCAAAGCCTCTGGGCAGTCCTGGGTTAAGCTAGAGCCTCCATTGGCACAGGGAAATTGATGGACACGTGATTGGTAGATGTGAGGACTGAGGGGAGGGAACTTGAGGGGTTTCCTTAAGGATAGGGGGGTCTAAAGACTCGAGGTGGGGGTTGAGGAGTTTGCCGGAGTGGTTGCGGAGTGCTCTGAGAAGCTTGCTCTGAAGGAAGCTGAAGGTGGGGGCCTCTGAGACTGTTTCTCCATTTTGGTCACGTGAGTAATAGGGACTGATCTTTTTTCTTTGCCCCAGCTATCTAAGGGCTTGGGCCTTTTGGCCCAGCCTAAACAGAAGGGGTATTTAAGCCCTATTCCCTTCTCTCCCTTTTTCTCTCTCTCTATCTCTAATTCCTTTCTTACTCCTATTGTAATTAAACTCCATAAAAGATTTACTGCTGACTTGAGTTTTCATTTAGGAATTACATAGCTGAATTCCTTGGCGACCTTAAATTAATATATATATATCAGTCTTTTAAAGTGATTCCCTTGTCACATAACACAACTTGTTCAGTCATTCCACAATTGAAGGGCATCCCCTCATACCCCAATTTTTTCCACCACAAAGAACACAGCTATGAATATTTTTGTGCAAGACTTTTTCTTTATTATCTCTTTGGTATATAAACACAGCAGTGGTATGGCTGGATCAAAGGCAGACAGTCTTTTAAAGCCTTTTGTGAACCCAAGTCTTTATGATTCCAGGCCCAATATTCAGTCTATTTTAGTTGCCTTTTAGGATATTTATCTTTATTCAAAGTTCAGGTCATTAACTATGTGTTCCTTCAAGCTTTGTCTGTCCAATCTAAATTTTGTGTTCCCTTCTTTCTAAAATATTCTGCCAGATCTTCGTATGAATTCTTTTTACTCCCAATACTATTTAAAATTTTTCTGTGCCCATGCATGCTAACTCATTAGCAGAAAGTAAATCACTTAAGGGAAAGGACTTTTTTATTTTAAATTTATTTGTTTATTTGTTTCATAAAATTTCCAGGTAATTCCATCCCTCCCCTCCTCATACTATAGATGACATTATTTGACAAACAGATATAAATATTATATTTTGCTTTTTTCTATTTATCAGTTCTTTCTCTGAAGTTTGTATCATTATGACATACAAGTCATTCTTCTAACAATAATTCCACTGCTATTTATAAAATTCTTTTGTTTCTACTTATTTCACTCTCAAAAAATTTATTTAGGTCTTTACATGTTTTTTTTAATTAGCCTGCTCATAATTTCTTATATGACAGTCATAGTCTATCCATAATCATATGCCACAACTTGTCTAGCTATTCCCCAAATAATAGACTTCCCTTCAATTTCTAGTTCTTTGCTGTCACATAGAGATATGTGATGAATATTTTAGAACACAAAGGTTCTTTTCATTTCACAGGAGTCACCTTAGGAAATAAACATAATAGTGGTATTGATGAGCCTAAGGGTATACATAGTTTTATAATGCTTTAAGCATAACTCCAGATTGCTCTCCAAAATGGCTGAATCAGTTCACAGTTCCACCATCAGTGAATTAGTGTCCCCATTTTTCCACTTCTGTTCCAATATTCATTATCTTGCTCCATTATCAATTTAATCATTCTGATAGGTATGAGATGATACCTCAGAGTTGTTATGATTTGCATTTTTAATATTAATTTAGATCATTTTTTCAAATTCTTATACATAGCTTTCATTTATTCTTCTAAACACTATTGATGTTTTTGACTATTAATCAATTGAGAAATTAGTCATGTTCTTATAAATTTGACAAAGTTCTCTATATATTTTAGAGATATCATAAACAGATTAGAACAAGGAACATATTACTTATCAAAGACAAAAAGCATTATGAGATGTAAATGGATAATTTTGAATATAGCATATTAAAAAAAGGCTTTGTAGGAGAGTTTCTCAGAGATCACATCTATAATAAATATATAGCAAGAATTTTTATACATTTTTCTGGTCTTATTATTTACCGGGCCAATAAATGTAACAATGTAACTGGCATATGAAAAATATTCAGTTTTCATTTTATGGATATTTTCATGTAGTATTTATTTCTGAATATATTCCTACTCCAGGGTAATATTCAGTGAGTCATCTCGACAGAGAACAACAGCTTTAGCAACAACAGTGACAAGAATAAATTCAGCTAAGCTAACCAACATGACAATGAACTCTTATTGTACATGCAATATTCTGTACCCATATTCTCCTACCTGAATAGAAGGAAAAGAGTGGCTTTACTCCATCTATTCATTTGTGATAGCATTGGTCATTATAATTTCATACCATTCACATTCAGGGTTATTGTTGCTATAATTCTATTTAAATTATTTTTCTGATGCTACTTTACCCTGTTTATTGAGATTTTCCCATGTTTTTCTCAGTTTTTAATAATCAGCATTTCTCATATACATAAAATACAATTCAATTAATTCATACATTTCTTTAACTATTTCTAAATTGATGGGCTTTTATTTTATTAATCAATTCTTTTTCACCTCACAAAAGTACCACTATGACTGCTAGGATATATATAAGATATTTTATCTTATTGGTCTGAGATGTCTGAATTAAAGGCTGTGGACATTTTAGTTTCTTTTTCTGTCCAGTATAAATCATGTTGTAGAGTGATTGCAAGGGTTCATAATTCCACCAAAGTATTCCTATGCTTGGGTTTTTTCCCTCATAACCCTTTCAACACTGATTATTCTAATATTTGCTCATTTTTGCTAATTCTCTAGGTAAAAAAATAAACTTCAAAGTTATTTTTACTTTTTCTTTCTCTGATTATTTATGACTATCTTTCCTTCAGTGATTTGGAGCAATCTTTCATCTGATTGTTAGCTATCTTCATAAGCACTTGACTGTTTCTGGCACATAATAGGCATTTAATAAATATTTGGTGATTGACTTGAATATTGATATATTTTGTCTTATATTATCATTCTCATTTTTTAAGTTGACATTTAAACTGGTAAAGAAAATATTTCTCACTAAATACAATTTTCTCCTAGTATAAAAGTTACTAAACTCAGTAAGTTATCATTGGATGAAGAAAAATCAATAGCTAGTAATTCTAAGTCTACTCTGTGCCTTATGTTGGGCATGTAGTAGGAAAAATTTTTATAATAAACCAATAAAAATTGTAGTATAATTAAAGTGGATTTCTTAAGGTATAAGTCCAACATGTCATCCTCACCCTTATCCTCACTCAATAAACTCCAGGGGCCAAAAGGATCAAATATAATCTCCTATATTTAAAACCCTTCATGACCTGGCTCTTTTTTTACTTATCCCGTCTTCCTATACATTACTCTCCATTATACTCTCTTCAATTCAACTGCACTGATCTTGCTGTCCTCCAGACAGAACATTCCATCTCAATGCCTTTAAACTGTTTCTCATATCTAGAATGCTCTCCCACCTCTCAAAGCCCTGAATTTCTTCAAGATTCATCCTAAATACCATTTTCAACAGTTTTCCAGTCCCCAAGTTATTAGAATCTTCCTGAAATACCTCAAAATCTGTATATGCTTATTCATGTTATCACTTTCTAGAATGTACTTTTTTCTTTGCATCTTCAAAATTTGGTATTAATGCTTGGTACACAGTAAATAATAACTGTTTGTTGATTGGCTTGGTTACAACTTTTCAATACATTTATTCTTCTCTCAGTCACATGAATAATTTTCCTGAACTTTATCCATGTCTCTGATACCTTTTTATCCTGGAAATTTAATACACTCTCGGATATCACCTAGTGAGAGTACCTTCCATCCAAAAGACCTTTCCTCTAATAGGGGATGCCTTCTGACTGAGGAATGGCTGAACAAATTGTGTTATCTGTTGGTGATGGAATACTATTTTGCCCAAAGAAACAATGAAATGGAGGGATTCCATGTGAAATGGAATGACCTCCAGGAAATGATGAAGAACAAAAGGAACACAAACAGGAGAATATTGTACACAGAGACTGATACACTGTGATACAATCAAAGGTAATGGACTTCTTTACAAGTAGCAATGCAATGATCCAGGACAATTCTGAGGGACTCATGAGAAAAAAACATTATCCACATTCAGAGGAAGATCTGTGGCAGTAGAAACACAAAAGAAAAACAACTTCTTGATCACATGGGTCAATGGGGATATGATTGGGCTTATAAACCCTAAATGATCACCCTAATACAAATTATCAATAATATGGAAATAGGTCTTGACCAATAACAAATGTAAAACCCAGTGGAATTTAGTTAGCTATGAGAGAGGGTTGGGGGGAGGGGAGGAATAGAACATGATTTTTGTAATCCTGGAAATATACTTTAAATTAATCAATTAAATAAAATTTTAAAAAGTCAAAAAAAATAAAAGTCAAAAACAAAATACCTTTCCTCCAATTAGCTAGTTTCTCCCAGAATCTTCATTTTAATCTCAGACTCTCGAGGGCAGTCACATTTTCATTCGTCCTCAAGCTGCACTCTTTACTCTTCTAGACTTTTTTTTCCTACAACTCCTCCTACATGGGTAGGTTCATTTTTCCTCTCTGGTTGTTTTTTAGCTCCTTTTTATGGTTCATCTTCCCTTGTTAGAATGGAAACTCTTTGAGGACATAGACTGTCTTTCTGCTTATATTTGTATTCCCAGAAGTTAGCATTTTGGTACATAATAATCCCTTAATAATTGTTTCTTAACTTGATTCAACTTGATATAGAGAGTCTTCCAGAAATTCTCTAGCCAAAATTATTTATCCTCTATAGATTTTCTGGTGATGAACCACTATGAACTTAGCTAGGCAGATCTTTAAATGATAGAAAGACATGTAGTCTGTCACTTGGCCCATACTCAAAGTCCTTGAAGCATGATAAGACCTGCCAGAGCATAATCTCCATTAGCATAGCCTTTGAGAATTCAGTGTTGCCTCCAGGTAGCAATGAGACATCCAAGTAGGATTTGGCTGGAGTATATACAAAAGGAAATGATGATTTTTTTGATTATGAGATTTATAAAGAATTACTATTTCAATATTGAAATTTTAAAAAATTGATTTTTTAACTGAATATAGAGAAGTCAAAAAACAAAATTCTAGCCTACCAGTTGTCTTCTAATTTGGCAAGCCTCTAATTTACATAAAGATACTACTGTATGAGTGTATATATTGCCATGAAAATAAAACTAATCTTTACCAAATAACAATGGTAAAATAAAAGACACTCAAATTGTCCTCAGAAAATTGATGAGCCTTTTCTCCTTCTGAAATTATCTTCAGTTATATATTCAATGTTCAGTTTTCTGCATATTATCTCCCCCATAAGATTGTGAACATCTTGAGAGTATAGATCATGTTTTTCTTTCCTTTATGTTCCCAGGGTTCAGCAGAGTATCGAACACATATTAGTAAGTATTTATTGACTGACTGCATTTCATTTATTTATTCATTGTTAAGTTAAAGACATTATGCTCGGCATTGTGAAGGGGACAAAAATATATGACTTGATTAAAGCTTACAGTCTTTGAGAGTCTAGCTGTTGATCTTATAATATATTTTAAACCTTTCTGGGCTCCAACATACTCTTCTTATACTCAAACATACACAGATACCAACTCCCTGGAAAGAAGATTTTCATTAATAATATTGTCATAAAGGAAACAAAATAATTCCAAAAAGTAAATGAATTTTTCCCAGAGAACTCTAAGCAGGTGCCTGGAGATAGTTTTGAATCACTCAATTACACTGTATGTTTAAAGGTCAGAGAGTCCTTTCCATGTAATTAATGATTTAAAAAAATCTCTGCCATTAATGAGAAAACAAAAATTCAGACAATCATATACATTCTCAAAAATAACCCTCAAAGCATAGTGATGCATTTTCTCCAGTTAGAAAAAGTCAGAGAAGGTCAAGAGGAAAGTATATGTTTTTTTTTTATCCATTGTATGATGACATAATTATTTATATTCCTAAATAGATAACATGATAGACTAAACTTGCTTTAGCATTTTCCCAGTTGTTCTCATTATTTTTTCTTATCATTTAGAAAGCAGTAGTCACTGAAGCCCAAACAACATCACAGTTGGAGAAGAGAAGACCTCCCAAAGGTAGAAATGTTCTTCATGATTCTGATTAGCATCCACAAGGTCCAGACACTTGCTAGAGTCTTATCTACTCCTTTTGGGTGTGTGAACCTGTCTTGTGAGACAGGATGAATAACAAGATTTCTGTTGTCCTTTTCCACTTGAGCCAGAAATACACAGGAAAATAGTTTCTCATGTGTTTTGGGCTGATTTTGTCAGTCCTCATATACTTCTGAAACTCCTTCCTCTTGTCCAGAGCTCTGATTTATTTCTAAGAGAATCTATGAGATTTATGTACGACATAGTTTATTTGTTTAATGACTCTGTCAAGTAAGTGTTAGAGAGTTGCTAAAAATGAGGAAATTTCCCAAAGTGGAAACTGTCCTAATAATCTGGTTCAAATTTAGGACAATAGCTGAAGGAGTTGAACTAGAAGAATTCTAGTCCCCTCAAGCTCTAATGCTTGGAGATTTTACAGTCATAGGATTTTATGTTTAAAGCTTAAAAGTGTCAACCCATTCTTATTTTACAGCTGAGGGAACTGAGAATTAGAAAGGCTCATTATCCCAGTGGATATAGCTGGTAATTAGCAGATCAGGGGATGGAATTGGAACCAGATCCACTGTCTCTAAATGACTCTTTCAAATTCACCATGTTGACCCTAAGTTTTTACAAGGTTATGATTCATAATGTTCATTTCTATCATCTGCCCTGTTTAATTCATCATCACCATCATCATAGAACAGGATTGGGCACATAATATACATTTGGGTTAGTATCTTGACTATTACCATCTAGAAGATCTCTAAGATTCCTTCCACCTTTAGACCCTTTAAGCTGAAGAGCCCCTGGAGTAATGTCTTAGGATCACACTTCTAGACCTAACTTCTCCTTTTACTGATGAGGAAACTGAGGTACAGAAATATTAAGTAATTCGCTTAAGGTCACTTACATAGTGACTTACGGGGACAGTATTTAATCTCAGATTCTTTGCCTCCAAAATGGCACTCTTTTTACTATTCCACACTGCCTTTTGGTAAGAGTAGGTTTAAATAAGCCACAGAATTAAATAATGGCTCTCATACCAAAAACCTAGAGAAAATCAAGGTAGGCCAATGAACTTAAATGAATTATGGACTTAAAGAAATTAATATACTTTTATTCTGCCTTCAGTTCTTTTGTGGGTTGATTTTTATTTTTTATGATTATTTTTAAAATTTTATTTAATTGATTAATTGAGATATTTTTCAAATGATTACATGATTCATGCTCTTTGTCTCCCCTCTTCCCTCTCCCCTCCCATAGCCAATGAGCAGTTCTGCTGGGTTTAACATGTATCATTGATCAAGACCTATTTCCATATTATTAATATTTGCAATAGAGTAATCATTTAGAATCTACATCCCCAATTCTATCCCCACCAACCCATGTGATCAAGCAGTTGCTTTTCTCTATGTTTCTACTCTGTGGGTTTATTTTTAAAGGAGAATAACTGGAGAAAAGAATTTATTATAAAAATGTTCTTATTAGACTATAACATGAAAAGGAAAACATGACAAATGAAATAATCATCAGTAAATGAAGAAATACAAGTTGTGAAAGGAAGATTTTGAAAATTCATAGTAGTTGGGGAGAGAGGGAGCCATGAGCATTTGCCCCATATACAGATATAATATATAATTGTATATATTTTAGAATTTGAGGACCATAAAAAGTTATGAGAGTGCTTGTGTCCCAGGTGTTAAAGCAAGCTGATAATAGCATCTGGAGAAAATAATGGCAAGCAACTAGATGGCATAATAGAGAGAACACTGAGCCTGGAGTATGAAAGATCTGAGTTCAGATCAAGCCTCATACTGACTACCTGTATGGTCATGGACAAGTCATTTAACCTCCATTTGCCTCAGTTTCCTAATTTACAAAATGAAGATTATAACACCTTTCTCTCAAAGTTGTCATGAGGACCAAACAAGATAATAATTGTAAAGCATCCTGCACATTGCCTGGAGTTTAATAGACATTATATTGCTGTTGTGGTTAATGTTGTCATTATGGTAAAGTTGATGTGATAATGAATGTATTAGTTCCCTATTACTTTACAACATTAAATCAAATTAAATCTTTTTTTAATGAACAAATTAAGTTAAAATCTAGTCAATTGGCCAATTCTTAAAGGCCTTCAACATTTCCTGAATCAGAAAAGAAATCTTGTGACTCTATTCCTTTTCTCCCATTTGTAAGAACAGATATTTTCTGAATAAGAAAGCCCCTAAAAGAACATCAATTCCTTTTTAAATATGACGCTAGTCCTGGGGCTTCCAACTTTTTTCCAACAACACTTCAAAGTCAATCCAGATAAAATGGGTTGTTACTATTTGGGCATCATCTCTCTTTTAGCCTGAATATCCCTTTAGTGAAAGGTCTGTGAGCCCTGGAGCTCTCCTCTAAAAGTGGTCATCTGAGGCCTTTGGGGCCCCAACCCTCTGATTTCTGCTAGTAGTGCTCCAGCTTTTCTCCAAGATTTCCTCCTTCTCTTCCTTTTTTTCCATCCTGCCCCCTCCCCCCCCAGGCTTCTTGGACCTTTTGTAACATCCAGGCCATTGCTTTTCAGTAAGTCACATGACCATTGTTAGTTCTGAAATTCCATTTAAATCTATTTGTGTTCCCTTTCCAGTATGCTCCCATCAGCAGCATGGACCGCAAATAGAGCCCAGCAATTGGAAAGCAACAGATGCCCGAATTACCATGTTTTCCATGTCCCTTAGATATCCTTGACTCATACATCCTGTCTGAGCTAATGTTAGTTTTCTGATTGCAGTGCGTCTGGAGTCTCCACAAGTACCAGAACTGTCCCCGAAGGGTCACTCCTCCTTTCAAGTAGCACTTGGACTGCTCCTGACCTTGTTTCTCCTTCTCTGACACCACTTGGGAGTGGACTCTCATGCTATTTTTTTTCCCAGAAGAATTGTCTGCTCCTTTGCTTCAGGCTTATTTTCCCTGTGTTCCAGAGATAATAGGAATAGGAAATGCTTCAGTCTCTGACTTCAATATCTGACTCCCCAGATTGACAAACTGATGACTTAAGAATTTTAATGTTTCCAAGGGAGAATGGGACATTCATCCTTTTTATCTCTTGTATTGTTATCAAATAACATTGTGTGATAATTAAGTATACTTTATAATTAGAGAACAATATTCCAAATAAGCCATAAAAATAGGATCCCTTTTTTAGTTTTAAGTAATATTGGCAATTGTATTAAATGTATAAAATTCCTGAATTCAGGATTCAGTTTGGGTTATGCATTCACATATTAACTTGTCCAATTTCCTCATTTTAGAGGTGAAGAAACTGTGGTCAAGAGATTCAAAATGGATATGTTTTACAATATTATGAAACAAACCTCTAAACGATTTAAAATGTTAAAGATTTAAACTGTGGTCCTCTGATTACAGACTTGTTACTATTTTCATAATATTGTAAAACATATCCATGTAGCATGATAAAGTCTTAGGATGATGGATGTTGGAAGATACTGGAAGAGAAAGTTGAATACATTTTGCCATAATTTCTAACCTCCTTCTAGAACGCTAGGTTCTTAGTACAGGGATCATTAATTTTTTAAGATGAACAGGATAATATTTCATTGTTACTGTTCTACCATCTTATATTCAGATTGGCTATTATCTAAGAGTTATTTGATCCCTTTAAATTACTAAGCTTACATTTCTTAACATAAAAAGTCCCATTTCTATTAAAATTTCATGTTTCATGAATCTGTGTATTGCAAAACCATTCCTAACTTTGATAATATTAGTAGAATTATGGGTTTATGAGACAGAAGCACATTCCAAGTGAAAATTTATTTCAGTAGTTTCAGGAAACTCCTTTAAAGAAGGTGAGGTTCATATGAATACCCAGTTTGTACAATCACTCAAAACTTGACACAAACTGAACATTTTTAAGTGTTGCAAAAATTCAAAGGCATGGTATTGTTTGTTTTTTCTTTTGGCCATGGGCTCCAGAATTTCCTGGCTCAACTTAGGACAGGAAAGTCAAATACAAAAATATTGTTGGAAAGGCTGTTTCTGTCCTATGGTCTTGTGAGTCAGTCAGAAACCAGGATGTAATCATGAGTCTCAAGAGCTATCTAAGCAGAAAATACAAATATTCAGGGTGTATCCATGTTGTCCTTTTTAGCCTGCCCAACACTGGTAGAAAAAAAATCAACATTGCAAAGTGGGACATAAAACTTAAGATTGTCTAGAGAATAAAATAAAGATGTAGAACACATAGCAATCTGATCTTGATCACTATCTAATTAGAGACCTTTGTGGTTTAAGAAAATCTTCCTTGGAAAGAGGAGTTAGCCACAAAAGCCTCTATAGAGAGGTTCTCAACTTATTTTTGTCATGGATCCTGGTTGGCAGCATGGTGAATCCTATGGATCCCTTCTCAAAATAATGTTTTTAAATGCATAAAATAAATTATATTGGATTAGAAAGGAAATCAATTATACTGAGATACAGTTATCAGTTTTTTAAACCTATTATTCAGGTCCCAAGTTAAGAACTACACTCAATATTCTTAAAGAGGTCCTCTGATTATTCAGTATTCTGTTTTGTGCCCTGATTTAATTATTAAATTATTTATTTCCCACATGTAGAAAAAAGATCATTTTGCTAAAGAGAATTTTCCAAGACATTCATCTCCTAGTTCTTTGACTTTTTTATTCTTTCATGACATTTTTAAGATTTTCAAAAATCTTTTGTTTTCTAAAATATGAATAAATCACTTTTCTTCTTTCAGGCACTCATATTTCTAAGTTTTCTAATTCCCAGTGGCCCAGCAAGTGTGGAGTAGAAAAGGAATGTAAACTTCAATCACCAATATTTAGAAAGAAAGCATGGCATATAGATAGACTTCTGCTCCCTGAGTCAGGAATATCTGGGTTCAATTTCCATTTCTAACACATACTGTCTTTTGTTACCTAGGCAATTCCTCTAACTTCTCTCTGACCTAGGCAGCTTGGTAAGAGTATCTTAACGAGAAGATGCCAATTCACACTGATGAAAACTCCTTACACTGATAAATACCATTAGTTCAGTTTAAAAGAAAGAAAATAGACAGTACTTCCATGCCTAAGTATATGTGTATAGGTGTTGGTGTGATATATTTATACATATTCATATATATGTGTGTGTGTGTATGTGTGTGTGAGAGAGAGAGAGAGAGACGGAGACAGAGAGACAGAGGTGAACCATTTCAGAAAGCCAAAATGTGAGAAGGATTTATATTTTTCCTTATTAAGGAATAGATTCATTAAATGACACTAGATATAACGAATCTCTCCTAATTACATTTTCATCCATTCAGACAATATTTCTTTTCTACCTTTTCCAAATCAGGCACACTACTGGGTCAGTTGATGACAGACTATCATTGGGGACTAAACTCATTTGTATATTTTCATAAATATTTCCTTCCTAGATATACTTTTTGGTTGTTTTAAATATTATATTATACCCTAAACCCATGAAGGAGGGTACTGCTCCCTTCCCCCTCCACATCACACCTAAGGATATCACACTCCCCTCTGTCCAGCATCCCATTCCTCCCTCCCCTGTCTGGGGTAAGAGGCATGTGGCATGAGGTTGCAATTGGGGCATTCGGTCTCCAAAAGTTTCACCATCACCTCCCTAGACTCTTACTTTCTTTGGAGTTGCCACCTTCCAGAAGAGGTGACTTTAAAAATTAGTCCATGAAATATTCTTCTGATTCTGCTAAGGGATTTAAGAATTGTCAAGAAGGACCTGGCCTCAAATATCCCTTCTAAATGTGTCACAAGAATTGAAATTCTTCTATTGAAATTTATAATTTTGAGTGTCTTTTTAAAAATAATGATTAAGAGTTATATAGTACTTTAAAGCCTATAAAGTACTCCATTTTGGCCTCATACCAACCTCATGCACTAAGCTTTTCAAGTATGATTTCTCCACTTAATAGATGAGAAAACTGAGGCTGTCAGAGGTAGCCAGCATCATATGGCTAGTAAGCACCCAAGTCAGGAATAAAAATTCTGTCTTCTTGACTCCAGGTTCTGTGCTCTACCTAATAGGATAGGCTACCCAAATTATCATGCAAACACTCCTGGAATATGAACTACATTGAATGAATTAACTTGTTAGTTCCTTACTTGATCTAATTTTCTCCCTCAAAAAGAACTGGGAAATAGCAGAACATAGAGTATCTTAGGATGGGTTAGGTCAAAGGAGAAGTTACAGAAAGGAAGGGGAGATATAGAAATATCAATTATGAAGAAAACAGATTTTTCATTCTTCATGATTTAGCCTAAGGCCAGTCTGCCTGGCAGATACTATTCTCATCCTTGAATTCCTTCTCCATCTTTCAGCTCATCACTCCTTAGTCCTCCCTCTGTCTTAGCCACGTTGCTCCCTTCTGCCATTGAATAATTTCTTTTGTAGAACTTTCATGAGTCATATTGACTTTTCAAAAAAGTCCACTCTGAACAAACAATCTGGTAAGAAAATGAGTTATGTCTGTGAATGGTTATTCTCTTTATTGCTATTCTTTTTCCTTATTTTAACCATTTACCTGACTCAGTCACTTCTTTCTTTAATAACCATCTCTTTGGGTAATGATGGATTTGATAGACTATCTTGGAAAACTGAGGAGTACTAAGATATGAACAATAGTTTTATTTATTTTTTTTTTTTACTTTTTCCTATTCATCATAAAAATTAATTGGGACCAGGGTATATGTATGTTCGGGGGGAAGAAGTACTGAATAAAAATATACATGTGGCTAAAGAATTTAAAGTCTTTTTGGAAATTCCACATAGCTCAAGGCAAACCAAATTGATGTTTAATATAGCCGCAGCTACTAAATACCTCATCCAGTAGAAAAAAATCATTTGATCTGTTATGCCCAACCCAGAGAGCTTAAAACAATCCATCTAAGATTTCATGGGTTCTTAATTTCTGAACCAGATGGAACTCCTCCAGATCCTGCCTCTCCTTAATTCAGCACAGTAGCCAATACCAGTGGCTTGCATAGGGATCTATACCTCATAACAGAGAAGGACTTTCAACAATTTTTTCATCTTCCTACTGGGATCTCTCCTCAGTATTAGGGGCAAAAGCATTCGACCATATGTCAAGTTACTGGGAGCCTCTATGTACACTCTGCATTTGTAACTTTAAGGTAGCTATTCACTTTGGTTATAAGACAGAGTGTATAGGCAAAATATAGTCCTAATCTAAGAAAATCTAGCCTCCTCAAAGTGGGCATCACCCTTCATTCTTGTGGTTTCATCACCATTGCTTCCCAAGAAGACAACTATCTTTGGATCACAATTTCCAAAGAGCAGAGCCAAAATGGGAAAATAGGTGGAGTTTTCTATTCAAATTCTCCCTAAATTTCCCCCTAAGTAACTTTAAAATAACATGTTAAATTGAATTCCAAAGCAGCATAACCAAAAAAAAAAAAAAAACCAATATTGAGATAATATACTTTTACAAGTCCAAGGCAAAGTAAGAGATTGGAAAGAGATGTCTATGGATGTAGGGTTGGTCAGAAACAGCACAGTAGTGACCTCATCTGGGACCTTGGAGGCAGCATCAACAACAGCAGTAGTAGTGTAAGTGCCAGATATTCTTACTACCCAGAGGTGGTTTAAGGATGAAGACACTGGGTACAAGACCAGGTGCAGTTTGACAATTCCATTGCCCACTTCTAGTTCCAGATAGGAGAGGGTTTGTTGTTGTTGTTGTTGTTGTTTGTTTGTTTGTTTTATCACAAGAGAGAAATGGTTCTGGTGAGGACAGAGAGAGCAGGAGTCCTAGTTCCTGGTTGCAGTTCCAGGGTCTAACACTTGTGGTCACAAGAGACCCAGTCCCTACCTGAGTAAGGACCAGAACACAGACCAGAAGACAAATGAGCACAACTTCTCCTTCAGATCATAACAACTTGGAAGTACCAAAAATTTACTGAGACTAGCTATGAAATCAGTAGGAAGAAAAAGATTAAAGTTTAAGACAATAACACTCCCCAACCTCCAGGTGAACAAAGAACAACTCTAATACAAAGTTAAAAGTCAAGGAATTGGATAGAAAAATGAGAAAAACAACAATGACAATAAAACAGAATGGCTATAACAAGTTACTATGCTGACAATGAAGTTTAAGAAAGGAAATCATAAGACAATTAAGTGAAAATACCTACATATAAAATCTCAAAGAAAAAAAATGCAGTTTAGACACAAGCCCAACAAGTATTACTATAAGACCTGAAAAGATTTTTTTTAAAGAATTAGAAGGGTTAAAAAAAGATAAAAGCATTAGAGGAAAAATTTGGCAGGGGAGGAATGAGACCAATGCAAGAACATTATGAAAAGATAACAGCTGGTAAAAGGCACAAAAATACTGTAAAAAATTACTTCTTTAAAAAGTTGGCCAAATGAAAAAGAAGCATATAACCTCTTTGGAGAAAAAAATATATATTAAAATTAGAATTGATCGTGTGGGAGCTAATGACTCTAGGAGATATTAAGAAACAATGAGACAAAGTCAAAAGAATGAAAAAATAAAATGTGAAATCTCATTAGAAAAATAACTAGGGGGCAGCTGGGTATCTCAGTAGACTGAGAGCCAGGTCTAGAGATGGAAGGTCCTAGGTTCAAAACTTGCCTCAGACACTTCCCAGCTGTGTGACCCTGGGCAAGTCACTTGACCCCCATTGCCTAGCCCTTACCACTCTTCTGCCTTAGAACCAATACAAAGTATTGATTCCAAGATGTAAGGTAAGGGTTTAAAAAAAAAAGAAAAATAACTAACTTAGAAAATAGTTTTAGGAGAAATAACTAAAGAACTAACTGAAAGTTATAATAAAAAAGAGCCGTGGCATCATATTTCAAGATATCATGAAAGAAAATTGCACAGATATCTTAGAATTTGAAGATAAAATAGAAATTGAAAGAATTCACAATTAATTACCTTCTGAAAGAGACCCAAAAATGAAAACTCCCAGAATTTGATTGATATAATTGAATTCCAGAGCTTCCAAGTCAAGGTGAAAATACTTCAAGTAGTCCAGAAAGAAATCATTCAAATACCATGGAGAAGGAGTTGGAATCATACAAATTTTAGCAGTTACCCCTTTCAAGAAGCAGAGGACTTGGAATATAATATTCTGGAAATCAAGAAAGCTAGGATTAAAACCTAGAACAATCTACCCAGAAAAACTAATTACAATCTTGGGGACAATGTGGCTATTTAATGAAATAGAACATTTTCAAAGATACCCAAAGTTTAGAATGGAGTAGAAAATTTTATAACTTAACATAACATTTAAATATAAAAAGGTAAATATGATAGAAAAATCATAAGGTATATAATACGTGTATATTGTTTACATTCCTAAATGGGAAGATAATTGATGTAACTCCTGAGAATTTATCACTGTTAAGGCAGTAAGAAGATATTTATATAGACAGAGGTTACTGATAGGAGTCAGTTATATTGGGATGATCTAAAAACTGGATGTGTGAGAAAGACTGAGAGAAGGGGGAAAGGGAAAGAAGAGTGGGGTGTTGTGTTGCATGTATGGGGTAAAAATATCAATACTTGCTACAGTGCTGTTGTTACAAGTTGGAGGCAGGTGGTTGTGTGATGCAGATGTTACATGGCATGTATGTGTTATATGACAGAGGTGTGCCATTGTATGACAAAGGGGTAAGGTCATACCAGAGGAGTGTGTTCCTGCATTATTAATCTGTGTTGTGTGACACTGGCATGTCATTCCATGATAACTGTTTGTGATAGAAATTTGTCATTGTGTGATGTTACTTGGTATGGTACATAACTGCCCAATATAGACCTGGCATTGGGCAACACAGTATGCTGTTACAGAGCAGAGTATGAGTTAGCCGTGTCATTGCATTGACTAAGCCTGAAATGGCATGATACTGTGTTATTGTATGATGTCAGTGTACGATGATGATTGAAAAAAAAAAGCTTGTCATTACATGATGAAAGCATTACATTGAATGATGGAGGTATGTAATAGCACAAAATAGTCATGTTGTATGGCATTACATGTTGGGTAAAAGGCATGGAATTGTATAATGGTGTCATTGAATTACAAACATGCCATTTTATGGTGGAAGACATGCGATTTGTGTGATGTAAGCATAAGAGTCTGTGATAAATGCATAGGATGGTATGGTGTGTTTGTATATTTTCACCTGATACAGAAATGCCATTGTATGGCAGGCATGTATTACAATGTTTGACAGAAGTGTGTCATTGTGTGATAGAGATAATTTGGTATGTGATGTTACATGTTTCAGTTGTGTCATTGAGAGACATGACCATGTAGCATTGCCTGATGAAATCATGGCATTCTGTCATGTAGGCATGGCATTTTGTAGCATTTCACATGGTTGTTATATGACATAAAATGTCATTTTGTGGTCAGCTTTGTGACCTTGTATTTTTACCTGAAAGATGTATAGATATGCATGTCATACGTATTTGCTGATGTCCTTCTACTTAATGGCATAAGTGTGCTATTATATGATATTGTGTAATATAGGAATGGTCTTGTGTGGCATTACATGACACAGGCAATAATGGTCCTCAATTAAACATCAAAATACAAATCTTGAAAATTAAAAAATTGATTAATGAAATTTAAAGTATAAAAAGAGCTCGTTTTTTGAAAAAATAAGCTATTGATTAATTTTATTTAAAAAAAAGAAAAAACAAATTGCCAGTGTAAAAAAAAACAAAAAAAGATCAATACACTACCAATGAAGGCAAAATTAAAGCAATTTTCAGGAGCAATTTTCTTCAATTATATCTGACAACAAATAAATCTGTAAATATACAATAAAGAAATCTCACAATTTAAGTAAATGAATGGATATTCAGAAAATAATATAAATTGCCCAGATGAACAGAAAAGGGAAATAGAATACTTAAATAGTCCCACCCTGGGGAAAGAAATTGAGGAAGCCATAAGTAAGCTTCCTAAGAAAATATCCCCTGGACCAAATGGATTTGCAAATGAATTCTAGTAAATCTTTAAAAAATAAGCCACGGAGAGCAAAGACAGAGAAAAAAAACACAACTGTAGCTCAATTTCCCTAATGAATATTGATACCAAAATTTAAATAATGTACTAAACACAGAGATTATAGCAATTTATCAACCCATGAGTCCATCTGTAAGACACACACACCACTTGACTCTGTGACTTTAGTAGCAGGATCCAAGTCACTTAAATTAATTGCTTTATACATACAGAAGTGAATTACTAGAGTAATCTAATGTCATACAAATGCAAAGAGTCAAGCTTTCAGAGCAAAAAATCATTTTTCAACAAAAATTGTTGAAAAAACTAGAAAATAATTTGACAGAAACTAGGCAAAGAAAGGCATCTCACACTTTATAACAATATAAAGTTAATATGAAAACATTTTTAAGTAAAAGGTGATATAAGCATATCAGGGAAGTATGGGAGAAAAATCACTTGTCAGGTCTATGGAGAAGGAACAATTTTATAAACAAATGTAACAGAGAATATCATAGGAGGTAAAACAAAGTAGCACACAGTAATTTATTATATGAAATTGAAAAGGATTTGCCCAAACAAAACCAATGCAAACATTAGAATGCAAGAAGAAAATTGAGGAGGGGAGTAGATTAAATTAAAGTTCTATGATATAGGCTTAATTTCTCAACTATGTTTGGAACTGAAGCAAATTTATAAAAAATAAGTCATTTTATAATGGATGTGTAGTCAAAGGACATGATCAGGCAGTTTTCAGAAAAATAAAGCTATCAATTCAAAAGATATGAAAAAAATGTTTTAAATCATCAATAAAAGAAATGCAAATGAGCAGCTAGCAAAGGACTAGCTTGTAGCTAGTCAGTTTTTTGAGAGCCAGGTCTTAGAGATGGGAAGTCCTGGGTCCAAATCTGGCCTTAGACACTTCCTAGCCCTGTGATGCTGGACAAGTTACGTAACTCCCATTGCTTAGGCCCACACCTCTTCTGCCTTGGAACCAATAGACAGCATTGATTCTAAAATGGAAGGTAAGAGTTCTTTCCATTGCAAATTAAAACAATTCTGAAGTACCTCCTTCCACCTATAAGATTGACTACCATATGTAATGGTGAAAATTTCACCTTTTTAAGATTGATGTAATATTGAACAATGGCCGCCAAGGAATTTAGTTATGAAATTCCGAAAATGAAACACTCAAGTCAGAATGGAGTTTATGGAGGTTTAATCACACTGGGAGTAGGGAAAGGAGAGGGAGAGAAGGAGAGAAGAGAAAAGGGAAAGGGGCTACTCAACCTCTGACCAAGGCAGAGGGAGTTTTAGGCCCAAAGGGCCAAGGTGGAAAGAATCAGTCCTTAACTCACATGAGTGATCTGAAGGAAAGCTGTCTGGGGGCCTCCTCCCTATCCAAGCTCCTAACACCAACTGGCGTCTAGCTCTCTCCACAGGAAGTGAGCGAATTCCAGAGGCTGTTCCTTACCTCACTTCCTGTGTCTCACAAGTGCCAATGGTTGGCTCTAGCTTGGCTTAGGACAGCCCAGGTGGGCAGTTAGTTATTTCTGATTTGTCATTGACTAGCACATGCCACAATTTTTGGGTGCTAGACCAAGATGGAGACTTTTAAAATTCACACATAACGGGAAAAAATAAAGCAATTACTAGATAAGTTGTGGGAAAATAGGTACACTAATTCATTGCAATTGTGAACTGATCCAACTTTTTGGACAAATAATTTGGATGTATGCCCAAAGTGCTATAAAACTTTGACCCAGTAATATCGCTACTTGGTTTATATTCTAAAAAGATGAACAAAAACAGCAAAAGAACTTTATGCACCAAAATATTTATAGTAGCCCTTCATGTGGTGACAAAGAATTGGAGATTGAGGGAATGCCCATCAATTGAAGAGTGACTGAAAAAGTGGTAATATATGATTGTGACGAAATATCATTGCATTATGAGAAATTAATCTCTATAGATATATACATAAGTTTCACCTCACAAGGAATTAAAAATCTGATGCTTTCTTCTAACACCCCTATTGGCATACACACAAAGAATAAGATGAAAGGTCAAATGAAATAAAGTTATCAGAGAAAAATTCAAAGTTTGGAGGAGCAGAAAGTTTGAAGAGTGAATTGATGAACTCAATAATGGACAGATTGAGTTTAAGGCCATTGTCAAGAACACAGGTCAACATTTCTTTTTTTTTCTTTTTTCAATTATATGTAGAAACTATTTTTGACAATTGTTTGCTGGCATTTTGCTATTAAAATTGTCTTCCTCCTTCCATTCCCTTCCTACTCTCCAAGGCAATAAATATAAGAATATAGATTATATCAGTGCTTTTATGGAATATATATTTCCATATCCCTCAGGTTGTGACTTTAACTATCCTGAAGGAAATCTAGATATAGGGGACAGGAGGAAGACAATGAATTAATAAAGGGGAACCAAATAGAGTGGCCATAGTAGAGAGAAAAGTTATAATAGAAGTCAATGGAGAATAAAACGAGAAAGTAGGTTAACTGTAATTATTGTTGAGGAAAGATCAAGAGAAAGGAAAACTGAGAAATAATAATGATAGTAGCTAGCATATACATAGCACTTTAAAGTTTGTTAAATGTTTTACAAATGGGGTATCATTTTATTCTCATAATAACCTTCATGTGTTAGTGCTTTTATTTAGAAATGGATTTGGAAATTTTTACTGCATAATAATGTTCTATCACATCCATATAGTTGTCTAACCATTCCTCAACTATATAGGCACTTCTTTCTTTCCAGATTTTTGCTACAGTCAAATGGCTGCCATAAATAATTTCATACATATGGGTCTTTTTTTTTCCCTTTGCTTTACAAATGACATGATCAATTTATAGGTCCATCAAGAATATATCAATATGACTGTTTTTCCATGTCTCTTTCAACAACTATCACTTTCCTTTTTTTGACAACTTTTCCAATCTAATGATGTGGAATAGAACTAAAAAGTTGTTTTTACTATGCAGTTCTCTAATTATTAGTGTGTTGGAGTGTTTTTAGAAGACCATTGATTACTTGGGTTTCTTTTCTTGAACTGCCATTTAATATCCTTTGGGGAATAGTTATCATTTTTATATATTTGTACCATTTTCTTATATATGCTAGATATGATACCTTTATCAAAGAAATTTGCTTTTAAGACCTTTATACCATATGTAATCATTGTGTTCTAATTTTAATTGCCCTAATTTTGATGATCAAAACCTTCTCTATTTTATATAACCAGCATTGTTCTTTTTATGTCCTACAACACTATCCCTCTTGTCTGGTCATGAACGTTTCCCATATCCATAACCACATTAGCAAAAGATTTATTCATTCTGGTTTGAATTCTAAAATAATAAAAACAAAAGAAAAGCAATACACTTAGCAGTTGTAAGAAATTTCAAGGATGTCAGACAGGTCAGTGTTAGTATAAATCAGTATCAAGGGTTCAAACTCTTTATAATCAATTTAAACAATCAACATTTAAAATTTTATATGATAAAAATAATTTAATTACAAAATGATTGTAATCTCTAGTTCAAAGCAGCTTAAACAATGCTAAAATGGCTTAGGCCAATTTTGTACTTGTTCTATCAAGTTTGAAGCAAATGAAACTAGTTTGAACTATGTTTACATAATAGGAACAAAATACTTCAATATTTCAAGAATCTGTGATTTTATCAATGTGGTAATTCTCTCCAGTTAAACATATTCCAGCTTCCTAAAAACTCAATATATGGTCTGAAAGTGATTCTGTGACTGAAAAAAAAATCAACACCCTGAGGCCAACCTTGTGATTTTTGTCCTGTTGGTCATATGCAGTAATTAGCTGCTTCCCTGAAACTTCTTCAATTTAGAAGAATCTTTAAGAGATTAAATTCTACTCATGGATAATTCAGAATCACCTCTATCCCTACACTGTGAAATGGCATCTGTGAAGATTAAACAAGTTAGAACTGGCTCATGTTAGTTTAAAATAGTTTGAATCTTTTTTCTTAAAAACAATAGCCACAAAAGAATGATGTTCATCAACCTGAATTTCCTAAAACTTCCATAAGAAAGATTTAAGATAGTTTGAATTGGTTAAACCTGATTTAGAGCAACGTAGCTTGGTTTGAAGACTTTTAAGTGACAAAAATAAAATAGTAAGACTTTCAATCTTTTGATATTGTAAGATTTTGTTGGTGTAGGTATAGCTCTCTCTTCCACTGTCACTAATTCAGAATGCAATCCCCCTGTAATTCAGTAGGTCATTTTCAAGAGTTGCTGTGTCTACTACCCTTTCACCAATTCATCCTGCAGCAACCAATCTGATGATGAGTTTCTATGAACTCCATGAAGTTGATCCTTGAATAAAAAATAAGCAATCCATCAATGATCCTATATTCCAAGTTTAGTGATTCCAAGGTTATCTCTAACATTTGAATCATAAAACAAGCACTTTACTGCAAGATTGGGAAAACAAATATCACTCATTTTATTAGTAGTAAAAATTTCAAAGACCTTAAACAGTATGAAATGGTCCCCATACCAACCAAATTTTAGCTATTTGAAATAGCTTTTAAATCATGTAAACAAATAAAAATGAGAATAAATAGCATGAAAATTGTTCAATTCAGAGGTGATTAACAATAAACCAGTTTCAGCTATATTCAACCACTAATAACTGATTTAAAATATATAAGAACAATCATAGATCACTGTTGGAATTTGTTTTTAATTATTTAAACCAGTAAGAATCAACCAGTCCAGTATGATTGCTAACTGCTTTAGTTTTCTTTTTAAAAAAATAAAAAAAGGTTTTAAACTATAATCTAAAAAAGAAATAATAAAATAATTATATTTACCTAGAGATAAGTTCAATTCAAACTTATATGGAGCACTTGTAATTGGTTAAAACTTGTTTGGACCTTTTAATAATAATGAAATAAAAATAATGGTTATAAAAATGCCCATAAATACCAGTCTGAAAAATTTAAACCTGGTAAAACTCACTTCAATCCAGCTTAACAACATTCAATCTTGTTGGAAAGTATTTAAACTGAATTCTTTAATAATTAAAACAAAAAAAAAATAAATTATTTCAAGTAGCCATAACATATCAGAACTAGTTTAAACTTTTAGCATAATAAAGCCAAAATACTGAGTGATTATAATCACAAATTTAAATCAGTTTAAACATGTGTAGTCATATTTGAGTCTTCTTAATTTTTTCCACTTAGATTTGTAGCACCTTAAATACAATTAATTTTTAATACTTAAGTAAGCAAAATAACTACAATACTGACACATATATAAATACAAATGTACATGAGTGGTTTTACTCTAGGTCCAGTCTGTGAAAGACAAATGTTATATTTCCCTTTTCTTCTGATTTGCTGGTACTTGGGAGAGAGGGATAGGAGATCCTTCTGTCTCTATCAAAGGCTAGAACCTTCATTGATTGCATTTCCCTCAATTTTATGTGCCTAGAGAGTGGTATCTGGGGTTGAGTTAACTACTACAAAAGATCAGTTTTTACCAAGGAACATTTATTTTTAAAATAAGGTAAGAACAAGCATTTGACATTTTTCCTTAACACCTGGTGGCATTAACTACCAATCCCGCACATATACACAAATTTTAGTCTCTGGGTTGAGCTCTTAGTTTATATATATTAGTTAATACTTATCATTAGTCCAAATAAGTTCAAGTAAAAAGATCCAGTGGGATACCATTACTCCTCAAGAATTTCCTGAGAAGCTGGGCAACAAGATCTCCTGCTCAATCTCCTACATCAGGCACTCCACTCTTTTCACCTGGAATTGTAAAGGACAAAGAACAAAACACCTATATCTCTTTTATCTCCTTTTATTAAACCTTGTCACCTGCTATGAATAAGTCCTTCACCTTTGTGCCTAGGTAGATTTAGAGATACAAATAGTTCTGGCTATGCAGCCAATGAAAAGAGACTGTGCCCAACCACTTGGTAGGGTAATGGAGAATGAATGCATAGGCATGTACCAGGTCTCCTGTGTCCCAGAAGTATACCTCCAGTGGCTCCCACATAGATGATGCCTCAGGGAAAGCACCAAACCTTAACTGTACTCTTTAAAAAACCACCTACTAAGGAATTATGTGGAGTCATATATTAAGGAAGGGAATCCTCACACAAATAAAATTATGAGCTGTTGGAAGGACTAAAGAAGAGTTATTCAATGAAAAGCTCAAAGCAAAGCCTAGAAGACTGCTTGTTGGAGATGATTTAGAGATCTCCTATTCAGGAAATGGATAAACTTATGATCTTGTAGGTAACATCCAATTCTGAGATTCTATAAATTGTTAAGATTAAAACTCTCTGGAGACTGTATCTTAATTTATAATTATTTACTAAATAATAAAAAGCCAGCCAGAGAAAGAAAAGGCCTACAGTCACATGTGGTTGGCCATTTCCTGAGAAAGTCTCCTCAGAGAGACAAGGCAAAAAGCTAAGAGCCAAGAGTCAGGCCCCTGCACACCTATTTGATCTTGATTTCCAGGACAAAAACAAAAACAAAAACAAAAACAAACAAACAAACAAAAAAAAAACACTTCCTCCAGCTACTCCAGTTTATACTCTTCTAGATGTCCCTTGCCAAAACCCCTCTGATTGGAGTACTCTGACCTCAGTCTGGATAAGAGGTGGTTCTTCTGAATGCTGGGGAGTTACAAGAGGTAAGAGATAAGGGAATGACGGGATGTCACAAGGAGTTAGACACAAGGATCCCTCTTTTGCCTAAAGTCAAACCTTTAGATTGCAAGTGCACTTTATCTGCCTCATTATCTTTCTTCTACCCCACTATCTTTAGAGGCTTGCTTAAAGATAAAGAACAATCTTTATCTGTATTCTTATTCAGCCAATGGGTGGGGAAAAACAAAATTGTAACTTCAATCTTCAGATTAAATCTTTTCTCTTTAAAGGTTGTTTTGGGATGCCAAAGAAAGGTACAGGTTCATTTTATATTTCCACAAAATATATTACTAGTAACATATATTTAAAAATGATTATATACTTTTAAAATATATTTTCTTCTTAAAACTTCCTTATGAAGATTAGTTCAGGTATCACAATCCTTGGTTTATGAACAAATGGAAAAAAAAAGAAACAATGTAAATTAAAGACTTTGCCCTAATAATATAATTAGCAAGTAGCAGCTTGGAGTGTAATCTCAAATCTTCTTATTCCAAATCTTTTGCTTTATATACTAGAAAATGCTACCAGTGAAGTAGAGGAGAATACATAGATGGTTAATTTAAATCATTTTGAAATGTTTGTCTTTATTTCAAGCAATTTGGAAATGTGCTCCAAACACATTTTAATAGTGAAAATCAAATAGCAATAATGGGAATGATAATAATTAATTATAAAGATATTAGGTCAGAAGTAGATAAAATTAATTTAAGAAAGTTAGAGCTAGGTTAAATAAATTTAAACTAGTCAAAATTTGTTTGAACAGCAATGGGATAATATAAAAAAACTAGATTATAGCAATAAAAGCAATTATAATAACTACTTAAGGAGGTAGGTTAAAGCTTTGATCTCATGTCTGTTAAGGCATAGAGTGAATTGTTCTGGGCAATCCCCTCCTCTCCATGAATGAAATCAAAGATTCCATTGTACAGAGAGTAAGAATTATTGTAATAACTCCTCTAAAGAACTTGAAATAGATCATAACTTTTAAAAAATTGTTTTTCTTGGATCAATGATGTTCAAGGAAATATAAACTGGTGAGAACTTCTTTCATATATACTTAAAACAAACATTAATGAAGCTATTATAATGAATATCTCCAATGACCTTAATTTGGTTTGAACTATTTCAATCAAATTCAAGAAAGTAAAATGAGTTAAATTATTTTAATAATACCAAAATATAATAGTAATTACTTTAAAGCTATTAAGTAAACTCACTTAAATACACTTAAATAAGTAAAACAACATTAGAGATTAAAATTATTTGAAAATCACTAGAATTTAAAAAAAAATAATGATCAGTGGGAAGTAGATTAAATCAGTCCATAGTCCAACATGGAGAGAATACAAAAATCCACTTTTCTTATTGTTTGTTGAAAATTGAAATAATGATAATAAGAGATTCAGTAGAGTGAAATGTTGTCTGAGAATTTCTCTTCCAACAGTGTCTCCCATGCATTCAGTAAAATCAAGAACCTTGAAGACAATTAACAACAGAGATTTTTAGCACTGACAACCTCCCAATTATTTATATTGAAGTCTGAAAGAAGAATGTGTATACTCAAAGATACCTTTCATTATCATATGCAAAATCTCAGAGTTGAAATAAAAAAGTGAATCCTTGAGGCTCAAGTGTTCTTAATTTTGCATCTACATATACCCAAATGATCCAAGAATAGATTTCAGGAAATTTGTGAACTTAGATCATAAAAAATAAGAATAATAAATAAATCTTTGTTTTTCACTAATTTCTAACTGAAATTTACTATTTCCTTCAATTTATTTAAAAAATATTTGGAGAATGGTTCTATAGCCTCTATGAATCTTCCAAGGTGGTCCACCTCTCCATCTCTCTGTCTCCCTGTCTTTATCTCTCTCTCTCTGTCTCTGTCTCTGACTCTCTCTCTGTCTCTGACTCTCTCTCTCTCTCTCTCTCTCTCTCTCTCTCTCTCTCTCTCACACACACACACACACACACACACACACATTCAAAATAAAATATAAAATGCTTAAAGATTCCTGAGATAGATGGAAAAGTGATGATACCCTACAGATTGTAAAAAATAGACTCGAATAAGGACTACAATCCCCATGAGCCTTTGCTCCACTTCCCCAGAATGCCTTGTAATCTCACCTGGGCCGAGATCGAGAAGATATTTAAGCAAAGGCTTTTGAAGGGCTCGGGCTTTTTTGGACTTCCGTTTTTGGAGCAGAGGCGTCTCTTCCATGATGTGAGGTTATTTTGTCTAGGCCTCTGGCCTAGGCACATGTTTCTTACTTGTATATTCTTAATCTTTAACCTTTAATAAACCTCTAAAAATATATATATTCCTTGCAGAGAGAAACTAATTTCTACCTGCCTCAGTCTCCCCCTCTCCCCTAAATTTTAATCTTTACAGTTTTTGGCTAACCACTACGGGAAAAAGAACTTTCAATCTTCTGATTTCTTTTCTGATCTTAAATTCAGTTTTAATAGCTAGTACCTAGAAATTTTTTTTGAGCCATATGTCTCTGGCCAAGGTTTTCTACCCTCAGAAAGCTGCTACAGGCTCTGGACCTGCTGCCCACCCCACCTGGCTCGGCCCCGCCGCTTCCTGCCTGCAGCCTGCAGCCCTGATCATCCTCACCTGGTACCTGGTCCCGGCCTTGACCACCCCCGCAGCCGCTCCTGCTCCTGGCCTCTCACCGGCCCGCTGCCTGCCTATTTCTGTGCCCCAGACCCACAAGCATGACCCCAGCCGGCTCATCACCCAGATCCTTGGAGCAGATTGCTCAGGACTCATTGCGACCAGCTGGTAACAGTATTGGCCACTTGGGTGGAGGGGAGAGACCAGAGGGAAAGGAGACCGGGCAATTTTCCCTTAGGCTAAGCCTCCAAGTGGCTGGGGGTATTGGCCACAGGGGTATCAGAGAGGGGAAAGACAGAAAAGACTAAAGAGAAGAAACAGATCTTTTCAAACAGAAACTTAATAGCAATGGGCTGTTTAAAAGGATTTTTGACTCTTCTGGCAGTTTCATTGATTTTACCTGCCTGTCTGGGAGCAGACTCAGCCCAAAGATTCAACTTTAACTTTGGGGAGGAAAATGGGTGGCCCAGTGAACTGGAAGCCAGGCCCAGAGATGGGAGGTCTCTAGTTAAAATCTGGCCTCCGATGCTTCCCAGCTATGGGGCCCTGGACGGATCCCTTGAACCCCATAGCCTAGCCTTTACTACTCTACCTTCGGACAATAGACATTTAAATGGATAATTAAAAACAAACAAACAAACAAAAAAAAAAAACCCCAAGGAACTTTGAAGAGACTAAAGGCTATATTCTAAGGCATTTCAGACTCCAATGGTTTATAAAAAAATTATCTGTATTCTATTGCATTTTTTGTTTAAGATATAACTTTGTGATTTTAAGTTCATATATTACTGGATTGAATATTATTCTGTGAACTGAAGGTTGATTGAATTTATTTTGAATGTACTGAGTTTTGAAATTCTGTTGTTTTTCCCCTATAACTGTTGAACAAATATTGTTGTGAATAAGCCCATATATGAAAAAACAGCTTTTTTCTATTTTGCTGAGGATAGATGGACTTCAGAACTGGTTATAATTGTATTAACAACCTTTGAAAATTTAATGTGCTAAATACCTCAAATGATTTGATTTTAAGGGTTTTTTAAATATGATTGTTGGAATTTTTTTTTAACAATCTGGTTATTTTGCCTGCCCCTACCATGAGGTAAGGCCCATTCTAGTAGCTGAAGTAAAATGTA
This sequence comes from Monodelphis domestica, assembly GCF_027887165.1. Lineage (NCBI taxonomy): Eukaryota > Metazoa > Chordata > Mammalia > Didelphimorphia > Didelphidae > Monodelphis > Monodelphis domestica. The sequence continues at coordinate 193,014,068 of NC_077232.1, forward strand.
GTTTATAAACCCCAACCTTCCCACATGTGAATGGAAGTTGGGCAGTTAATTTCAGGGCATTTGTACCCTTGGGAAAAGCCTCCAAAAGGAGCACCCTTTATTTATACTCTTCAGCTCACTACTTCACTTGCACCAGAATGATATATAGATTTCTTGATTATGTTCTTAACCCAAGATGAGTTTTACTTTGTTTTAAAAAAAAATATGTTTATTACCAAGGTTGAAAGATTGCTACGTTTGTAAAAATTGTGACAAATGTCCATCAATTCATAGGTTTTAAAAATGTCACACAGCAACTTATGTGAAATATGAAAGTGTGTTTGTTTGCTATTGTAATTAATTGGGCTATTGAGAATTTTGGGGATTTTGATATCTACATATTTGTACTACTGTATTTTTAAAGATGAAAAAATTGTTAACCTTGTTCAATTCATTTGCCTTCTACTCACAGTGATCATGGCCAGATACAAAGAGGAAATGGATCTCATTTTTGGTGAGAAAGCCTTGCATTTTATATTTTCTTAGCTGACACAGAGTGTCAATGATTATAAGCTATATTTTTGAATTTTTTAAAGCTCTTTTATTATTATATTTTTCTTGCATGTGCAATATACTTTTTCAGTTTTTTAATTATTTTTTCTCTCCTTTTTATATTTGAAGCACATGTCACCAGCATTAAGATTTTCTTTAACCTTTTGATTTTCAGTGCTACAAGTTTAAGATACATTTTCTAATGCATGCCCTAAAAAGCTTGTGACTATGAAAATGATTCCACTAATTATTTAAATAAATTATGGGACTTTGCTTAATGATTCTGTCTGATTCCAGGACAAGAGATACACACAAGAGCCATTTCATAGGGCCAAAGAAAGGCCAATCTAGGATGGATTGATGCACTTCTAGGCCAATACAAAGGTCTTGAACCTAGTGTGAAGACTCAAGGTTACTATGTTTAACATGTGTTAAGACATAGGCTTTCCTTGTATCTACACTCACTCTGAAAATACTCACAAATGAGTATCCCCGAAACCTTGGCTCCTACTTGGCTTCTATAATCTGGTCCCTTTCTTTTCTGCCTCTCATAGTGTGGTACCTTTCTGTAGTCCTGGCGCTGATTGGGTAAATGCATCATTACTTAGATCATTTTGATTGGGCCCTGATTGAAGGACCTGTTATAGATTTATTTTTCTTCTACTTGGAATTTTTACACATAAGACTTTGATAGTCTATATTTTCATCCAGAAATTGTTCTTTTCTTTTGGATTTTCTGATGTCTTTTTTAATATCTCTTGCCAATTGATTCATATACCTCAGCCATGCATCCCTAACTGATTCTGAATCTTTCAATCACCCACAACACGGGGGAATGTAAAAAAAATCATTATTTAAATTACAAAGTTTAAATTCCTTTTGAGAAGAATTTTAGGTAAAGAAGATGCTACCTCTCTGAATCCAGAACTGAACTGTTGGAGAAGCCACCATGAAGAAGCCTCCAGACCACAAGTTGCACAAAATTGAACTTTGGGTGTGGTTGATTGAACATTTATTTGTATGTATACTTTTATGCCAAACGGGACTGCCCCCTAACGGCTTTTTGTCAATGTGTTCAGAAATTATTGGTTTTATTCTTTTTTCTCTTATCCTCACACTATTGTAATCTTTTAAGTTTATTATGTTTTTATGATCCTTTTGGGGAAAAATTAATTTTTCCACAAATGATCATACGGGGGAATGTAAAAAATAGACTCGAATACAGGACTACAATCCCCATGAGCCTTTGCTCCACTTCCCCAGAATGCCTTGTAATCTCACCTGGGCCGAGATCGAGAAGATATTTAAGCAAAGGCTTTTGAAGGGCTCGGGCTTTTTTGGACTTCCGTTTTTGGAGCAGAGGCGTCTCTTCCATGATGTGAGGTTATTTTGTCTAGGCCTCTGGCCTAGGCACATGTTTCTTACTTGTATATTCTTAATCTTTAACCTTTAATAAACCTCTAAAAATATATATATTCCTTGCAGAGAGAAACTAATTTCTACCTGCCTCAGTCTCCCCCTCTCCCCTAAATTTTAATCTTTACAAGATGTTTGTGGATAACACTGCAGTAAGTTTATCAAGCTGAGAAACCCTGTAGTACTTGCTAAATAAACCCCAGAATCACACAAATGAGATCATCCTAACTATCCACTGCAGAATATTCAAGTAAGTGAAAACTATCTTTTGCATAAATATGAGATGCAGTTGTAACAACACCTCCATAAATCTCTTGCATCATTACATAAATCCTGGCTATATACTACAAATAGATAATAAACTAAGCCTACACTTGAAGAAATCAAGAAAGAGGGTCACCTCTGGGAAACTTTATGGTACTTTTAATGGCTCCAAGTTTCATCCTAAATATTTTGCTACCTTGTTTACTAGTGAGTGATGCTATTTGACTGTCATACAAAACCATGGACTGTGAAGAATTAAAGTTATGGGTTACCCTAAAGTTAATGAAAAGACATATAGTATCTCATAAATGAGCAGCAACATATTACCAGTGAAGATTTGTACAGGGAAAGTGGTCTGAATCATATTATTAGAGAGGTATAGAACCTGCAAAAAAGCAGCACAATACACATATGGTAGGGTTAGAATCCAAAACCCTACCATATGTTATCTTCAAGAAACACACATGAGGCAGGTAGACACCAACAAGGTCAGAATTAAAGGATGGAGTAAGACCTGTTGGGCCTCAACTGACAAAAAGAAGGCAGGAGTGGAAATCATGATATCTGATAAAGCTAAAGCAAAAATAGACCTGATCAAAAGGGATAGGGAAGGTAATTATATTTTGTTAAAAGGGACTTTAGATAATGAGGAAATATCACTAATCAACATGTATGCACCAAATAATATAGCACCCAAATTTCCAATGGAGAAACTAGGAGAATTGAAGGAAGAAATAGACAGTAAAACAATATTAGTGGGAGATTTGAACCAACCACTATCAAATTTAGATAAATCAAATAAAAAAATAAATAAGAAAGAGGTAAAAGAAGTGAATGAAATCTTAAAAAAATTAGAGTTAATAGACATATGTAGAAAAATAGATAGGGACAAAAAGGAATATACCTTCTTCTCAGCACCACATGGCACATTCACAAAGATTGACCATACACTAGGTCACAGAAACATGGCATACAAATGCATAAAAGCAGAAATAATAAATGCAGCGTTTTCAGATCACAAGGCAATAAAAAATAATGATCAGTAACAGTGCGTGGAAAACCAAATCAAAAATTAATTGGAAATTAAACAATATGATACTCCAAAATCGTCTAGTTAGAGAAAAAAAATCACAGAAACAATTAATAATTTCATCAAGGAAAATGACAACAGCGAGACATCCTTTCAAACCTTTTGGGATGCAGCCAAAGCAGTAATCAGAGGTAAATTCATATACCTGAGTGCATATATTAACAAACTAGGGAGAGCAGAAATCAATCAATTGGAAATGCAAATTAAAAAACTCAAAAGCGATCAAATTAAAAACCCCCAGCAGAAAACAAAACTAGAAATCCTAAAAATTAAAGGAGAAATTAATAAAATCGAAAGTGATAGAACTATTGATTTAATAAATAAGACAAGAAGCTGGTACTTTGAAAAAACAAACAAAATAGACAAAGTACTGGTCAATCTAATTAAAAAAAAGAAAGAAGAAAAGCAAATTAACAGCATCAAAGATGAAAAGGGGGACATCACCTACAATGAAGAGGAAATCATGGCAATCATTAAAAATTACTTTGCCCAATTATATGGCAATAAATACAGCAATCTAGGCGATATGGATGAATATATACAAAAATACAAACTGCCTAGACTAACAGAAGAAGAAATAGAATTCTTAAATAATCCCATATCAGAAAATGAAATCCAACAGGATATCAAAGAACTCCCTAAGAAAAAATCCCCAGGGCCCGATGGAATCACAAGTGAATTCTATCAAACATTCTGAGAACAGTTAATCCCAATACTATACAAACTATTTGACATAATAAGCAAAGAGGGAATTCTACCAAACTCCTTCTATGACACAAACATGGTACTGATTCCAAAACCAGGCAGATCAAAAACAGAGAAACAAAATTATAGACCAATCTCCCTAATGAATATAGATGCAAAAATCTTAAATAGCATACTAGCAAAAAGACTCCAGCAAGTGATCAGAAGGGTCATCCACCATGATCAAGTAGGATTTATACCAGGGATGCAGGGCTGGTTCAATATTAGGAAAATCATCCACATAATCGACCATATCAACAAGCAAACCAACAAAAATCACATAAATATTTCAATAGACGCAGAAAGAGCCTTTGATAAAATACAACATCCATTCCTATTGAAAACACTAGAAAGCATAGGAATAGAAGGGTCGTTCCTAAAAATAATAAACAGTATATATCTAAAACCATCAGCCAATATCATCTGCAATGGGGATAAACTAGATGCATTCCCATTAAGATCAGGCGGGAAACAAGGATGCCCATTATCACCTCTGCTATTTGACATTGTACTAGAAACACTAGCAGTAGCAATTAGAGAAGAAAAAGAAATTGAAGACATCAAAATAGGCAAGGAGGAGACCAAGTTATCACTCTTTGCAGATGACATGATGGTCTACTTAAAGAATCCTAGAGATTCAACCAAAAAACTAATTGAAATAATCAACAACTTTAGCAAAGTTGCAGGATACAAAATAAACCCGCATAAGTCATCAGCATTTCTATACATCTCCAACATAGTTCAGCAGCAAAAACTAGAAAGAAAAATCCCATTCAAAATCACCTTAGACAAAATAAAATACCTAGGAATCTATCTCCCAAGACAAACACAGGAACTATATGAACACAACTACAAAACACTCTCCACACAACTAAAACTAGACTTGAGCAATTGGAAAAACATTAACTGCTCATGGGTAGGATGAGCCAATATAGTAAAAATGACCATCCTACCCAAACTTATCTATCTATTTAATGCCATACCCATAGAACTTCCAAAAAAGTTCTTTACTGATTTAGAAAAAACCATAACAAAGTTCATTTGGAATAACAAAGGATCAAGGATATCCAGGGAAATAATGAAAAAAAAAATACAAAGGAAGGGGACCTTGCAGTCCCAGATCTCAAACTATATTACAAAGCAGTAGTCATCAAAACAATTTGGTACTGGCTAAGAGAGAGAAAGGAGGATCAGTGGAATAGACTTGGGGCAAGTGACCTCAGCAAGACAATATATGATAAACACAAAGATCCCAGCTTTTGGGTCAAAAATCCACTATTCGATAAAAACTGCTGGGAAAACTGGAAGACTGTGTGGGAGAGATTAGGATTAGATCAACACCTCACACCCTACACCAAGATAAATTCAAAATGGGTGACTGACATGAACATAAAGATGGAAACTATAAGTAAATTAGGTAAACACAGAATAGTATACATGTCAGACCTTTGGGAAGAGAAAGACTTTAAAACCAAGCAAGACATAGAAAGAGTCACAAAATGTAAAATAAATAATTTTGACTACATCAAATTAAAAAGGTTTTGTACAAACAAAACCAATATAACTAAAATCAGAAGGAAAGCAACAAATTGGGAAGCAATCTTCATAGAAACCTCTGACAAAGGTTTAATTACTCAAATTTACAAAGAATTAAATCAATTGTACAAAAAATCAAGCCATTCTCCAATTGATAAATGGGTAAGGGACATGAACAGGCAGTTCTCAGCCAAAGAAATCAAAACTATTAATAAGCACATGAAAAAGTGCTCTACATCTCTTATAATCAGAGAGATGCAAATCAAAACAACTCTGAGGTATCACCTCACACCTAGCAGATTGGCCAACATGACAGCTATGGAAAGTAATGAATGCTGGAGGGGATGCGGCAAAATAGGGACATTAATTCATTGCTGGTGGAGTTGTGAACTGATCCAACCATTCTGGAGGGCAATTTGGAACTATGCCCAAAGGGCGATAAAAGACTGTCTGCCCTTTGATCCAGCCATTGCACTGCTGGGTTTTTACCCAAAGAGATAATAAGGAAAAAGACTTGTACAGAATATTCATAGCTGCGCTCTTTGTGGTGGCCAAAAATTGGAAAATGAGGGGATGCCCTTTAATTGGTGAATGGCTGAACAAATTGTGGTATATGTTGGTGATGGAATACTATTGTGCTAAAAGGAATAATAAAGTGGAGGAATTCCAGGGAGACTGGAACAACCTCCAGGAAGTGATGCAGAGCGAAAGGAGCAGAACCAGGAAAACATTGTACACAGAGACTGATACATTGTGGTACAATCGAAGGTAATGGACTCCTCCAATAGGGACAATGCAATGTCTCTGAACAATCTGCAGGGATCTAAAAAACACTATCCACAAGCAGAGGATAAACTGTGGGAGTAAAAACACCGATGAAAAGCAACTGCTTGACTACAGGGCCTGAGAGGAAATGACTGAGGAGAGACTCTAAATGAACACTCTAGTGCAAATACCAACAACATGGAAATGGGTTCGAACCAAAAACACATGTGAAACCCAGTGGAATCGTGAGTCGGCTATGGGTCAGGTGGTGGGAAGGGGGTGGGGGGAGGAAAAGATAATGATCATTGTTTCCAATGAATAATGTTTGTAAATAACCAAATAAAATAATGTTTAAAAAGTCAAAAATAAAAAGCAGCACAATGATCCCATAGCAAAATTGAGGCATAACCATTAGACATTCCATATGCTCCCTTTCATATTCATTCAATATCAAGAAATCTAAACCAAGGCCTCCCACTACATTGGGCTGAGTATACATGGGACACTTATTGGAAAGAATGGAGAAAAGGACAAAGGCAGAGAAGGCATGTCTTAGTCACAACTCACAAGCATCATTGGAAACTTTATCTTCATTGATGAGATCCCAGATGTCAAATTATCAAATTTTTAACATTAATTGGTCTAAATTTGTACACACATTTAAATTAGGTCAGTATGGATTGATGCAAAAGTAACTGTTCTAATAACTTAAAAAACAAAAGTACAGAAATAGACATAATAGCAATAATTACTTCCAAGGATCTTAAACAGGTATTATTTTATGTGTTTTAGTTTAAACTTAACAAGGTTTTAAACTGTTTCAACTGGATCAAAATCATTTTAAATTAAAAACCTACAATAAATGTAATAATTATAACTACTGTCAATAAGCTTAAACAGATCTCACTTGGCTTAATCCAATTTAAATTCATTGGTAAGGTCTGAATCAATTTAAAGTTTTAATAGGAATTAAGAGCAATAAAATAATTATTTTCAAAGAATATAATAAGACAATTAGTTTAAATCTATTTGAGAATGTTCTAATCAGATTCAAACATTTTAGACTTATAGTAGCAGGCTTAAAATGTGTGTGTATTTTTATAATGAAAATAACATGAGAGAAATAACGATTGTAATCACTATCCTCTGATTCCTGTCAGCACCTGTTCTGTAATAATTCTTCCCTCACTAACTATGAGGAAAGAGGATTTAAAGGAGTGAAGCAAAATTCGCTTTAAAGGAGTAGCAACCTGAGACCTTCATGCATTTAGAGGTAGTTTCATACCAAGAGCTTGGGCAATTTCATATCAGAAAAGCCTTGCCTTCCTTCATGACCAAAGCATGTTGTTTTGGATTTGGATTTACACAACTTTGATATAAACTCAGGATATATCCCTCAGGGCTCTTAGCTTGTACAAATCACTTAGCTCTACTAAAGCTTAGTTCTCTGATCTGTAAAATATAATGAAGTTGGTTAGATAATTTGTAAGCCACTTCTGAATTTTAGGATTTTAGGAAGTTATAGGTCTGTTTATAGGAATGCATATATTTGCCATATGCCTATCTATCATAAACAAAAAGTCCTCATTCTGTTTTGCTTGGTAGTGCAAGACAAGGAGCTACTCAAGCAATTCTTCATATGTCTGTCTATAATCATTCCCAAACCCAAATACTATAACCAAAACAATTTTTTTTTAATTTATCCTTCTCCCACTGGATAAAAACAAAATAAAACCTTGTAATGAAATGCATATTGAAGAAAAATGAATTTTGTCTTGATTATATCTAAAATATATCTAATATATATCTGTCTTTCCCTGAAATCATCACCTCCTTCTCAGAAGGTAGAAAGCAGGTTTCACTATGAGTCCTCTGGAATTATATTTGATCAGTTAAGTCTTTCAGATTGTTTGTCTTTATAATGGAATGGTCTCCCCCATTGCTGAGGACCTTCAAGCCACGATGTCTTGACATGGTCATACATGGAGGCCAGGAGTTCACAAAGTGGTTCCTTGGCAGGATGGAGACATCCACTCAGTTCCAGCTCTGTGATATTTCTCTCACTATCATACCTTATTATTAGAAATGCTATGATTATTCCCCAGCTTCAGGAAAAATAATATAAGAGCAAAATATTTGTACATTATCCCCCCAGAATACCACCAAAAAAAGATCATCCTCACAAAACCAAATCCAAAAGACTATTGTGAACCTTAAAAAATTCTCAGACCCTATTTCATAAGATTTGGTTAAGACCATTCCCCATTTTAAACAATGAAGGAACTTAGATCAGGAATGTGAGATCTCTACTCCACCCCTACTTAAGCATGCTTTAGGGAAGAAATTCCTTGCTGAACAATGAAAAATACTTAAACCCATACTTATAGTAAGGCAAAAGTTCTTAAGCTGTGCCTACTTTTAGATATAATACAAAAGGGGGATAAGTATCTATAAAGGTCAGGCAACTTGTGAATTTAAAAGGAGCAAAGAGGTGAGCACTTACTCAGAGGTTTTCTGGTGTGAACTTAATAAAAAATTTAAGCCTTCTTAGGTGTGAATTAAGAATGGTCTGTCCTTTGGAAAACATCTACTGTGATTGGTAGATGTGAAAAATTAGGGAGGTGACATAGGAGAAAATTCCCATTAAAAGGAGATGAAAGGCTCTCTCTTGGGAGATTCAGCTGGGAAAAGCTGAATTGGAGGAGGCAGCTGGCCAAAGCTGCCTTGAAGGACTCTCTCGGGACTCACTGTCTCAGAGAACTCTTTGGAGATTGAGCTGGCCAAAGCTGAACTGGTGTCTCTCTGAACATTAGAATATTGCTTGGACAAATCTTGTGGTGAGTTGATAAAAGACTGACTGATCTCTCTCTTAGGGTTTTCAGCCTAGGCTGCCTCATGCTGGCCTAGGCTGGTCTAGCCCTTTTCTCATTATTTCCTTTTTTTTCCTCTCTCTCCCTTTCATTAATTCCTCATTTGTATTAATTAAAATCTCTATAAAACCCAGCTGACTTGGGTATATTTAATATTTGGGAAATTTTCCCTGGTGACCACCTTATATTTGATTTAAAACAAGACACTGTCTTGAAACAATAGTTTCTGCGGTCACAATTTTAAGGCAAACACTCTTTTATCTGCCACAGTTTATGGCTCCAACTATTTTAACTCTTATACTATCATGGGTTAACTTCTGCTTATGCATATAACTCTTAACAAAGCTGTGCTCAGAAATTCCCCACTCCCACGCACAGAACAAATTCTCCTAAGCCAATATATCAATCATCCTAGGAAGAGGCTTGTACACCATGCCTTAGTACACCGTGCCTCAGTGACTTGATTTACCACCTGAAATCCATCTTGGGAACTCCCCATGAAACTGAAAAAAATGATTAGTTTAATATTAAAACTGAGTTGTGTTTCTACTATCCCTTTGATCCCTCAACTTGACTACAGTGTTTGTTGATTATCTCTAGAACTTCTGATTGATTATCTATTTTTATTAAAAGTAACAAATGATTTTCTTTGATTGTCCAAAAGCTCAAACACCTCACAGTTTAGTGAGAAAACTAATCACTAGCTGTTCCGCCTGTGACAAAATCATTTATCTCTTGCAAAAGTTTTGTTTATCCTGTCAGAATCAATAGCAACAATTTAAGTATATAGAATGATCACAGAATGTTAATCAAATGATTTGTTAAAAGTTAATGTATCACTTATCCAATTATCTGCATTTGAACATGTATGTTCAATAATGTAGCTGTGTGCCAAGAAAATATGTATTCATTGGAGTATAAAAATAAAAGCTAACCTTGGGCCTAGTGAAGCAGTTCCATGCAAAGTTTAGCCCCAGAGTGACACATATAGCTGTCTTCCATTACTCATTTATGCCCTTGCCATCACACCTGGCTGGGAACCCCCAAAGCTATGAGCAAGGCAGACCCTGAGTTCTCATCATCCTGCCCTTATAACCCCAGTTCTGCTGATTTTATTCTTTAGCAGTTTATACATATCTTCCCTAGTTTCTCTGAAACCATCACCAGTTAGGGGCTATTTTCTACCTAGTTCTATATCAATAACTGCTTATAACAGCAACCATTGATCATCAGTCTAAATTAATCTACAAGATGACATGGAGTATTTTAACTCCAAAGCTGGCCATTCAAAAAGAATACAGACTAGAAATAACTTTCTCTAATTTGCATCTGTTATGTACCCAGTCTATTTCTCAAGAGCTAAAGAAGCACTTCAAAGAAAGAACAATAATGAGGTTCAGATCGTGTAGGACTCCTACCTCAGTTGTAACTCTCCTTCTACTACTAAAAAATGTAGGTAGCTAAGAGGTACAGTGGATAGAGTGAGGGGTTTAGAATCAGGAAGATTCATCCTTGTGAGTTCAAATCTGACCTTGGACACTTACTAGCTGCAAGGCTCTAAACAAATTATATAAATCCTGTTTACCTCAATTCCCTCATCTGTTAAAACAAGCACTGGAAAAGGAAATGGCAAACCATATGAGGTCATGGAGAATTAGACACGATTGAATTGAACGAATAACAAAAAGAGACTTTTGAAGCCTTGTGGCTAGCAGTGAATCACTAACTGAGTATTCATTTGGTAACACTCTACCACACTGAGGAGCTCATGTTTGATTCTTTTGAAGAAATTCTCTATATACTCTAATACTTACCCAGAAATAATTAATCACCAGTTATGTTTTTTTCTCATATTAGCATTGATCTATACTGGATTATATAAAGCATTTTCTAAGTCTTGAATTATAATTTACTTTTGAATCTACTGGATTCATGGTCCAATTTACAGAGGGCATCTGGCTGGGCAGCAGAAAGACCTCTGGTCCTGGAAGCAGAAAGACTTGAGTGCAAATATGACTTCAGACATTCACTGGATGTGTGACCCTCAGTAAATCACCTAAGCTCTGTTTAACTCTGTTTCATCATCTCTAAAATGAGCTTGAGAACTAAAGATCAAACCACTTGTATCTTTACCAAGAAAACTCTAGTTGGGGTTACAAAGAGTTGGACATGATTAAAATGATTGGACAACAAGGATATGAATATTAGTTATTTTTTATTACTATCACTCAACCCAAAGAGGAACTGGCACCACTGTAGATGGTCAGCATCTTACTTTCTTCATTTAGCAATGTGCAGACTCATCTTGTGCCTGGGAGTATTACTGTAAAAACAGACTATGATCTAGAGCTCCCTCAAGTTTCCAATCAAGCTACTGTGGAACCCATGAAGACTAGGGAAATCTGCCTTTGCTCCCCAGAGGTTCAATTTAGGGTATCAAGAGGTGAGCAACTCCCAGAGTGCAGGATATCCCATATCCTATGCATTTAGCTTTTACAACTTTGTTAGATGAGAGCCTGACTCTTGTTGCTTTGGTATGCAGAGCATTTCACATCCTTTGCCTCTGACAACACAAACTTCCTCTAAATTTTATTCTGGAGTTCAATATAATTCATGGGCTTGTTACTTATAGTCAAATAGAAAATAATGGTAAAATTTTATCAGTAAAAGAAAGTCTAAAACTGTCAGATACAAAAGCATACTGACAACAGTTACAACACTGTCACCACCCTCAAAAACTGAAGAATCTCCACCATACATATAAAAATTATATCGCAAGATCTTAACATGAAAAAGAGGAATATACAGAAAGTTATATGATGACACTATTGTATAAACCTATTTGCAAAAGCAAATATTGCCACAAAACTTCTATGTTTTATTTCTAGATTTCAGGTTTCAAAAAGTTTTGCATAAGAACATTTATAAAAGGTTTATCTCTTGCATCCATGTTACTTGCAGGGCCTCATTCCTAATTGTGGGGTGGGAAGAGAAGGCATTTGAGGTCATATTATGATGACTAGTGACTCAGTGCTTTAGTTTTCATAATCTTCCTCTTTTTAACTTCATGCTTTTCTGAATCAACTAAAACAGGCAATAGAAAATATGGAGCTAGACTCCTTTGGTAGGTTTATGTAAGGAGAGGGAAAGGAGAATAGGGAGGGTTTCTACAACCACATACACATCTGAGAAATCAATGGGTGGAATACAGCCTCCCAGACACACTTTAGTCAGTATGAATTCCAGACATGCTATTCAGATCATTCTATTTAGGCAGTGCAACTCTCTAGTGGTTTTTCAGTGTTTCATAACATTTCATTTTTCTTAAGACTCACTGGACCTAGTAATGGTCATCTTTTTGGAAGACATACTAATTTATGGTCACAACCTCAACCAGCATTTAGAATTGGTTTGTACTGTACTTTAGTACCTGCATTCCTACCACCCTTTCACTAAAGTTAGCCATTTGAATAATAATGTTTGGAATTCCTGAAAAACATCATCATCCAGGAAGGGGTATAAATAGATCTATAAATCTATTTTTAAATCTATATAAATCTATAGGGTATAAATAAATAGAAAGCTAGAGGTAGATTTTTAGTGGTGGGAATAGAATCTCTACCACTTAAACTAGTTTTTGGCCTTTGTTAATTCCTAAGTACTAAGCTTTACTGGATTCTCCCCAAGATATTGACACATCCCAAGATTTTAAACTATATTCCTGAGATAGAGGTGATAATTCTATCAACTCAAGTCTATGCTTTCCTAGTCCTCCTACTATTGTACTCAGACTTTCTCAAATCCTTACCATATATACCTCAAATTTGAATAAACTCATCATTAGAAAATTCAAGATTCATTTGCTGAATCTTATCTGATTTCTTGAAGGCAGCCACCTCGCACTTGAGGAAGGTTTCATATTTGTATTGAGTAATTTATTTTATTCTACAAGATGTCTTAGCCTGCCCTGTATATAACTGATATATGTGTGATTGATGAATCATATTCTTAATCATAAGAGACTGCTTAGTGGATCAACTGAATGAATAAAAAAAGCATTCATTGTTTATTATATATAATGCAAAGTTCTGGGACTACAAATAGGAGAGTTAGCCTCTACTATTTTTATTAAACCGCTATCTTCTATCTTGGAGCCAAGGCAGAAGAGTGGTAAGGGCTAGAAATGGGGGTCAAGTGACTTGTCCAGGGTCACACAGGAGGCCAGATTTGAACCTAGGACATCCCATCTCTAGGCCTGGTTCTCAATCCACTGAGCCACCCAGCTGCCCCAGTTAGCCTCTACTATGACAATTGGTCAGGAGTTGGTATTGGTAGATTTGGGGAAGGCAAGGTATCGTCTTATTAAGGGTTGTTCTCTTGTGTCTAGATAGCACCAATATTCCCATATCAAAACAGAAGCAAGCATAAACAAAAAGATTAAAACAGGTTGATACTGGGGAGTTTAAAATATATTGAACTCTGAGATCAAAGGGAAAACTTCCTTTCTAGGTCAAGGAAATTTACTGCTAACTTATACATTGAATACAGGGAATGATGAGGATTTGATGATTTTTCTGGTACAAAGTGTTTTCCCAAATTGTTCATCTTTTTATAATGGCTTCTGATTTCTCCTTTCATGTACTGATGGGATGGTGTGGTCCTTGGCAGGAAGGCTATATTATGCTAGCACTTTGCTCAAGAACATTTATCAGGTCAAAGTTTTTATACAAGGAAGTTTGCTGATCAAGGTGGCATTTAAATTTTGACCATATCATAGCAGAGCACAGTCGTTCCTTAATGACACTAGAATGAAGTGGGCAAGTCTAAATATGTCATATATATGTTCTTCTGGGAATAATTATAGCCATGATTGCAACATGATGTTAAGGTGGCATATCTAGTTCTGTTATATGTGAATCTGATCCAAACCCTCTAGACTTTCTATGATCCTTATCAGTAGCCCTTAGCAATCCTGATAATTAATTTTATAATATAACTAATGCTATCCCAGGGTCAAAATAACCTCCTGGTGGTTTTAGATATACCCTCCAAGATGAGTCAGTTTATGTACTTTATTGGTCCTCAAACAGCCTAATCATGCCTGTGGGGACAATGTATTGCAATCTAGTCTCTCTCTGTGTGTGACATCTGACTCTTGTTTGTTTCTCATTTTTGATTAATCGTGTTTAATTCCTTTGGGACCCAAGTACACGTCTCCATTGCTTATCATCAGCACTCATTCAACTAGTTTAGAGTGATTCAACAAAACCTCTGAAAAAAATAGCTGATGCTATAAAATTCTCCTTCCAGAGTTGAAACTTGTTGCAAAAATTACTTCTAGATCTACATAGCAAAAGCTCTCCTTCAAAATAGCTCTGCTGTTCACCAAAATAATTCTATCACTTCAGTCCCTCTCTACTGCTATACAGGCAATAGGCAGCTACTCAGATTGAACCATAGGACACTGAACATTTAGAATACTGTCTACAAATCCTCATAGTGCCTTGAGAATCATCTTCCACGAGGAGACCAGGTCCAACCAGCTATGTGAAATTTTTATATGAAGAGGTGGACCATGATATTGCCTAACCATCTAGTAGGTTCATGTCCTGTTATACAAGTAGGCAGCCCTATGACATACTTGGATTATGACATGTTTATTTATTCTAAATACACTCTTTATTACACTGGCTCTTCTTACTGTTTATAACAACTCAATCCGTGTCTGCACTCTTCTAACTCATAACTTTGGTTATTGTGAAGATTTGGAGGAATTTTTAAGGAAAGAAAAATTAGGTCAGAAATACCACAGCAAACCCTCTAACATTTGGTTGACTGGAAGGGCTCCAGACCAAAGAAGCATTTGGGAATCTTCAATGTATGTTGATACCTCCAAGGTTATAGAAGAGTTCTATTTAAAGTAACTCACAGACACAGCATCCCAGGAGATGTTCTGAGAGGAGGAATAAGGTCTAGCATTGACTATAATAGTGGTGCAATTGTGGTCCATAAACTGGGTTTATATACCACTTAATTTATAATAATTGGTCCAATAATGGGATAATTCTACAATGCATGAGTCGCCATTATCTATATTTTAATGTTTGTCCAACAACCTTGATATTATGGTGACCAAACATTTAAACTGGTCTTATTGCCTAAAATTTATTTTCAGGGTTACATGGGCAAGGATATCCCTCAATATGATAGATTTCTCCCTATCTTACTTCAGGATTACATCATTCTGCACCTGGTAGTTTAAAAAAGAGTGTCCCTGGGTGGAGTGAAGCACAACCATAAGCCCATTTCTTTGATCCTGTTTGACTCAATTTTGTTATCTCCATGTTAGTGACATGCTTTTGCACCTAGAATAAGAGTAAAAAGATTCCTCCCTGATTTGTTTGTTACAACATCAATTGATTGACTTCTACCCTAAAGGAAACATTTCTCTCTCCTCCTTTTTTGGTAACCTGAATGATCTCTGACTATTTTGTTCCATAGTTCCAAGTACTGCTAATTCTTTTGCCACTGTTTCACTAGCAATGTTGGCAGATGTCTATTCCTCCCATTGTATACTAAATGGCATAGGGCTTCTGGGTTCCTGTCCCACAATGGGAAAAATAATAACAATGGTGACTAGCATTTATATAGCACTTTAAAGTTTGCAAGGAGTTTTGATTCTCACAGCAGGCTATTTTTTTTTTTTTACAGATGAGAAAACTGAGGCAGAAAGAAGATAAGTGACTTACTCAGGGTTGTCTAGCTAATGTCTGAGATAGAATTTGAACTTGGGTATTTTTAACTTCATTCCAGCACTCTCTCCACTGTTTTTTTCTAGCTTTCTTACAATTTTGTTTTAGGTATACTTTTGACTTAATAACATATTGGACTGGCATCACCATCATCATCCTAATGCACTTATTAACCAGCTTACCCACTCAATGTATTTTGCTAAGCCCTTAGTGAAAGGCACTCAGACATATCTCATCCCTTTTGAGATTGAACAAAAATAAAAGAATTTAGGAACCTCCAAAAATAACTAGCCCACCCAAGACCTGAGGAAAATCCTAAACATAACAAACAAGTGTCCATACAGTCACTTTCCAGGCCTCCAATAAGGGAAAAACTCATATCTAATAATAGTCACCACTTTGATATCACTTTAACATTTGCAAAATGCTTTTCAGATTTTCTCATCTGATCCTTTCAAATAAAATCTTATCCACTGAGGCAGCCACTTCCATTTGGGGACAGCTTTGATAGTTAAGAAGTTTTGTCATTTCTACCCTTTACTCTATGGTCAACCAAGAGAGGCCAAACAGAGTAAGTTTGATCTCTCTTCCACCTGATGACCCTTTGAATACTTGGACACTAGTTTCAGCCTCGCCTGAACCTTCTTTTCTACAGGCTAAATAAATCCTGGTTTCTTCATGTAACAAGGCTGGAAGGGCTAACATCTTGGCTTGGCTTTTCTGGTTTTCCTTAACTTCTCAATGATATCCAGAACTGAATCCTACACTCGTAGAAGCCTAAAATAAAATTTGTCTTTTGGGCTACTCTGTCACAATGATCACTCATACTGACCAGAAACTAAACTAAACCTCATTAAATCTTTTTTAAGATGAGCTGCTGCCTAACCAACCCTTCCCAGACTCATGAATCTGAAATTGCTTTTTTAGTTCCATGTGTATGAGTTATATACTATTTGTTTTTGGTAAAAGGTATTTTTCTATTATATTTTCTGTTATTTCACTATTTCCATTTGTATGTTTGTATTCACATATGTAGTACTTAGCATTGTGCCTATTTATGTAATAAGAGTTATTTGAATGTGTGTATGAAACAAATAACATTTGGTTGGGGCTTCTGTCTTTCAGTATCCGGAAATGATAATGTGGAATGGGGGTTCAATAGGGTGATGGTATTTGGTTTTATACCATAATGGCTAAAAGTCTCTTGGAACTAGATCATAGAATCATAGATTTAGAGTTGAAAGGGAACTCAGAGGTCATCTAGTATAACACCTTCACTTTATAGATGAGAAAACTTTGGTCCATAGAGATTTAATCATTGCCTTAGTTAATTATAAAGCCATGATTTGAATTCCAGTCCTTTGACTCCAACTTCAAAGATATTTTAATGTAAATTTAGGCTTCTAAGTTTCACAAGTGAGCAAGAAGGAAAGGTTTGAACTGGATATAAAAATAATTTTGATTTGATATCACAGGGTTTTCAAGGGCACATGAATAGTAAACCTGGTCATCTGCTTCCTCGTTTATTTCTCCAGTTTTACCTCAAATCACTATATATGGAAAGCTTTATATGATACTCCTTTTTAACTTCAGTAAGATCTACATGGTAGGGTTCACTTGTGAAGACATTGTTGCTTCCATTAGAAAATTATGCCCTTTACTTCCACCTGAAATTTGGGTGATTTTGTAGACCATCATGGTGAAGGATCAGCAGTTGAGCTTAAGTACATAGGGATTATATGTAACAAATCTGAAGAGCCTCGACAATTCTTATAGTGATTTTTCTATTTAGAAAATTTATTTTTAAGGTTTTGCTACATAAAAAGATACAAAAATGCCCTCTTCACCAATTTAAAATATTTCCTATAAGTAAACATTATGAATATTGAACAGCTCAGCTGTAAAGTATATAGTTGATCCTTACCCATTAATCTGAATCTACTGAACCATAATAAAGTTTTTGCAACCTAACATTTTAGGTCATCTTTTTTGCCATCATTTATCTCCATGGTGATACTGGCATCAGAAATCCAAAAATATTAGTTCCTACCAACTCTTAAAGACCTTTTACTAGGCCCCAGCAGATATGGTCCATTAAGCTATTTCCACATATTTGACCTAGCCATGGATGTACAAACTCCCAGAGCAATGTACAATGGATGGCATCTGATCCATAGTGAAGGCAATTGTAGACATCAGTGGCTTATGGTTATTAGTGACCTTAGTGTTTTCATTAACATGAACCAACATAATCATACAAAGGACAGACCAACAGGGTATTTAGTGAACAAACTGAAAACCTACCCAAGATAAAAATACCATACTACTAATAAAAATAAAAATAATCAGAGAAAATGCTACACAGCTGGGAGCATAAGAAGAAGAGAGAAGGATGAAACCATCCTGATCTCTAATGAATAACAGGGGGGGTGGATCTGGCTTCAAGAAACCCAATGGTTCCCTTAAATGTCATGATTTATTTAGTTTTGATCAATCAAAGCACTTGTTAAACACCTACCATGTTCTAGTCTCTAGGAATACAAAATCAAAAAGAAGTACCTGACACTAAAGGAGTTTTTATTATAAGGGGTGGGTGAGAATAGAATATATATGTGTGTATACACATATATTCAAGAATATACTACATATATATTTATATACATATGTGTACATATACATTTTAGTCATATACATATCTTAATATATGTATATGTGTGTGTTTTATGTGTGTGGTTGTATATAATGGTAAATAGAAGTTAATCTCAGGAAGAGGCACTAGGAGCTACTGAGACAGGCAAACATAATGTAACATAGGAAACGTAACTAAACATTGAAGTAACCTAGGTTTCCAAGAAATTGTGCACATGCATGAGTGAGAAAGAGAGCGAGAGCGAGAGCGAGAGAGAGAGAGAGAGAGAGAGAGAGAGAGAGAGAGAGAGAGAGAGAGAGAGAGCATTCTAAGGGTGGGAGATGGTCTGTGAGTAATTACTATGTTGCCAGGCAGTGTGGATTAATTTTGTATCTTGCACAGTCAATCTCTTTAGATATAAAGTGTTTTAAAATGGGAGATGTGAGGAGCAGGGGAGATATGCTCTGTCCCTTACAAAGAAATATTCTCCTTTAAAAATGTGGGGGGGGGGACTCCTAAGATATTCTTGTATTACCCTAAGATAGTGTTCCTTGTGGTGTTCAGAAAAAGAAAGAACTATTCTATTTCATTAAATATACTTTGATTTGGAGGAAATCAGTTGAATACTTGTAAGCATTAAATATTATACAAATATATGTTTATTCCTTTTTAAAATGTTTATATTAACTACTAAAAATACTATGTGGAAAAGTGAATTTTGATGGACATGGATACCCAGTACAGTAAATTTTAAATCTAACAATAGAAAAAAGAAATTAATAAATTAATTTTGAACAATTGGCTATTACTGAAATCAGCACCATTCAGCTTCAAAAAGATAAGATTGTGCCTAAATTCCACCAATAAATCATCTACATGAAAAGATGTATTATTGAAATTGATTCCCATCTTAAAGATCAGAATCAATATTGGTTGAGAGAATTAGAGATGGATATAACAATTCAAACACAATAGGAACTTGGGGGAACTCTTCCTTTCTTCACTTGAGAAAGGTTTTCAAAACTTCCCTAAGGATTTCAACAGACTAAATTAAAACTAAGGCAGAGGACTTTCTTCCCAGCCAGAGTCCTTCTCCCATTACATGCAGGAATTGCAGTAGGCATCTATCACAAGAAGACAGAACTCTCAGAAATATCCTGATGTGGGGAACGACCTGTGTGCATTCTTGCAAGATTAACAATACATTTTGGTATCTGACCAGATGAATATTTTCAATAACATCAAACACGAAAACCCCCAAAACATTCAGAGGCCAGATGATATTTGGTTCCATCATTACCCTGGCTGTTGCCAAAACAGCAGCTGCCAGGAGCTCAGCCCTGATCAGCACAACATTTTCCGTCACCCCAACCACAAAGAGGATGGCGAAAGAAAAATTTCCCTCCACATTACTATCTGATTTGGCCCAGCATTGAAGGGGAGTTTAGGGATAAAGAAGAGGGGAAGGAAATGGTAGGGAAAGAGTAAAGAGAATAAATATATCTCTTGGTTTCTATAAGATAATGGAAAATTCCTTCCTAAATAGTCCACTGCTCTCTAGGTGGTTTCTCAACCTTGAGCTGGGTAAAAGGAAAAAAAGAGTAATAGGAGATATAAAAATCTTCTAAGCCTGATATTTTTGAAAAAGTAGACTTTCCACTCCTTTTAACAAATCCAGTGAAAGTTTAAAGGACTTATAAAATGACTTATGACTTATGAATGACTTATGAAATTCTACTTTTGGTTCTTAATTCACAGATAAAGGGTTGGAAGGGACCACAGAGGTCATCTAACATCATGAATGAAAAAAAAAAAACACAGTGCCTGCCACATAGTGAGCACTTTAATTTTTTTTCATTCATTCATTCAATCTATGTAGTCCTGCCTTTTAACTAAGAACAAGCTACAAAACATATTATAGACATTGACAAGAAGGCATAAATTACCAGAACCACAGTCTGCAGGGTTGGGGATTCCCTTCTCACAAATCACTGGTTATAAAACCTAAGTAATGATTTAAAAGACCTTAAAAAAAGTCTATTGTCTGTAAGGCATTCACAGAATAAGGAGATTTACTGTAAACTGGGAATTCCAGTGTTCTTTGATGTCATGAAATCATATAACAATTCTAATGCTCCCCAAAAGGAAAAAAAATCCAAAATCTCATTCAGATGTTTACACAGTCAATGGTTTTCATGTTACCCTGGACATCATCATTTAGAGCAACACTTTCTCTGTAGCCAACTATAATTAAATAGAACTAATTGATTCAGAATCTTCCCTAAAATAAAATTTTTATATCCAGGTTGATCCTGGCTTTGAGACAGAGTAATAAAGCTCATGAGATCTGAGATTTAGATCTGGAAGGGATCTTAGAACCCATTTAATCCATTCCTCTTTTATTTGAAGAGCTGAAGTCCAAAAAAGGTTAAGTAACTTGCCAAGAGTCCAGCTGCTAGTAAGTGTCATTTGAATTTGGGCCTTCCTAGATCAAAGTGCAGCTTGCTATACACTATGCCATGATTCTTAATGATTAATTCCCTTTGCTTCCCCAAGTGTCTGGATGGAATAGGAGGCAGACAATATTATGCATCATAAAGTTTTGCTTCAATGTGACAATGATTTGTTATTTCATCTTTAGGACTATTCCTTTACAACCCTTTATGACTTAGTGATTTTGGATAAAACAACTCATCGTCAGGTGGCCATGTCTTTAGTAATAAGTTCTAAAGTCAAATGACTTAGTCCTTGGAAGATAGTCACCCAGGCTCTCACTGGGCCATACCGAAGCATTCCCAGTATGGTAGGAAATATCAAAAGTTTTGGTTCTAGGATTCTACAGTCTCCTGGAATAAATTCAAAACTCAAGGTTACCTCTATTTCAATATAAAAACACAAGACAAGACCTCAAGTAGAGGAAAATGCATGTATTTTAGAATTTTAAATTTAAAGAAATAAATAAAACAACTAAAAAGACCTCCAAGGCTAAAAGAAATTTTTAAAAAATTAACATTTAAATAAAGAGTTGTGAATACCTTCAGATCCTCCCAAGGAAGGAGATAAACATTATAAAAATGATTCATGCTGACTAAGCCACCCACTCTCAATTTCATGTCATGGTCAGGCATAAGGATAGGGATTCATTTTTTAAAACTATATTCATTTCTCTTCACAAGGTTATTACTCCCTATTCATCATCTGTAAGTATAACCTTCACCCTTTAGTTAACAAAAAGACTTCTACATTTGTACATCCAGGAGATAAGGGGTTGGCCACAAAAAAATGCAAACTTACAGCATCCAGGGTAATTCCTTGAACAAGTGTGGGAGTGTGCCATACAATGATCATGTTGGAAAAGAATTCTGAAGGACAAACCCTCCTTTTTAGACCTTGTTTGGTGAATGAGCTTTCTTTTCTCTTCATAGAATGTGATTTTGTCATTCAGGGTTTGATCAACATGTATCCAAACAACATAAGCCGGTAACTACAATTTTAGACTTGAGAATTCTTAGTTTGAAAAATATTATTGAAGATAGGGTAGAAGTTGGGGGGTGAGAATACAAAGAGGAAAAAATATACCGGCCTTTCCTTGAACCGTTTACAACAGTGGGCAAGCATGAATGGCAATACAAAGCAAACTTATTCTTTAAAGTGAACAATTATTAGCTGTATAAAATTAAATACATGCAAGTTATAGAGACTCTGGAGTGAATGTAATGACCAGAGTCAGAATTATCTTCATATGATCTTTCCCTGGAACCAATTTGTACTCAAGAGAAAATTAAGGATGAAATCAGAGCACTCCAGTCCTGGGTACTGAGCTACTCCTGCCTTAGCAACTCCAGACACTGAAAGAATGTTACCTCTTGGTACCCTTCCCCCCTCCCAAAGAGGGGGCTGCTGTGGGGGTTCCCTGGAGAAATTTCACTCAGCATCCATTACGGAAGATGCTCATATGTCAGGCATGACTCACAAAATGATGAAATTCAGAAATAATCAGGAGGCCAATAAGAAATAAAACACTGGGCTGGATCCACATACTGCGTTCACAGTGGCTAGCCTCCAAGAGTCTGTTCTCTACTATGTGAGACATTTTTCTATATGCTTTTTTATAGTTCTCAGTTCAAGGGCAGCTACTGTTTCTGAAATCAATAAGCCTCAACTCCAAAATTATTGTCTAGTCCTTTGTATGATCTTTGTTAATCACAGCATTGTTGAGGGTTTTTTTTTTTTCCTGTGCCTTTATCCTGCATTTATTGCCCCTTACTGGTTAAAATAGAATATAGTTAACAGGGTATACTAGTTAGAAAATAAGATTTAGGTCTGGCAGAACCAGGTTCAAATCCTACCCTTGATAATTGCCAGAAACACAAACTTGAGCAAGCCAGAACTTTTGGGGGTTTTATCTGGAAAATTAGGATTTTGGACTCAAAAGCCTCTAAGATTCCTTAAAGCTTGAAATCTATGCTGTTACTCATAAAGGACAGTATTTTGCAAAATAACAACTATTCTAGTACTCTAAATTCTAGCTACTTAGGAAAGGAGAGATTCTCTTTCCTGCACTATTATAGTGGGCATTTTCATTCATCTTCCTCATCCAATTCATTACCAAACACAAAACTTCTTTGGACAATATTTTGGAGCCAGGCAGCATACCATTTTATGGTATATATTGGAGACAATGTGAATAGTAGATTTAGAAGATTGACTTTTAAGTCAGAAGACCTACATTTAAATCTTAGCAATGATACATGGTAGATATGTGATCAAAGACAGTCATTTATCCCTTTTGAGACTGTAAAATATAAGGGTCTTAATGGATAGAGAGCCAGGCAAGAGGTCCTGGGTTCAAATATGACTTCAGACACTTCCTAGCTATTTGACCCTAGCAAATCCCTTAACCCCAACTGCCTAACCCATATCCCTCCTGCTTTGGAACTAATACTTAATTCTTCATTCTAAGAAAGAAGGTAAGGATATTTTAAAAATCCTATGTAAATATAGTTAGCATTATCATAGATTAAACCAGTCTACTGTTTTCAGTAATTCAATTTCAAATTTTTATCCATTTGGTGGATTGTGCAGAGAGCATAAAAAAGTAGAGGGATCATTCAACCAAAAAATTTGATTCGTTGACTCTGAATAGACATAATCTGAATTTCAACTTTAACTTTACCAGTAACAACTCTGGAGATCTGTTCCAGGCTTTGTACACTTTCCTCCAAGACCCTTAGAATTTGTGATGGAGAATTCCTGGGCTAAAAAAACAAAACAAACATATGAAGGAGCTGGAAGTGGACTAAACTAGAAGGTGGAACATGTTTGTCCTGTTAAAAATTATTTAACATTAAACCTGTTTTAAAATCTCTCAAAAGCATCAATGAGAAAGATGCATCTTATTTGATGCTTGGTTTGAACCATATTGTTGATTTCATACTTATTTGTAAAAGCTTCTACCTGGTTATAACAGGAGGCAGCTTTTGTAATAAACTGTAACAATAGCTTAATCTTCTTTTATGATTTCATGATACTGTTATTTTTTGTCTTTTGCCCCAATAAGGATTATTTTAAAATGATTGAGAGGATTAGATCATTGGGGACATTTTGTATTTAAAAGGCGGGTAATAAAGCCATAAAAATCAGTCAACCAAATTCTCTTAGAGTACTTATGAAACCATTCCAGCAGTGCAAGACCTGTGAGCCAAATTTTACAAACCTAATCTCCCCTAATACACTATGCCTAGAGATACCTTCATTAGATACTCAGGATGACCATTCTTCCCTGGGCACACAAGCTCTGCCTGAGGAAATTTGCCAATATATTCAGATCCCTATCTCTGTTTAATATGTCTAGGACTACTATAGTATACTCAATGATTAGAGAGATTTAACATTACACTAGGAAATAATAAACACACTGAAACAATTTGACTAAATGCAAAACTTCCTAGCACATAAGGAAACAAGAATATGAATTATGACATGAACTCACATGAAGGAAAGTGATCTTATAACATGCTACATTCTAGAATTGACATTATACAGTTATATAGGGAACTAACTATCCAATCTTAAAAAGGAATCCTTTGTGATAAAAAAAAAGGATCTTGTCCTAGTTATATCCTTTGGATGGTCAAAAGTGGAATTTTATCAAATGCCTTTTCTTCAGAGGAACACAAACTATTAATCTGTAGAAATGCCCTTGGAAAATTGCTGCCAAATAAAATCACCAAAAGAATGTACTGCCCTCACAAGCATACAAATTGGAATGGACCAACAGGTTTCCATTGATATTCGTAACACAAGTGGATTATTACTTTAGTTACTTTAGATAATAATATAGTAATTTCACTTTACTTAACATAAAATATTTAAGGCCCAAGAATTATGATTTCATTAATAAAAGAAGAACTAGATAAGAAAATTCCTTCAATCAATGCACTTTAGAGTCTTACTGAGTTGCCAAGGGCAATGAGCATTTAAATGACTTGTGTAATGTCTCATACCAGAATGAAGCAGAGGTGAACCTTTTACCCAGGTCTTCCTGGCCCCATGGCCAGTTTTCATCCACTGTGCTATGTGCCATCTCATATGTGTCTCTCCTACTTGCAGAGAATTGACTACAGTTCTATTGGGATGAAATAATAGAAAGTCAACCTGGTAGGTTAAAATGTCTTAGATTCAAATCTTACTTCAGATAATTATTGATGATGTGACCTTGAGCAAGTCACTTAATTTCTTACTGTCTTATGTAGGAATCAATTTACTCGAAAGTCTGGGGAAGATGAAGTGACATTCTAAGAACTCCTAACATGAATGAAATCAGAAGTCTATATGAAGTGATACAAAGGGAAATAAGCAGAACCAGGAGAACACTGTCCATCATAATAGTAATAATGTACAATGATTAACTGTGAATGAACTATTACCATCAGTACAAGGATCCAGGACAAATCCTAGATGAAAGAGCAGGCAAACCACTACTATAGAAGGAATGATGGAATTTGAATATAGCCTAAAGCTTACAGTTCTTCCCTTTCCATTGATTTTTCACCTCCATGAATTTTTCTCTAGTGTAGGTGATGTGTATCTTCTTTCATGACATAATGAATATGGAAATATGTATTGTATAACACATGTATGACCATATTCCACCTTAAAGGGAGATAAGGAAAGAATATCAATCACAAAATGTCAGAAAACAACTATTAAAAATTGTATTGAAATGTAAAAGAAAGAATAGTTTGGGGGGGGGGGGAAGGAAAATTACAGGTCTACATGCCCAAAGTTTTACATCTGGTACTTGAAAGTCATATTACTATTTATATTCTAGTTACTCATTGATTCCAGAAGAAACTTCCAAAGAGATTATCAGCCAAGAAACATGTGGCATTACTGAATTAGCCTACTGGAACTGCCAGTAATTAAAAGTTTTAGGAGGAAAGTCAGAGTAGGTCAATATAGGCTCTGACAGCTTACCATGTCAAGTATATACCATTTTATGATTTGGTTTGGTATTCAGGATGTCATAGAGATCTACAACTCAAAATATGACTAATGTAAAAGTAATTATTCCAAATACACATTTTAAAAAACGTGTTCTTTATTTTCTCCTTTTCTATGTTTATTGAGGATATAATCATCTATAGCCACCCAATTTTATCACTTTAAAGTTATCCTTTACCAGTTCCTCTTCCTCCCTATTTTCAATCACAAGTCATCAATTCTACTTTCAAGATATCTCTAGAATTTGCATCCTGTTCATCTCCCTATCTACAAGGCCACCACTCTCTTTAAGGCTCTTATTACTACTCAATCCATATCTTAAATCTCCTAGAATTTTTGGCTCTGGTACTAGCTCCTCAATGAAACTCTCTGCTCCACAAAGTTTCTAGTGCTCTCCCCTCTCCAAATTACTTTTATAATATTTTTTAAAATACACATGGTTTATTACTCTAATATAATATTAATTTCTTGGGATCAGAGGCTATTTTCTTTGTGTGATCATCTTTGTGTACTATGTTTTGTTTATAGTATGCACTTGGTGAATTTTTGTTGACTCTAATTAAAATTAAAATATTCTATTATATATCATGAGCCCAGCATGATCTCTCCCCTCCCCCCAGTTTGACTTGTTCCCTGAATGTCTTTGATATCTCCTTACCAATCACCATCCCATCCTGGAAAAAACTTCCACATTGAAAACTCATTTTCCTTACTGATGACCCTCACATTGGGATCTCCATTTCAAAAAGGGTCCAAGTCATGACCTCTTCGCTCCTAGCTTAGTTCATATTATGGACATTCTTTGGCTGCCATGTTTGGGAACTCGGATTTCCAGCTCTGTTTTATACATCATCTTCTAAAATGTATTCTCCTGAGGGTAGGGACAATCACTTTAATAGCTGAATTTATATCACCAGTACTTAGCATATCTAGCACAGAATAAGTTCTTAATAGAGGATATTTTTATTATCTGTTTGTCTTTATATCTATGTATCTTAAAGGGAACTTCAAAGACATACAGTACATATGAAACACATTAACAGCTCATAGTGTTTGTGTGGAGATCAACCTGGCCACCTCTGCTTAGCATGTGTCTTTGGAAATGGTCATGGTATAGATTCCATGAAATTAACTATAGTCAAAATACATGATTCTTCTCTAATATCATCAAGAAATGGTCTTTAAACCTTTGTTTGAACACCTCCAGAAGTGAGGAATTTGGGGTTTACTTAATTTGGAAATCCTTCACTTGTTGAATTCCCATAACTGCCTCATCTCCCTAGTTCTATACTCTGATGTCATACAAAAAAAATGAAATTATTTTTTCTGCATGATAGTCCTTCATCGATCTTAAGGAAAGGAAATAAATTCTTATATTGTATTTTATATGTACTCACCACTGTGCTAAACACTACAAATATAATTTCATCTAATCCTCATAAAAACCTTTAAATGTAGATGTACCTAATTCACAAGAATGGCAATCTTGCATGATACCACTATGTGGGCAGTTCAGCCATTATCTCAGGTACCTTCCAAAATTATTTATTTCTCCACAAATTTAAAAATCTTCCATTCATTTATGTATTCTTTACTTTCCTTTTTAAACTATGTTTTCAAAAGCAGAGGTGTCAAACACAAAGTAACCAGTTCACATGTAACACATAATATCACTGGGATTCCTAAATCAGGTTAACATATAATCAAGAATTATTTAACAAAAGAAAGATACAATAAAATAAATACAGTGTAAATATATGACTTTCTAAGTCACTATGAACATACAGGGATCCTTATATATTACTTAGTGGCCCCTGATTCTTTTTGAATATAATAACAGTGCTCCAAGCCACCACACAAGGCTTCAATGCTTTATCTTCTGGCTCTCCAAATACTTTTTGTTGGTTTAACTTCCTTCTTAAATCATGGCACCCAGAACTGAATGAAATCTATCATGCTAGTCTTGATAGCACAATCATACTATGATGTTTATTTTATGGACATCACATTCCCTTGAAGACATTCATTGATTTGGTAGCTTCATCACACTCCAAACATATTGATTTTGTAACTGACTAAATTCTCTCATTCTTCCTTGAAAGGCCAACTAGTCATGTTTCTTCGTGTACTTGCATCTTTCTGTGTGTACATGTGTATATGTTTTAACTGAGCATAGAAGTTTATAAACTTCTCTTTTCAGTTTCAGTTCAATTCAAGAAAGACTTAGTAATATACAGGACATTATATAGGATTCAGATAAGAAAAATACTTGAGTCCTTGCTCTTTCGGAGCTAACATTTTTATAGGGGTGATTAAGTGTGTATACTGACAACCATGGTATAATAATAGAACATGCAAAAATCATGTTAATGACATATTGGTTCAGAGTATGAAGATAATCCTTTCAGGTTGTACAATCATAAACGTTTTCAGGGATGATGTAGCATTTGAGCTGAATCCTAAAGGATGGCTAAGAATTAGATGAAGGAGCTGGGGAAGGAAGGAATTGTAGATGAAAGCAATAGCTTAAGCAATGATATAGAAGAAGAAAAGCACACACTGCCTTTTAGAAAAGCAAGTAGTCCAATTTATCTAAATGGTGATGAATCAAATAGACATAAGCTAGTCTCTCCAGTAGATAACCAGAAAAAGAGAAATAATAATTAATCATAGAAAATTTTTATATATTGTTTTAAGTCTTATGAAATGCTTTATAAATATTATCTCCTTTAAGTTTGAGAATCATGTTGAGAGGTAGTGTTGCACAGTGGATAGAAGAACAGTTTTGGAGTAAAAACATTTGAATTCCAGCCCTGCTTCTGACATGCCATCTGTCTGGGCACAGCAAGTCAAATCAAACAATTCTCAGGCAATTCTCTAAGATACTAAGTCCTGCCTTGGTAAAGGAAGTTCCCAAACCAATGCTTTTCTTACCAAGTTTTTCCTACCCATAGGAAATCCCAGCTCTAAAATGATCCCAAAGGAGGGGATTAGGGGTAGGGAAGAAATTATGTTCAGATTTCATTGGTCCTGATTACCATTGATTGAAGCACATATTATATATATTTCTAGGAAATTTTGCTTAGCTCTTCATATGGCATTTGACCAAGAACGAGAAAAAAGGTAGGTATCAAAGAAGATAGAAAAAGGAAAATCTTCTCTAGGATCCTATCTTATTCCCTTGAAGTCAATGCTAAAAAGAAATTAGTGGCAAAAATAAACCATTTGTCTAAATGTCTTTCTCTACAATATAATTTGTGGAAATTTTTATAGAGACTCCCTCAATGATCTGAGTATGAGAAATAAGCTATTTGTAAAGGTATCATTAGAAAATGCCTTTAAATTAAACTTAGAATTAGAAATTGATAAAATAAATAATGATTTCTGTTCCAAATAAAATTAAACAACACTAGAGAAGAATGTCTTTGTTTTTGTGCTTTGAAAAATTTCTTTAACATGTCACTTTATAAAGTCAAATATGCTGCCAAGCTAATAATCCAACATGGGCATCACAACAACTATATGCAAATTAAAATCTCCCAGCTGTTAAATGGAGGAAAACCAAGATAGTTTTCTCCAAAGAGAGGCATATTAATCAGCAGAGTATTCCCATGCTATCTGAGTATTATTAGATCTGCAAAGTAACTTTTTCACCTAGGAAATAGAATCTGTCAAATTCTAAAAGCAATTCTTTTGGTTGGATTGGTCTAACTTTTCAATGAACTCAAGCCATGTTTATACCACATGCTTCTCTTATTTTACACTTGGAAATTGGGCAAATTTTGGATAGTACAAAAGTATGAGATAATATATTTAGATTCAGGAGAGACTTAAAAGGCCATTTAGTCTAATCCTCTGTTAATACAAATGAGAAAACCAAGAACCTAAGAGGCATGAGGGTAAATGTCAAGAGAAGAGATTTGAAATCAAGCCCCTGACCTCAAAGGGGGTTTTCTTTCTTCTTTATTGCACTAAATCTAAACTAATTTGCTATGATCACAAATTAATCATTTGGGTTACTGCTAAAACATTTCAAAGACTTGTAATTTATTTAGTCTGAGTAATCATCCTTTAACTCCAGTTCATCACACTCAAGACCTTAGTGGACATATTGTGTGAGGTGCTATGACTAAAAAAGATTTTTCAATAGGTGTCCAGATTTGGGGCAATGATTCTCTGAATGTAACTAGTTTGGCCCTCAGATGATAGGCATCTAGTATATCACTCATTTTACTTTTTACTCAAAACCTTTCCAGAAAGAGATTAGATGCATTTAAAGGCTCTTAGGTCTAAATCTTTTATATTGTATTTTTTTTAAATTTATCAGAGATTTATTTATATATTTTCTTCTTCTCTTTCATTATATTTTCTACTCATAATTTAAATTATATCATGATGTATTCATAAATTCCAATTGAGCCACAGAATATTACTACTAGAATTTGGAAACTTTTCTTCTGCATTCAGTGGTATTCAGTATGTTCTCTTCATATCAATAATATACTTTGGGTAGGTATCTGGCTTTATTTGTTCTATGGACTTAACCATCTAATATATTTCCCTTTTAAAATGGGGAAAAATATCCCCCACATTTTTGAACAAGTGTCATTGTCCTCTCCTTAGATATAGGCAGAAATCTTTGGCCAACAGGAACAGTTAATGAATTATATTCTCCTCTTGTTTCTTAGTCAAGCTAGTGTCTTGATTCTATTGAAAATAATTTTTGAGCATCATCTAACATATTTACTTCATTTCTTCCCAACACCTCTCATTTATACAGCTGCAAAATTCTATTAAAGTGATAAAGTTCCCAAAGGTTCTGTTAGCTTAGAGCAGTAGTCATTAAAATATACCAATTATTTTACTCACAATTTCTCATATGAAAGACAACAACAAAAGGGCATCCAGGTGGCACAGTAAATGGAGCACTAGGTCTGGAGTCAAGAGAATCTTGGTTCAAATCTGGATGCAGATACTTCCTAGTTTTCTAATCCTGGACAATTCACTTCATTTGTGTGTGCTTGCCTTTTGGTCCTAGAGTTCCTTCTAAGACAAAGAGTATTTTTTTAAAAATACAACAAAATCATGTAGACATAGACACATAAACTGTGTTATAGAGTTATGGCCTTCCAAATAGCTACTTTACCTTTTCAGGGGTCTTTTCAAAATTATTAATGGGATTTATTATTTGAAAGCTAACTTCATGAACATGAATTTTACTTAACCTACATGAAGTCCAGCTTTTAATATTTTTATTAAACCCAACTATTAATCAAATATTATGCCTTTTGGCATCAGTTATTTTGTTTCAGGATATAAAGAATTCTAAAATGATTTGGGGATTTATACTCATTATAGCTTTTCACAAATTAATGGTAAGGGTGACAAGGTGTCAGGGAGGAAACAGTGGTAAATGGAAAAAAGAATTTTACACTTAAAATACCTAATCATGTAAATACATCCACTAAGCCTCCCTTTATTGATTAAGACCCCTCAGATCCTCTTACCTTCCAAATTATTCCATACAACTCATTGTTGATCTTCATTTAAGATACTTTCCTTAATATTAAACTTATTTAAAGATATTTTAGAAGTATTCTTTTCTTAAAACTATATTTCCTTTTTATGCAAATGACATCCTTCAATCAAATTTTCACTTCGTTCAGTGGTTTTGTCTAGTAAGGATTAAAGATCCAGGCTCACCCAAGAAAGTTACTATCCCAGAAAAGTTATAAGACATAGAATATTTTGACTTTGATAATTAAGTTATTTTTTAATGTCTTATGTTTTGCATATTTAAATCATGATATATGTGATATAATATTTTACTATATTAATACATATTCTACATGAATGACCCAGTGCAGAAATTATATGAGTATCAGGGGGAATCATGAATCATGGAACCATGGAAAATATTCTAAATAAAAAAGGGGGAAAAAAGAATTTATATGAGTAAGTTTTAATCTAGTCTCTCATATGTTACTATATATCTTAACCACACTTTTAGGTAAATTTTCAAATGTATGTGAGTCATAGTATCTGATTAAAATGAAAATAAATGCATGATATATTTATATGGATTACTAGAGTTTTGTGGCAGAAATCTACATAGAAATGCTTTGCAAAAATAAGGATGACAACAAAATTGCAGGGAAAAATTGAGGGGATAGAAATGGAGGAACAAAGACAGGTGAACTCAACTTTGTGTTTTTTATAATGTGATCATTTATATTCAAAACATTCTCTGGCTCCATGACAGTATCAGTCTTAAAAAACAGCTGTTAAAATTGATGCAGGTGTCCCAGTATACAGTAATAAGGCAGATGTGAGTGTTCTTTGCAGCTGCTGAGTTAACTTTAGTAGAAATGGTAGAGAAAAACAAAAAAGCTCACAGACAATGTGCATACAAAGTCAAAACAATTGGTTGATGAGGCAGGTCAGAAAAAGAATTCACAATTTCTGTAAGGCAAAAATCAGGCCAAATGGTTACTCTGCCTTAAGTAGACCAAACACCCACATCATTGGTTTAAAGGCTCACTTTACAAATGATATTTTGGTGTCCTATGAACACAAATTGAGTCACCCTAAAATGGATTTCACCCTCTACAAGATGAAATATTTTGAAGGCTTCTAGATTTCAGGGTGATGAAGCAGTGAACTGGAGTTATTCTTCACCAGTCTTCAAATATTATCAAAACACAGATAGAGAAATTCACTCATTGAAAATAGTCCCTCAGCTGTCAAAATAGAGTAATGAGTTTTAGACCATTCTTTGTTTCTACTAAATTCATTGGCTAGAAAGTAGTTTCTGATAAATAGGTAAATCCTGCTGGTTAAAAATCTCCTTTTATGAATCCACAAAAATATTAGAGCTTTTGATATTCAGACTTTTGATTCTCTGTTTCAGGACCTCTTTGAAGCAAAATGTTAAAATGCAGGGAATAGTGTTCTTTATCTGGAATCAGGAAGACAAGTTCTAATCCCACTTTAGACACAAGTTGTTTGGCTAAGGACAAGTAACTAAACAGTTTTAAGTCTTGGTTTTCTCATTGGCAAAATAGAGATAAATGAAAGTATCTGGACTTACCTAAATCATGTTCTATGTATGACTATGGAGGGGCTGTACTAAATATTTTAAAAATCATCAATTTTCATTAGGTAAAATGCTTTTAAATTACTGAGATCTACCATGAGAATCAAAAATTGTGTGGCAACAAGATAAAGTGCACATAATTCCTATAGACCATTCTATGCTGGAAGTATAACCATGATGGTTTAGTAAGTCTAAGGAATGAGTTTATATCCTAAAGCTTTTATTCAACTATGAAAAGCAATTATTTTTATATACCTATACAATAGTATTATTTGACAATATATTGAATATATTAATAATAAGACAAAAACTTTGATATCTAGTGATTGAAGCTAGTGATAGGATTGCTAAAAGAGGAGAAAAGAAGTCAAGCAAGATCACTAGGCATTTTGGGAAAAGTGTGTATAAGAGTATTATTATTATATGATATGGATGAGACTCAAATTGAGATATTGAAAAGTGATTTACAAAATTAAAATGCTACATAAATGTGAAGCATAATTACTATATTTATTGCATGTTGAATTAGTACAACCTTGCTCTTGCCACACTTATAGAAGACTTGTGTTCATGACAAATGAAAAAAATACTTTTATGAGGTTTTTTGTATACTGCTTATTCCCAGAAAATCTTTCATTGTGTTTCATGGTCAATCATCTCTCCCCATTTCCTTTCTTCCAAATTGGTCAAGCAAATGGTAAAGAAAAATAATTTGCTATGGAGTTAATATATAAGGTAAACCTGTTATGAACTCAGGATGGTAGCAGAAATCTAGTGTGATAAATAAATAAATCTAGATAACTTGCTTAGCTGCACATTTTCTACATTTGAAACAGTGAGATCACATTAATAAAGCTGAGAAGATTAGGTCAGGATACTATTCAAAACAAGTAGTGATCAATGGAGTATCCTTTCCATCTATTTACATTACAGAGATGAACATTGACCTGTGGTTTAGAATGCAACAGTCAATCTTGCACAGGGCAAATGCTTGGAGTAGTTTTGCCTGACTATACTTATTTGTGAAAATGGCTGTGTTCTTTTTGGGGGGGTACAGTGATAAGCTAGTGATAGACCTGCCTCCACAGCAAAAATGAAAGAATAGAAAAGAAAAAAAAAAACATAACAGGGCAATTTAGTTTTCTTTGGAAAAATGCTTAAGTGAACAGAAGGAAGTTCAGAGGAAACACAGACTAGAAGGTCAGTTTTGAAAGTAATGTGTTGATGTAAAATCTATATCAGATTACTTGCTGTCTCAAGGAGTGGGGAAGGGAGGGAGGAGGAAGGAAGAGAATTAGATTCAAAATTTAAAAATAAAATGCTTAAAATTGTTTTTTCATTTTTATATTTACAAAACATCTACATTGTCTTTTTGAAAAGAAAGTAATATATTGAAATTGATGGATATATTGATCTGTAGAAAGATCTATTGAAAACAATTTGCACCTGGTAAAGATTAATGAATTCATATACAATACTCTTTTTTTATTTGTGAAATATTTTTCTCTCTCTTCCTTCTTTTCCTCCTCTCAAATTAGATCTTTTTAAATGAATTATATCTAAAGGTCATATGCAGAGAAAATAATTATATCAGTTAATATAGTACTATGAGGCTAAGGAGGAAGGAAAACAACCAACCAAAAGAAAGACAATATGCTTGGATTTTTAAAACCTGAATTCTAGTCTCCCCTTTGAGTAGCCTGGGAAAATCTAATTCTCTGGGCATTACATTCTTAATATATAAAATGAAGCTTTCTAGAAGATACACTGGGAAAAAGAGACAGAAAAAGGTAGGGACAGAAAAGAGAATTGGGTTTTGAGCTATAGGATCTGCATTTCTACTGATAATGACAATATTAGTTCTCATCATAGAGCATATTGAGTACTCACAAAGTACTTTTCCCAAAACAGCCAAGGGAGGGGGATGTAAAAATAGTTCAAATATTATTATATCTATTTTACATAAAAGGAATTTTGGAGTTAAATAACTATTCAAAGGTTACATAGTTGGGACATATCTGAGCCATAGATTTAAACTCTGGTCTTTGACCCCATGTTAGAGAAGCTATATAAGCTCATTAGAGACTTCAAAAATTTAGCACCAGTTGGAACAATATAAAATCTCGTGTCTGGAATTATACCTCAGAAACTCTAGTTTCCATGATCTGAGAATGGACAAATTCCCATAACTACAAATATGTCAAAATGGTCTTTAGAAGACAATCCATGAACTCTAATGGGATTACAGAACTATTACACATGAATTACCTGAAATAATACTTAAATCATAAAAATTCAAGGACAATACTTTTAGTAGATCCTGTTGTAGTATACATATTGTGTGCTCCAGATGTGGCTACATATCTAGGCATCAGGACCATACTCTGTGAATGACTATGGCATAGGTATGCCAAATGCTCAATTTTTAATATACATGGAATGAAATACTTTAAAAATACTGAAATCAACCAGTAGAAAACAGACTTATGTGAAAATAGCCTGTGTGTTCTAAAATTGTACCAAAGACAGTTTCAGTGAGTCTACAAAATTATTATTAATAATAATTTCACTTTTCTTTATAAATGAACAATAGTAGTGTTTTTTTTTAGATTCCATTATTGACAATAAAGTCCAGGACCTGTCTGTGAGGGGCATTAATAATTTGTGGGCATGATATGATTAAAAAATCATTGAAGGAAACTGAGAAGGAACATTCTGACAAGGAGAAAGAGAACCAGGAGATTATAGACTTATAAAAATTAGGAAAAGAGAGTGATCAATAGTGTCAAAAGTGGCAGAGAGTTCAAGTAGAATGAGAATTGAGAAGAGGCCGTTAGATTTGGAAACTGGGTGATATTTATAACTAAGAAAGGCAGGTTCAGTTGAATGATGAGATTGAAAATCAGATTGCAGAGGGTTTAGATAAATATTAAAGGAGAAGGAAAAAACAGTGCAAAGGACTTTTCAAGTAGTTTAGCTAAGAAGGGAAGAGATATAAGATGATAATCAAGATGTTGAATCAAAGGAAGATTGTGTGATTGTTGTCATTTCTACTGTTGAGGAAGATAGAAGTGGCTTTGTATTCCTTCCAAGGATCTAGTAAAAAGAAAAAAAAACTGATGAAAAGAGAGAGAATGGGGGTGCATAGTGATAATTGGTGCAACATGCTAGAAAAAGACTAGAGGAGATGGGATGTAGGGTTGGCTTTGGCCAATGGAAGAGACAACTTTTTATGGAAGGCTAGAGTAAAATATGAGTCAATTGGGAAAGACATCTCAATGATGTGAAATGAGAAGGAAGAAAAGGAAGGAAGCAATTATTCTAGAAGAGTATCATTTTTTTTTTCAGTGAAACATAAGGTGAAGTTCTTGAGTTCAAGCCTTTGGAAGCCAGATGAGAAAGTTTGGAGCAGCAGCTGTGGATAGTAGAATGGTAACTTGATTAAGAAGCAGTAAAATGATTGTCTCCACTCTTCTGTGTTAGAATTCATACTAAGATAGAAGACAAGAGTTTTTCCTAGCTGTGTGATACTTGGTAAGTCATTTAACTCTATTTGCCTAGCCCTTGCTTCTCTTCTTGCTTAGAATTTAGTATAAGATAGAAGGTAAGGATTTTTTTTTTCAAAAGAATGAGTCCCTGGTCTAGTGGAGATGATGTTCACAATAACTCTGTGGGTGTTATCCTCAAATTGCAAATAAAGAAACTGAGGATCAGAGTGACTAAGTAACTTATTCACTAATATATAGCTAGCAATTGCTAAGGCAAAATTTGAACCCAGATCCTTGGATTCTAAAATCATAATTCTTTTCACTTGTTTAAAACAAAACAAAACAAAAAAAAACAAAAACTTTAGAAACTACTCCATGCATTCCAAACGTTTTTTACAGGGGAAAAAAGTGAAGAATGACTTTCAAGTTCCTAAAATTGGCTGAGAATGTACAACTGGCATTCATCGGCTGAGTCTCATTCCCTCCCCTAAAATCCTAAGTCTGGTTTTTACGTAGAAAGCCCTTTGAAGTTCATGGGAGCTCTTCATGCATGAAAAGTATGTGTCCGGGGAATCATGCCCTTGCTTCCTTCTCCACCTCCCACCTCTACCCCCATACAGGCATTCTTAATATTTTTAGTCTTTTTTCCACAAACATACTTCTTTCTGACAAATCAGTTTTTATTCAGTCTTATAGGAAACCATATTCAAAATGCATCATCTGATGGAACTGTTAACCTACAATATAAAGATATTTTGGAATCTAAACAATGAAATTAGAATTCAAAGGATGCTAAATCTCTGCATTAGTGTACTACCAAGTCACAATTTCTCTGTGTTCATATTTCTTTAGATATTTATTCATCTGCAAAATGACAGCCTTCAACTAGAACATGCCTAAGATTTTTTCCAGTACTGACTCTCTGTTCAGGGTACCAACATGTGGTGGTATTTTCCCTTAAAGGGAAAACATGGTGAGGAGGGCTTTTAACACAAAGACCACATAAAAGGAGTCACTGACAATACAGGTGAAATGAATTATAGGATCAGAGACTTAGAGTTGGAAGGAATGGTAGAGGCCATACAGTTCAAACTCTCCTTTTTGTAGATGTGGAACTGAGTCCCAGACAGGTTAAATAACCAGAGAGTAGTAAGTCAAATGACCCAAGAATCAAACCTAGGTCTTCTGATTCTAAATCTAATACTACTACAATAGGGTCATCTTACCAGGCTCTTCTCTGCTTACTGTATTGTCTTCATGTGACCCTATAACTTTGATGCCTGCTCTTAGTTCCCAGTTCCAGGTGTTAATAAGGTATATCATCTTGGTGTTCTATCTTCAATATTGTTTCTTAATATGAATGCTCCTGATTCTCATCTTCAGGCTTTTGTTAATATCCTACATCATAACATGGCTGACCTGCCATTAGTTATTTCAGATACCTCATCATTTCTACTTTTGAGTCAAGCCCTGGTCTGCCAGCACTCTTGATATCAATATTCTGAGATAGCATTAATACAGTACAAAAGAGTCACTTCATATGATAGTAAAAATGTATATTTGCATCTGAAAGGAAAGTTAGGGAAAAGCTCTGTGACCCTGGGCAAGTCTATTAATTACCTAGCCCTTACTCCTCTTCTGCCTTGGAACCAATACCCAGTGTTGATTCTAAAATAGAAGGAAAGAAAGGAAGGAAGGAAGGAAGGAAGGAAGGAAGGAAGGAAGGAAGGAAGGAAGGAAGGAAGGAAGGAAGGAAGGAAGGAAGGAAGGAAGGAAGGAAAGAAAGGAGAAAAGGAAGAAAGGGAGGAAGGAAGGAAGGAAGAAAGGAAGGAAGGAAGGAGGAAAGAAGAAACAAACAAAGAAACAAAGAAAAATTCTATCTCAGAAATTAACTAAATTCTGGCCTTGGGGAAGTCTCTTATCCTCCCCTGGTTTCTACTTCCTCATTTATAAAGTGAAAATTATAGCACCTGTCTCATTGGGTTGTTTTGAGGATCAAATACTATAAAACATCTGTAACTCAATCTGTAAGCCATTAACAACTATATAAATATTATTATTAATCCATGACCTCTCTTTCCTTGATAAAGGATTTCTAAAAATTAAATAATTTGTCCTTAAATTTCTGCATTAACATTAAGCATAAAATATAATTTCTTTTTAAAGTCTGAACAAAGTTAGCCCAGCTATTTGTGAGTTATATGAAAATGGAAGAAAAATGCTTTTACAATTAAAAAAAAAGTTGAGTTTTCTTTTGCTCATATAAATCAAATGAGGTCAAAGCTATAAACTTCAAACTTGGCAACCTTGGAGTCCCCATTGAGAAAAGAAAACAGAGCCAAACTCAGTGAAAGTCTTTTAAGTATTTTTAAATTTACATGACTTAAAGCAAAGTGTTTTGAGCATGCTCAGTAATACATTCCCATCTGCCCATTTAATAGACTGTTGAGTACAGGACTGTCTCAAGAAACATGCTTTTCTTTACTCTCTGTCTCTGTCTCTTTCTCTATATCTCTTTTACTTTAAAACTCAGAAAAATTAAGTGAAAAAACATGATTGTAATATTAAAGTTGTAAATATTAAGACCCTAAAAATCAGGAAATTACAAAATTACTATTCCAAGAACAATATTAAAATGACTAAAATAATTATAGAGCTTAGTAAAACATACATACATGTAAGGACTTTTCTGGATGTTTGGATAACATTTGGTTTCACTGCATTTGTTTTTAGATATATTGCACTAAAAACTACAGTAGGTTTAACATGGCATAATGAATGAAATTTCCAAATTTCCCAGATTTTTGAGCATTTTATTTTGGTTTCAAAATATTCATAGGAGCATCATGGTCTAGTGGATAGTATCCTGGGCTTAGACTAAGAAAGATACAATTATTAACAGTTTGTTCTAAATAAATTATTTTTGTACATGTTATTTCTCCCCTACTTGGATTGTAAGTTCTCTGAGGGAAAGGATGTGTTGTTGTTTTAATCATGGTAAAGATTCCTGGACCCTGAACCCAGTCCTCAAAAGTAGGATAGGCAGTTTAATGGGACTAGGAGCTCTCTGCTTGGGGTATATGCATTTATTTTCACTTATGAATAAATCTTACTTATTGATTTTTTGAATTATATCATTTGAACTGTTTGCTTTCCTCATCACCTTTGGCAAGTTTCATAGAAATTTGAGGATTTTATTTAATTTTTAACTAGAAAAAATTAAAATTATATCAAAGATTACCTGGATACTTCATAAATATTAATTGGACATTAGTTGAAGTGTTTTTAATAATGTGTTGGCCTCTTAAAGTGACTAATTGGCTACATAATTAGTTAATCTCTTAAAATTGCAGCCTTCCAGAAAAATTTATGAGTTGCCATGAAGCTACCTATTTGAATTTTAGTTCTCCTCTGTTGTCTTTGTTTTGGGGTGGGGTGGGGGAAAAGAAAGGGGCGGTTTCTGTTTTCTTTCTTGTGAAATACACTATTTCTTTCTCAGGCCATGTTCTCCAGACTTTCATCACTAACTGGATGCTATGATCTGCATTGCCCACATTTCATGAGCCCCAGGCCTTTGCATTCTGCCAGAAGAGGCTACATTCATCACTCCGTCAGATGGGGAAAGCAGCCAGAAGGAACACTCCTCAGGGCTGTTTGAAAGAAATGTACCAGAACATCACAGCCAAGAAGAAAGAATACAATAACATAAAAGTATTTAAAAAACATCCAGCTGGTACTGAAAGGAAAGAAATGAAAAAAAAAATACCAAGAAAGGGCAGCCTTTAAACTTTAAACTTGGACTAAAAGAGACTGATGAGAAAAAAGGGGGGAAAGCCACTGATGGAAGCACAGACACTTTGAAGCCATCCAGGAAAATTAGGCTTTGTTGGAATAAAAGCTTTATAGTGGCACCAGAAGACTTATAAAAATCTCATCAGTAGCTTCAGCAGGATGGATTGGAAAACCAATTGCTTACTATTAGACTCATCTAGCTAGGAAGCATCTAGTCCTCTTGAAGCTCTGAGACAGCCTTCAGTCCCGATTCACATGGCTTACATGGCAAGGAATGGATGTAGCTAGCAGCCTCAGCCTCAAGGCTCCAAAGACAGGGCCAGGTCATAGCTGACTCTACTCCTGGCCCCTTCTAGGTTGGGGATTCTCAATTCCGAAGTCACTCTTTATTCAGTCAGGCAAGTATTTATTACATACTTATTCTCTTCCAGGTGTTTAGGCAATAACTCTAAATTGAGAAAGAAAACAGATTTCTTAGCTTCTTTCTACTGAGTAGAATAGATGGTCTTGGGATAGAAACTTTTTGTATTTGTTAAGGATTCATGGCAATTTCATGGCATCTATGGATTCATTCTCCAAATAATGCTGCCTTTAAGATTTTTTAAATTTTCTTTCTTTATTTTAATAATGTTTCCACATAAGTTTTCCAAAGTTATATGATTCATGTTGTTTCCCTCCTGTCTTCTTTTCCCCCTACAGAGTTGACAAGCAGTTCAGCTTGGGTTATATATGTATTATAAAGCACCCTCATTTCTATACTACTCGTTTTAAGTGATTGATCAGAATAATGCTTTTTAATGCATAAAATATATAGGATTATAAAGGTAACAATTTATTAAAAGGGTCTTAGATCCTAAATTGAGAATCTTCATCCCCTTGAATATGGAAATACTTATTTCATAATATCTCATATATAATCTGTCAGATTATTTGCTATCTCAAGAAGAAGGAAAGGAAGGAGAAAATTTGGATCACACAATTACAAAATATCAGAAATGAAAGTCAAAAATTGTGTCTACAGGTAGATGGGGAAAATAATAAACTATTACTGTGAAAACAAACCCCCCCCCAAAAAAATAGAATCCTTATCATCTGTGCACAGAGATGCCATTCCAGGATGGTAATTGTTATATGGGAAATGATTGAAATGATTAAGGGATATTCTGTAGTATAGTAAAGCAAAACTCATTCTAAAGAATAATTGATTACTGATCTTTGAAAAATAGTCATGAGAATGTCAGAGGCACTATAGTATCATTAGAGAATTAAAAAAGAGCGAATTCATTAAAGACTTTGGCTTATGCTCCTCCTCTGACCCATGGGACCTGTAGGACCCTGGCCAAATCATGTATTTCTTCACAACTCCAGGAAATTCTAAGACTCTCAGTTGCAGAGGAGGTGCTGAACTGCATTAGTAGAGTGAGTCCCTTAACCTGAGGGTTTGCTGGGAGTTCAGGTCCTAACTGTGTGCTGGTTCAAATGTAACAGACATTGGCTCATCATTTATTACAGTTTGGGCAAGGCATTGTGCAAGGCACTGATAGGGTAACAGTCTGAAAGCATCTTATTAGCTTAATATCTAGTCCAAGAGTTCTTAATTTGGGGCCCATGGACCCCTAAAGGGACATATCCTTCCTAGGCTTTGTTCTATTCTCTCTTAAATTAGCTCATCCCTAAAATTTGGGGCTTAGTGGTGATGAAATTGAGTCAATACACATTTATTAAAGACCTACTATGTGCCAGGAACTATACTATTGGATTAAATGCCCCAGAACCCTTAATGAGAGGCAAGAACTCAAAGAGAAACCAATAAAACAATACCCAGGTGAAATTTCCTTTTGACCTTCCTCACAGTCCTTTTGGATCTTACATTTGCCCCCTTCTGCTGCCTGAAGGATAGGAAATAAAAATGCACAGAAACAGAAAATGGAGTATCTTGTTTTAAGAATAGTAAGAAGCCAAGGCAGATTCCTCTATCAGATACAGTCCCCCATGGCGCTGTCTGCCATGACTTTCTCTCTCTGCTCCAACTACTGACCCTCCCTGACTTCCTTTAAGTCTTATCTAAAAGTCTGCTTTCTATAGAAAACCTTCTCCAACTCTTCTAAATTCCTGTACATTCCTTCTATTAACTAGTTCCTATGTATTTGGTGTATAGTTTGTATAAATTTATTTTCATGCTGTCTATTCACTTTAGATTTTGAGTTTCTTTAGGAAAGGGATTATCTTTTGCTTCTTTTGTATATCCAGTACTTAGCAAGGTATCTGGCAAAGAGTATTTAACAAATGTTTATTGACTGATGGATTGATCAAAATTAACTTCTCCTAGTTTCCTTCTAGTAGAGACTACCTATGCCTGAAAGATCCAAATCTCCTCATGTTCCATGATAAATGTCAGGATATGGCTCTCACAGGCAATCTGTACTGGGGGAAAAGTGACTGACACCTGCAGAAAGAGAGCATGTTGAGACAAGAGTTTTACTGTGAGTATCTACTGCTGCCAAAAATGTGCCCCCAGGAAGGTAATTATGTTGTGAAACAAGACATATATTGCTTACAAGATAGAAAAAATCATGGAGAAATCCAGTGAAGAAGAGTATGCTTTGATCTACATTTAGACTCCATCTGCTACTTCTGAGGTGGTGGATAGCCTTTTTAGTAGAGTCCCTCTGAGTTGTCCTGGATCCTCAACTTGTTGATAATAGTTAAGTCACTCACAGTTGATCATCATACCATATTGTCATTACTATGTATAATATCCTGATTGTGCTCACTTAACTTTGCATCACTTCATATAAAAGTCTTTTCAGGATTTTTTGCAATCTTCTTGTTTTACATTTCTTATGGCACAATAGTATTCTATTAACCACAATTTGTTCAGTCATTTCCCAATGGATGGATATTTCTTCATTATCCAGTTCTTTGCCATCAAAAAGAACTGCTTTAAATATTTTTGAACACATTCAACATAGAGTTATTTTTTGACTACTTCCTGGTTCTTCAAAGCATTTCTACCTGCCTCACATTGCCCCACAGAAATACCTAGAGCATTGTGCTTTAAGCCTTTAAAAACTAAAAAAATAATTAAATAAATGTTAGCTTTTCAAATTAGGAATGTTCAATAGACATTTCATTTTATCTACTTCCAATCTTTTAAAAAATGTCAAAAGTTAGGTTTCTTACTCGGGGTCTGTGTTTCAATTAATATTTCAATATAATCAATTTCCTTTATACTGTTGCATGTTTTAGTTTATTCATTTAAAAAACATAAATCTGAGAAAGGGTTCATCAGACCGTCAAAAGGGATCTATGACATAACGAGGTTAAGAACCCCTAGTCTACAATATGAGTGAAATGTCACTTGTGTACCATACTAAACCTGATATAATTTATTCCCACAGTGAATTTCATAATTCATAAAGTCTAAGGGAGGTTTGAGTTAGGCGTATGTGATAGTCACAGCTGCATGAGGAACAATTTTAGAAGAGAGCATGTGGCTTAACTTTGCTAGCTTCATGTCTTTCTTTAAGTTCTTCCTCTACAGGTACCATTCTTAATTTCTCTTATATT
Source organism: Monodelphis domestica (assembly GCF_027887165.1). Taxonomy (NCBI): domain Eukaryota; kingdom Metazoa; phylum Chordata; class Mammalia; order Didelphimorphia; family Didelphidae; genus Monodelphis; species Monodelphis domestica. Next base: position 193,058,117 of record NC_077232.1, read on the forward strand.
CTCCTTCAGTGCTCCAAAGACAATAATCCAAGATATTGAGAATTTTTTCTTTCCTTCTTTCCTTAATTGTAAAGCTCCTAGAGATTAAGAGTCATACCTTAGAGTCACCACTCAAACTCAGGTATTCCAAGTCTCAGTCTCAACTTCTCACCACTTTACCACACTGCTTCTCATAAATGGGTGACTGCTTAAAGTGGATACTATACAGAATATTATCATTCCATTGTGGGCTGGAATAGATGCCCTTTATCTCATGAATATTAAATATGACTACCTTAAAAAACCTTCAAAATTGGAAAACGACTGACAAATCTAATCATCTGCATCAATATGGCATTACACTTGGCAAGATAATGACTTTTTCCATATTTTATAATGGACTAATTTATTTTTATAAATTGAATACACATATCCTTAGCATTCTTGCTTTAAATTATTCCTTAATTTGGCTTTTTTAGATGAAATTATTTTTAGACGCAATATAGTTTTCCTCTTCTGCCTCTATTAATGTTATATTGCCTTATTCATTCACATATAAAAGTTATGATTGCTATATTTGTGCTATCTTCCATTTATTCCTCTTATTTTAATTTTTGTGTCCTTTTAAATAAAAACTCTATCCCTGTGATGAGTTTTGTTACATTGCTTTGATGATACTCTATGAACAAAGCCTTTCTCCACTCAAACTTGTAAAACATTCTGTGAGAGATATTGGAATACTAAATGCCAGGCGAGTCAAACTGTTATCACTACCGTGACTATCATTTACCCCTCAAACTCTGATGAAGACAGACCAGGATTGTGTATCTAAGAATGACAGTGACTCCAAGAATACCAGACCTGTTTCAAATATAGTTCCCCATGTCATCAGAGTTAGAATAAATATTATAGAAAAGAGGCTCACCTTCCTCACGATTGCAAGTAACTGCTGCTGTCCATATGGAAATAGGCATTAAGGACCTTGAGAGTGGCAGAACCTCTCCTATCTGTCCTACATCTAACACAGCCCTTGTAAATGTCATTGAAGGAAGTAGCTTTTATAAAGAAAGGACCAGATGTCCCCTGATGGGCCAGCCAATGAGAGGCAAAGGAGTTTGCCCACAAGAGATGTTATCTTTAGAGAGTAACAGCATACAACAGGTAAATTGAACCACCAACACCTAGACTACAATCTCCTCTCTAACTCAGATGGAGAGAGTCCAGTACCCTTAACCCCCCCCCAAAAAAAAAGGCAATATTACAAGCCTAGCATCTGCAGACATTATCCAAGGGAGCAACACCACTTTTAAAAAAGATCTATAAAAGATAGTTCTTGTTAGTTACCCAAATCTGTGGCACTGTCAAAGGCTCATTACCAAAAATTGCTATCATTTTAAGGCAGTAACTAAGGATTGCTGGAATTTTCTATCTGATTTGCAGTTGTCCATGCATTGTCTTCCCTATTAGGATATGAGCTCCTTTGGAGGGAGCACTGTCTTTGCATACAGTTAGTTCTGGAGAAATCATTCATTCATTCTTACCCACCCTATACCAAATTCCTTAAATTAATTCAAATTGCTAATTTCTTTTCTCTATTTTTATTTCTTTCTCCTCTCACTGTATAGTCCTCTCTTTGAAGTTCAAACTTCTATCCTATGACCCCAACAAACCCCTGCTTCTGTAGCAATTAATTCAGTAAAATTACTTTGGAGAGTCCTTTTTGGATAACTGAGATTTGAGCTATGAAATGTTATCCTACCCTTTGGCTTCATCATGTTTGCTCATTGCTTTTAAGGGAAGGTTAATTCTATCTCTGGTCCTCTGCCCCTGGGATGACAACTGTTTTTGGAGACTCAAACAACCCATCTTCTGAGGAGTACCACCATTTCTCAGAGATGGTCCTCTTCTCATGTGCAAATTGCCTCAATAAAAAAAAAATAAACACTGTATGCATCCTGTTCTCATGCCACAGGCATAAGTTCCTCTTTCCATTTCTGATACCCTGAAAACAATACTTAGTGACATATTTTTCCCTTCAGTAGCAAGACTTTCTTGTGCTTTCCACATTCCCATCCCTTTCCCATGCTGCTTTTGTTTTTCTCAGAGCCATATAGCTATTACCCATTCTGTGTTTACCTCTGGACTTTGGTTCATATCTTGACAGCCTTTGCCTCTTTCTGCCCTATTTTTATGATTCTGTAATTTGTGTAATTTTATCACTTCCTCAAACAATATTGATCAACTTTTAGAGGAATTGCAGGAATTAATCCATGGAATATTCATTTGCCTCTGTTTCATTCCCTTCTATTGATTCTTTAAGTTCCCCATATTTAGTTGCTTCACACTAATGATCCCTATTTGACTTTAATTTTCCTTTTATCTCTTTCTTCATATTTTTTCTTTTAGTGTTACAAAGAGTGTTACAAAGAGTAAGGGAATAATGTATAATAGGTTAAATCAATAATTATAATTATTCATTTTTCAATAGTTCTCTTATTTGAAATCTTTACCCAGACAAACAGAAAACCAAGTAGAGATCTTAAATTACACAATCTCAGAAAGAAAAATAGATTTATCGATAAAGGAACTACAAAAGAAATAAAAATACAAAAGCAAAACATCTATAGAATTGGTGCCCATATTACACAATTAAAAAATAAGAAAAGATATATAAAACTAACCTTAATTACTGATGATTTACTTAGAAAATATTAGAGAATCCCCCAAGATATTAATCCAAATAATTGCTAGATTCAGCATAGTTGTAGGCTATATGTAGGCTATATGACAAACTCTCAAATATCAATAGAATTTCTATATAACAAAAACAAAATCAAGAGTCTACGTAGAAAGGAAAATCCCATTCTAAACAACTACAACTGCAAAGTATTCTTCAAAGAAATAGAGAACAACTTCAAAAGCTAGAGGAATGTTCAATATTTATATCAAGGCTATGAAAATGTTATAAAATGCCAATACAGGGTGCTCAGGGAGGAGTAGTATCTCTGGTATTGAGGGCTTGTCATGCCCTTCTATGGCAGCTCTCCAGCCTCTGACCCCCACCTGGCACCCAGTTCTCACTTGTGGCTCCCAGTAGCTACTAGCATGCGGCAGCGGCCACACTCCGGGCAATGGTTTCGACAGGCCGGCTAAACCTTGTGAGGGTAGACATTGGGTTGTCAACCCCTGGTGAAGCAGGGCTTTGCTCACCCAGCATGTGAAGACTGCTTTGACTGAACAGATGGAAGAAACCAATAAGAAGGTTCAATGGCTGAGAGGGCGATGCAGCAAAGCACTGTGGAGTGCTCAGGGCGTGTTGGAGCACAAAGGACAACATGGCCATCCAATGCAGCTGAAGAAGTCTCCAGGTGTAACAACTTTTTGTGCCACTGGACCCAGGCTTCCAACGCCAAGAGAGTGGGACTGTCTGTGCATCGACTTTTCCACTTAAATCGCCTTCACTCACAAGTGTTTTTTGTGCACACTCATCTATATCACAGATGAAAGCACACAAAGACAATCATCATCCTCAGTTACACAGAGACTACTACTACTACTACTACTACTACTACTACTACTACTACTACTACTTGTTTATTTATAGTTTTAATTCTCGGTCAATCAACTTCTCAAAGGAGTGTTTTATAGAATTAGATAAAATAAATTATTTTAAAAATTATAATAGCAAGAAAAATAGGGAGTCTTAGAGACAAAGGAGTTATTACATTTCTAGGTACCAAATTGTACTATGAAGTAATACTTATCAGTAATATCTGGTATTGGTTTAAAAAAGAGAGGTAGATCAATGGGATAAACTAAATATTGGTGAGTCTGAATGCACTGTTTAAAAAGTTTGAAAAATAAATTACATAGGAAAGAACTTTAATTGCTGGAAAAACTGAAAAGTCTGACAGAAATTGAAATTAGGCCAATACCTTAAAACATGTTCCCCATTAGTTTTTATATTTGCTATTACATTCTAAGTGTATATACATACTATTTTTTTTTAATTTGAAGAAAAACTAATCATGTACCTCTCAAAGCTATGGTTAGGAGATGTATTCTTTTTTTGGTTCAATATGTATTTTTTAATTTAAATTAATTTATTTAGTTGATTTAGAACATTTTCCCTTAGATAAAAGAATCATATCATTTCCCTCCCTCCCCTATTCCTACCCTTCATGTAGCTGACACATATTTTCAATGGGTATTACATATGTCTTTAATCAAAACATATTTCCATGTTCTTGGAGTTTGCATTAGGATGTTCATTTAGAATCTATACCCCCAACAATATTCCCTTCACCCATGTATTCAAGCAGTTGTTTTTCTTCTTTTTTTCTACTCCCACAGTTTTTCCTCTGAATGTGGATAGTGTGTTTTCCCAAAGATCCCTCCAAGTTGTTCAGGATCACTGCATTGCCACTAATGGAGAAGTCCAATTCAATAGATTGCACCACAGTGTATTAGTCTCTGTGTACAATGTTCTCCTGGTTCTGCTCCTCTCGCTCTGCATCACTTCCTGGAGGTTGTTCCAGTCTCCATGGAATTCCTCCACTTTATTATTCCTTTTAGCACAATACTATTCCATCACCAACATATACCACAATTTGTTCAGCCATTCCCCAATTGAAGGGCATCCCCTCATTTTCCAATTTTTTTCCACCACAAATAGCACAGCTATGAATATTCTTGTACAAGTCTTTTTCCTTATTATCTCTTTGGGGTACAGAGAGACAGGAAGAGACAGAGACAGACAGAGACAGAGAGACAGAGACAGACACAGACAGACACAGACAGAGACAGAGAGAAAGAGAAACATATGTATATCCATATTCAAAAGAGTTTTTCCCAATAGATTAGTGGTCAAACAATTTGAAGAAACAGTTTTCTTCTTGAAACAATTGTAAAATGTTAACAATATAGACACATATAGTCTAAAGTGAACATTTCAAAATTATAAAAAATAAACTTAATAAGCATCCTCATTTGTCTATACAATCTGCGGTTCATGTATACACTGCACATATTTTTAGACTTTTTTGATGTAGGCAAATTTTTCCTCTTTATCTATTGTTTGATTTTATATAAAGATACTGGGGAAAGTTATGGTGATGTAAAAAAGGCACATAAATTAAAAATAATAAAATCAATAATATAAATCAATAATAATAAATAATAAAATAAATAAATATAAATAAAATAAAAATACAATAAAAATACAATAAAAAAATTTAAAAATCCATTTCTCTTATACTATAGAATGGTGTGTGTGTGTGTGTGTGTGTGTACGTGCCTGTTCCTTGATCTCTTGGTATCTATATAACTTTCTTGTTAAAAGGGAATTTTAGTTAATTTCTTTTCATAGCATATTCCTTATTCCTTTCATTCTGAATTATTTTGGCATTTTTCACTCAATTTTTCTCCTTTATTCAAAATATATTAGTTTATCTGATAGTTTTTTTTTAATTTTGTTTTTGATCATTATACCTCTAAGGTGGTTCTCATTTTTTGTTTCACCTTTTTTTTGGCCCCAACATTGATATCTTTATATCTTTCCCCATAAGATTTCTTCATGTTTCGATTCCATTTTAGGACTCTACATGAAGTAACTCCTTATTAAAGGGACTATCCATGATTAGATTTCTAATCCCTTTTTCTTTTACCCTTCCTCTTGTAAGTTTATATTCATTGTGATCTGCAATTTTCATATCTTCAAATTTACCCCCCTTGGGTCCTCTCCCTCTCCATGGGGCTGGACAGAGTAAATTCCTGCCACCTAAGCAGACATTTTCTTTCAGTGATGATAATAAAGTCTAGTTTCCTTTACTTTTCTATAGGTGATTTATATGTATTTTAATTATCCTAGATTTCATTGGTATAGTTCCTTCTATGATAGTGGTTTTTAACTTTAAAAAACAGTATTCATAAGTTGTCAAAATAATTCACTCTCTGACTACCATGTCCACTCTAAGTGATAAACCACCATTGAAAAAGCCCACATTTCTTAATGATAATGACAGTGGAATGCAAACTCTGACATTTCCAAGCAAGCTGGAAAAATAGACTTCCAGTATGGCTCTGCTAATGGAATGTGGCTCCTCTGTTATTGAAGGATCAACCTGATTGTTGAGGAAGGCTAGCGACCACTGATTTATATTGAGTCAAAATTGTGTCTTTTTTCCATGTTTGCAATAGTAATTATCTTTAAAATAGAAATGGCTTTACCATTTGTTTTGAGCATTGTATGGCCATTCTTACTATGGTTAAGGCATTTAAGTAAGATTATATATTAATAAAGAAAAGCAGAAATAGCACCCTGTACTGAGAGTAAGTGAAATATTAACTAGTTAGTACACTTATTCAAATAATTACAGTATATTATAGAATGTATAATGGCTGAAGGAATAGAGTAGACCAAATGATATGAGAAGTCAGAGAAAGAAATGGTGATTACTTCCAATAGGGAGATCATGGAAGGCTTCAATGAAGGAAGTGGCCCTTAAAAGATGAGTAAGATTTCATTAGGCAGGGATTGGAGCTACCAGGTTGAAGGAATGGTGCATACAATGGGGAAGTCTGGATTGTGTTTGGGAGGTCAGTCAGTAGTCTAGTCTGACTGGAGTACAAAATGTGTAGACAGGAATATTTTTTAAGTAAGGCTGAAAAATCAATTTTGGAGTCACAATGTTGAGGGTCTTGAATGCCTGATTGAATTGGTATTGTACTCAATGAGCAAAAGACAGTCATTAAAAGTTTTTTTAAAAGTGAGGTTATACATAGAAATATGTTTTGAACAATGATGCATTTATTACCCATAGGAAATACTTCTCTACTTTGGGAGTGTGGAAGAGAAAGCAGGTGGGGGGAATCATGAATAATGTAACAATGGGAAATATTCTAAATAAAAAAATGTAAAAAAAAAAGTGAGGTTACATAGCACCAAGCCTGGAGTCCAGAGGTCCTGTGTTCAAATTTGACCTCAGACACTTCCTAGCTATGTGACTCTGGGCAAATCATTTAGCATTATTTGCTGACCCTTCTCACTTTTCTGTCTCATAATTGATATTATGACAGAAGGTAAAAGTTTAAAGAGGGAAAAATGTAAGGTTACATTGATCAAAGCCATGTAAAAAGATAAATTCAGAAAACATTTATTTGATACTTATTTGGAAAGCACTTTCCTGGGCTGTTGAAATACAATGAGTAAAAAGAACAACCTCTGATTTCATGGCATTTGCATTCTATAAGGAGATAAACCACATACAGAAATAATTAAAGGAGGCAGTTTGGGGGAGGAAGACCCTAACACACGAGGGGTGATTACCAGAAAAGTCAGAAATTAAACTGGGTCTTCAGAAAAGTCCTGGGTTTAAAGAGGCAATGATCAGAGTGAATATATTATAAGTACCAGAGATAACTTGTATGTCAAAAGATCACACTGAAGTCGGGTCATACTAAAGACTGATTCTCACCAAGGAAATTTGTTTGAGAGGAAGAGGGTAGAATATGACCAAAACTCTCTGCCTGTTACATGCAATAAATGGAATTAGAAAATTACAAAATCTCAGACTTGGAAAATTTCCTCAGAAGCCAGTGTCTAATGAATACCTGAAACCACAATCTCTTTCATAACAAGCTCAAAAAATAATCATCCAGGCTTAGCATAAATATTCTACTATTAAAAACAGCTACTTCTAGAGGCAGCCCATTCATTTTTTAACATCTCCAATTGTTAGGAATGCTATTTTTTCACCCTTATGTCAATTTAATCTGCCTCTCTACAAGTGTCTCTAAAATGATTCCTGATACTTACATTTCCCAACTTGTTTCCATCCCTCCACTCCCAATAATGCTGATGATAAAACTAAGAAAGACTTTTATTGAAGAGTATAAAGTCTTTCTTTCAAAGTATCAGACCTGATACCTCTTTATTTATTTATTTTTTTGAAATTTTTATTTAATTTGTCAATTTAGAATATTTTCCCTTGGTTATAAGAATCATGTTCTTTCCCTCCCTCCCCTACGCTCATCCCTTCCCATAGCCTATACACAATTCCACTGGGTATTACATGTGTCCTTGATCAAAACCTATTTCAATATTGTTGACGTTTGCACTAGGATGTTCATTTAGAGTCAACATCCCCAATCATATCCCCCCTTGACCCAGATGTTTTTCTTTTGTGTTTTGTAATAATGAGATTTTGTTAGGGGAAAGAACAGGAAGGAAACATGTAAAAATCAGGTTTATTTTGGGGAAAGGGAAAGGAAAAAGGGTAAGGAAAATTATTAAAATTAATCTTAAACCCTAATTTCTATAAACCTATCTTAACTTTCTAAGCTAAAAAACATTAAGTTTTCCCAACACAAAATCTCACAAATGGAGTCCAGTCCATGGGGCAGGATCTTCAGATGAAAGCTGTCCAAATCACATCCAGTGGAGAAGTGAGTCTTTAGTACTCTGTTCTAGATGCCAGCAGCCAGGCCAAGCCAATTCTTCTCTCTTCAGCTGGAATCACCAAAAGGCCAGCAACCTGATGTAAAACCTCCAATCCAAGGTCTTTCAGGAGAGAAGTGAAGTTTCTATTGGGGCCCTAGAATATTTATCCAGATTTTGACCCTTAGGCTCCCATGTGACTCCTTGCCACATGCTCCTGTCAATCATATGAAAGTTTGCATTACAAAATCTTTTTTGCAAACTTCCTCTTCCTATTACAGTTTCTACTCACATAGTTTTCCTCTGAATTTGGATAATGTTCTTTCTCATAAATCCCTCTGAATTGTTCTGGATCACTGCATTGCTATTAATAGAGAAGTCCATTACATTTGATTGTACCACAGTGTATCAGTTTCAGGACATAATGTTTGTTCTCCTGGTTCTGCTCCTCTCCCTCTGCATCAATTCCTGGAGGTCATTCCAGTTCACATGGAATTCCTCCAGTTCATTATTCGTTTGAGTATTCCATCACCAACAGATACCACAATTTGTTCAGCCATTCCTCAATTGAAGGGCATCCCCTCATTTTCCAATTTTTTGCCACCACAAAGAGCACAGCTATGAATATTCTTGTACAAGTCTTTTTCCTTATTGTCTCTTTTGGGTACAAATCCAGCAGTGCCATGACTGGATCAAAGGGCAGACAGTTTTTTAGAGCCCTTTGGGCATAGATCCAATTTGCCCTCCAGAATCATTACATCAATTCGTAACTCCACCAGCAGTGCATTAATGTCCCAACTTTGCCTCATCCCCTCAAACATTCATTACTTTCCTTTGCTGTCAATGTTGGCCAATCAGCTAGGTGTGAGGTGGTATCTCAGAGTTGTTTTGATTTGCATTTCTCTGATTATGTGATTTAGAACACTTTTTCATGTGCTTATTGAAAATTTTGATTTCTTTATCTGAAAATTGCCTATTCATGTCCCTTGTCCATTTATCAATTGGGGAATTGCTTGATTTTTTTGTACAATTGATTTAATGCTTTATAAATTTGAGTAATTAGACCTTTGTCAGAGATTTTTGTTATGAAGATTTTTCTCAGTTTGTTGCTTCCCTTCTAATTTTGTTTGCATTGGGTTTTTTATACAAAACCTTTTTAACTTAATGTATTCAAACTTATTTATTTTACATTTTGTATTTTTTTCTAACTCTTACTTGGTCATAAAATTTTTCCTTTCCCTAAGATCTGATATGTATACTATTCTGTGTTAACCTAATTTTCTTATAGTTTCCTTCTTTACATTCAAGTCATTCACTCATTCTGAGTTTATCTTGGTGTAGGGTGTGAGATGTTGATCCAAACCCAATCTCTCCCATACTGTTTTCCAATTTTCCCAACTGTTTTTATCAAATAGTGGATTTTGATCCTAAAAGCTGGGATCTTTGGGTCTATCATAGACTCTCTTGCTGAGATCACTCACCCCAAGTCTATATTACTGATCCTCTTTTCTGTCTCTTGGTCAGTACCATATTGTTTTGATGACCACTGCTTTATAGTATAGTTTTAAATCTGGTACTGCTAGGCTCCCTTCCTTCACATTTTTCTTTCATTATTTCCCTGGATACCCTTTATCTTTTGTTCTTCCAAATGAACTTTGTTATGTTTTTTTTTTCTAATTCATTAAAAAGTTTCATGGTAGTTCAGTGAGTATGGCACTAAATAAGTAAATAAGTTTGTGTAGGATTGTCATTTCCTACGAATGAGCAGCTAATGTTTTTCCAATTATTTAGATATAGTTTTAATTGTGTGGAAAGTGTTTTGTAGTTGTGTTCATATAGTTCTTGTGTTTGCCTTGGCAGATAGATTCCCATGTATTTTATATTGTCTAGGGTAATTTTAAATGAAATTTCTCTTCCTAATTTTTGCTGCTGATATGTGTGGGAAACATATAGAAATATCAATGACTTATGTGGGTTTATCTTGAATTCTACAACTTTGCTAAAGCTGGTGATTATTTCTACTAGCTTTTTAGTTTATTTTCTAGGATTCCTCAATAGACTATCATATCATCTGCAAAGAGTGATAGTTTGGTCTCCTCATTGCCAATTTTAATAACTTCAATTTCTTTTTCTTCTCTAATTGCTACTGCTAGTGTTTCTAGTACAATGTTAAATAATAGAGGTGATAATGGGCATCCTTGTTTCACTCCTGAACTTATTGTGAAGGCTTCTAGTTTATCACCATTGCAAATGATGTTTGCTGATAGTTTTAGATATATACTGTTTCTTACTTTTAGGAAAGGCCTTTCTTTTTCTAGTGTTTTCAATAAGAATTAGTGATATATTTTGTCAAAGGCTTTTTCTGCATCTATTGAGATAATCATGTGATTTTTGATAGTTTGCTTGTTGAAATGGTCAATTATGTGGATGGATTCCCTAATATTAAACCATCCTTGTATTCCTTGTATAAATCCCTCCCGATGATAATGAATAACCCTCATGATCACTTGCTGGATTATTTTTGTTATTATACTATTTAAGATTTTTGCATCTATGTTCATTAGGGAAATTGGTCTATGGTTTTCTTTCTCTGTTTTTGATTTGTCTGGCTTTGGAATCAGTACCATATTTATTTATAAAATGAAGTTGGTAGAACTCCTTTGCTTATTCTGTCAAACAGTTTGTATAATATTGGGATTAGTTGTTCTTTGAATATTTGATAGAATTAATTTGTGAATTCATCTTGTCATGGGGACCTTTTCTTAGGGAGTAATTAGATGGCTTGTTCAATTTCTTTTTCTGGTATGGGGTTATTTAGGTATTCTATTTCTTCTTCTGTTAATCCAGACAATTTACATTTTTTAATATACATCCATATCACCTAGTTTGCCATATTTATCGCTATGTAATTGGGCATAATAGTTTTTTAATTATTGCCTTAATTTCCTTTTAATTAGTGGTGAGATCTCCCTTTTCATCTTGAATAATGTTAATTTGGTTTTCTTCTTTCCTTTTTAATTAGATTGACCAGTACTTTGCTTATTTTTTATTTTTTTTTACAAAGTACTAGCTTCTAGTCATATTTATTAATTCAATAATTCTTTTACTTTTGATTTTATTAATTTATCCTTTAATTTTTAGGATCTCTAATTTAGTTTTCATCTGAGGATTTTTAATTTGTTCACTTACTAGTTTTTTTTTTTATTTTGAATGACCAATTCATTGACCTCTGCCCTCCCTAATTTGTTAATATGTGAACTCAAGGATATAAATTTCCTCCAAGTACTGCTTTGTCTTTATCCCATACATTTTGAAAGGATGTCTCATCATCATCATTTTATTCAATGAAATCATTAATTGTTTCTATTATTTGTTCTTTAATTAACTGATTTTGGAGAATCATATTATTAAATTTCCAGTTAATTTTTGATTTGCCTCTCCATTTATCCTTATTAATTATTATTTTTATTGCATTGTGTTTTGAAAAGGTTGTATTTATTATTTCTACTCTTTTGCACTTGTTTTCAATGTTTTTATGACCTAGTACATGGTCAATCTTTATGAAAAAAAAAACATGTGCTACTTATAAGAGGGTGTTTTTCTTTTCCCCTTATTTTCTGCACATATCTACTAACTCTATATTTTTCTAAAATTTCATTCATATCTCTTGCCACTTTTTTATTTATTTTTTTTATTTGATTCATCTAGATCTTATAGAGGAAGGTTCAGGTCCCCCAGTTTTTTCTATGTATTACATCCTTAAGCTCCATTAGTTTCTCCTTTAAAATCTGAATGCTGTACCATTTGGTGCATACATGTTGAGTACTGATATTTCCTCATTGCCTATATTGCCTTTAAATAGGATGTAATTACCTTCCCTATCTCTTTTAATTAGATCTATTTTTACTTTGTCTTTTTCAGATATCCTGATTGAGACTCCTCCCTTCTTTTTCTAAGTTAATATCCAATAGATTTTGCTCCATCCACTTACATTTATCCTGTGTGTGTCTACCTCCCTCATATGTCTTTCTTGTAGACAACATATGGTAGGATTTTGGTTTCTAATCCTCTCTGCCATTTGATTGTGTTTTATGGATGAATTCCTTCTGTTCACATTCAGAGTTATGATTACCAGCTGTGTATTTCTCAACATTTTAATTTCTACTCCTAGTCTTGCCCTTTCTTTATACATCAGTATTTTGTTTTTGATGAGGCCCCCTATTTCCCATCCTTATTTTGTTTCCCTTCCACCCTCTTCATATTCCCCTCTTATTTGTCTTTAGGGTCTTTTTAATCTACCCTATGTGATCTCCCTCCTTTGTATTGCTTCCCTCCCCACCACTCTGTTTGTTACCCTTCTACTTTTCTAAAGGGTGAGAATCAATTCTCTATCCAATGTATTTTATTGTTCTTCCCTCTTTGAGTCAATTTCAATGTACATAAGAATTAAGTATTTGTATTTCCTCTCTCCTATCTCTTTTCCAGTATATTAGTGTTCTCCTTCACTCCCACTATGTGCTTCTTTATGACATATACATTTACCCCATTTTGTTTCTTTTCTCATTTATCTTAGTAGTATTAACCTCTTATTTTAGCTCTAGTTTATATATATATATATGTATATATATATATTCTTTTATATATCATATATATATATATATTTATATATATTCTTTGCATTTATCCCCTATACAGTTTGTCACTGTTCCCTCTAAGTAAAATTTTTCTAGTTACCCAGGTGATAATAACATTTTTTAAGAGTTACTGATATCCTCTTTTCTTATAGGGATATACATCATTTTAACTTATTAGGTCCCTTAAAATATTTTTTGTTTATTATTTGTTTTTTGTTTGTTTGTTTGTTTGCTTTTTCCCCTTTCTTAATGACCTTTTTGTGATTCTCTTGAGTTCTGAGTTTGGTCATCAAATTTTCTTTTCAAGTATGGCCTTTTCTTTATGAATGCTTGGGAGTCTTCTATTTTATTAAATGACCATAATTTCCCTTGCAAGAATATAGTCAGTTTTGCTAGGTAATTGATTCTTGGTTGTAGACCAAGTTCCCTTGCTTTCTGGAATATCATATTCCATGCCTTTTGATCCTTCAGTGTAGATGCAACCAGATCCTGCATTATCCTAACTGTGGATCCATAGTATCTGAACAACTTCTTCTTAGCAGTTTGTAATATTTTTTCCTTGGTCTGGTAGCTCTTAAATCTGGCTATAAAATTCCTAGGTGTTGTCAATTGAGGATTAAGTACAGGAGTTGATCTGTGGATTCTTTCACTTTTACCTCTTGCTCTAGAATGTTGGGGCAATTTTCTTGGATAATTTCCTATAGAATGTTGTCCAGGCTTTTTCTTTTGTCATGATCTTCCTGTAGTCCAATGATTATGAAATTGTCCTGCCTTGACCTGTTTTCTAGATCTTCCATTTTGTGGATGAGGTATTTCATATTTTCCTCAATTTTTTCATTCTTTTGATTTTGTTTTATAGTTTCCTGCTTCCTTGGAATTCATTTGCTTCTAGTTGTTGGATTCTAGTCTTTAAAGATAAATTTCAGCCCTTGCTTTTTGGTCATCCTTCTTCTTGTTTGAGTTTCTTTGGGATTCATCTTTCATCTCATTTGCCTCATTTTCAAGCTGATTAATTTTGGCTTTCAAGATACTATTTTCTGTTTCCATATGATTTATTTTGATTTTTAAGTTTTTTTTCCTCAGTTGTCTTTAGCCTCATATAAGTGTTTTTTGAATTGTATTTTGAGTTCTTTCAAAGCCTGTGTTCAATTTCCTGGAGTTTCTGTGTTTTTGCTTGGTGTCCCTTGATTGTCCTCTGTTCTATTTGTTCTTTGTTCATTGCCTGGATAGAAGTTGTTGATTGCAATTTCTTCTTTCTTTTTCTATTATTTACTCATATTTTCCCCTTCTTTCCGTCCTCTAGTTGCTTATAGTCTTACTCCTCTCATTATGTGCTGGATCTGTGGTTTTGGGCTGTTCTTTCATACATGGCCTTCTTCTCTGTTCTATTGATTAATCAGGTTAGTCAGATGTTCCCTAGCTGACAGCAGAAGCTGAAAAGGAGTTGGGCTTCTCATCCTGTTATCAAGGTTGTTGTCTTTAGTTTGTTGTAGCTTTTGCCCTTGGAGCTTAGTCAGCAAGTCTCTCAAATCAGTCTGTGGGGGAGGGGTGTTGGAGCTTTAACTTCCTTGCTCTCTGAAGGCTTCTTATCTGCCATATTGATAAAATTGAGCCAGGGAAGATGTGGTCTGCAAAGCTGGATGTGCCCTTTGGCCAAAACCTAGAGAAGGAGGGGTGCCAAGATCGAGTGTCTTCACTGAGACTAGGCTGCCCACTCTGTACTTCTCCACCAGCTGCCTCTATGCCACCTGTGTTCAATGCTCTGATCCTGGCACAGCAGTGCCAGCAAGGTACTCCCTCCAGACTAGAGAACTTGCCTGCCCAGAGATTCTAGCCACTGCTGAAGGTTCAGTGCTATAGGCTCAGAGGTGTCCTGAGGCCTTCCTTCTTCCTTCCCATTAAACCCACTTTTTCTAGAATTCAGGCTTTTGGGGGGCATGTACCTTGTAAGTTGTGACCATCCAGAGGATTCCCTCACTCTGTCTTATTGTTAGATTTGTTTTTCAGTCCCCTGAAAGCATTGTGTTTTTGATTGGTATGGAAGGGTTTGCAGAGGTCTGAATTATTGTTGTCTCTAAGCCGCCATCTTCCCTGATGCCTCTTTAAACTCTGTAAAGATACAGAAATTGTCTATAAAACAGTGCAGACCAAATAAATTTTAGAATTAACTTAGTGTCGTATCACTTTAATAGACCCTTCCTGTTTGATGTGTCTAGTGTGGTGATGACACATTTAATTATTGGCTTATTGCTATCCTTAGTTAACCTCACTAGATGTTTATATCTTACAACCACAAGCCCATCAATATCTAACATATATTCTTCTCTCTCTCTCTTTGTTTTTCTCTCCCCCCCCACATGCTGTATTTGTCTCATTTTGGGGAATTCCATGGTAAACCATCTACTGGAATGTCATGTGGTCATCCCAGAAAGAATATTCTTTTAGTTGTTTTTCAAGTCTTTCCATTAAACTACAGCCCTGGGCTGCTCTTTGTGCCACACTACAGTATGTGAGATGGGGGTAATTTCCATTTTTTGTCAATCTCCTTTAGATTCATTTCATATCCTTAATTGTTTGTCAAATACCATAATTTCAAATCATGACATGTATGAGTGTTCCAGTGGCATGTGGCTGCCATTTACCACATGTGGCAATTTTTTTTCTGCAGTGGGTAAGAATTCCTATTAAAAATACATTTAGTTCATATTGATCATATAAGAAAAGAGGCTCAATGACAATGGGCAAATATGAAAATTATTGATATTCAGATAAGATTTCCTTCTAGCATGCTGATCTCCTTGTTGTTACTTTTAGTATAGTAGATTCAGAGATGTTGAATATTTCTTAGGGTTTATCTCCTAGCTTCTTTCTTTTATAAATGAAGATACTATGGCTCATAGAGTAGCTTACCCAAGACCCAGAGCTAATAAGCAGAAATTTCTGTGCAGAGGGGACGGGAGAACTGACCTAGGTTGCAACAGTTCATGGAAATAATTATGATAGTGTTGGTATAATCAATACTTGTGTGCCCTTAAGGAAGGCCCTAGTTGACTTGTTCCAGTTATGGCTCTGCCATCACCATATAATTAGTAAGAGGAAGAACCAATATTTGAACCAAGATCATCTGACTCTGGATCCAGTGCACTTTCTGCAGTGCCGAATGGTATGTGTAAAAATATAATCAATACACAGTATTGATTCCAAGACAGAAGGTAAGAATTTAAAAAAGGGGGGAAAAAAGGCTTTGTCTACATATTTAACTATCCTGATTTGACTTTCCTAATTTATACTTCCAAAATGTATTATAATTGTTCCATTTCAAAAAAGATTGTCCCCTTTCTTTGTGATTGCAACACCTGAAATAAAATATGGATATTTTTTCTTGCTCTTAATCACATTGGACCAAAAATTACCAATAATAGTCAAGGACAAAAAACAATAACTGCTGGCAACTTTAGTATAACGTCAACTAATTCTTCATTAATGTCCTTACTGCTTTTACTATGTCAAAAGACAAACATTCTAAAAGAGAATCAATGTGATCCATGTGGGAATATCAATGTAGAGTCAGGGAATAATTTTTGTACATTTATTCTTGGAGTAAGAATGCCTGAATTCAAATACCACTTTTGGCATGTATTTTATATGATATCCTGGGGAAAATATTTAATCTTTCAATGACCAATGTAACTCTAAGTTTATAAGAGATTTCCAACTGAGAATTTCTTATTAGATGGAATCATGGATTTTTTAAAAAGTAATTTGAATATTTAATTCTAATAAATCTTAAATAAAAGGGAAGGATCTTTATCCCAATAAATATTCAGTATAGATATCAGACAGGGAGAAGATAATTATAAAGGTAAAGACTGATTTTTTTTTTGCTATGTAAGATTAAAAATAGAAAGTATCCTAAAAGTCCATATTTTGATATTCAATTTTACCTTCAGTGTTTGTGAAGGTATACCAAATGATATTGAATAGAATTTTATCATTAATTAGATGTACTTAAGACCTCCAACAATATCAGAATTATCTGAGCCCTCTAGGAATGTGTCTTTTTTTAAAAGATTTTTTTTGAAATCCAGTACTATGTCAGCCTCCTAGATTCTAAATTGAGAATAGTTATTTTAAAAGAATTAAGATCTTAAATTCATCCCACCCCAGCTTTGAATGAGTGAAAATGAGTTTTGTTGAATCCTCAGGAGAAGTAACTGCATTTACTATGGAATCCCCTGTTGTTTATGTATTTGATGAAAGCTTTAGGCCCTAATGATTCCCAGACTATACCAAATTAAAAAGGAGGAGAGAAGAGGGAGAAGGGTGAGATTAAAGCTTAATGTTCAGTGTGTTAAAATTAAATTAATTTATCAACAATAGTTCTCTTTTTGTCATCAATCCTTAGAATGAGATTAATATGAGAATGTAAGAAATGAATATAAGAGAAATCTAAAATATTAGAGACAGAAACAAAACAAAGTATTCATGTGACTGTTCCCATTCCAAATCTGTTTCTATTAGGTCTGGCTTCATTATCCACTCTTTCACTCACATTTAGCCTTCCATGAAATCTCAATCATTCTTTCAGTTTGCATGTTTACGACTGCTTTGAGTACTAATGTATTTTGCTCCACCTGTAACAAATTAGACACACATCATACCTAGGGTCAGTTAACAACTGAGGTTTTTTTCATGTGTTACAGCAATTAGAATTGATGTTTTAGATAATTAGAAACCAATTTTATTTTAGTGACACACAAATATGACTGTCACAGGCACTGAGAGATACCTTTTGGACAGAGATTGTTTCTTTAGAAAGATCCCTTCAATTTCACAACAATTTCCATATTGACAAACTTAAAAAAAATAAGTTCCAAGGGAATTCAAACTAATTTGTAATTCTCTGTCTCTGAGAATGGAACTGTCACTAGTAGATGATAAACTTCTTAAGAGCTGATACACTTTCATTTTATTGTATCCTTAGTTCACAATACAGGTGCATAATAAATGTTGCTGATCTGGCATAATGGGAGGTTTTTGGACTTGATTCTTAAAACATTAAAAGCAGAGATTTTTAAAATAATTATAAACCGTTTTTTAAATTAGGAAAATATTTTTTTCTTATTTTTACATATAACCAGATGGAAGAAAATCACAACTTGTTTTTTTTCCCTTTATTATTATATAATGGATTTTTTCTAAATAAGGTATTCTTTTTAAATAACCTTCTATTCACATAATGGTCAGTCCAAGAGGAAATTACAGCAAATTAGTGCATTCAGGAGAAAATGACCAATCAAGCATGAAACTCAAAGAAAAGACAATGAGAACTGAGGTGATTGACAGCAGGTACCCATTTACTCAGAATTAAGCCAAGCCCCAGGGCTTAGGAAGAAAACCAATAGGTACATTTATGTTAGTGGAAACAGGAGTCCTCCAAGATAAGAATGGGATGTAAGAGATAGGATGAGATGGACAACCTTGGGTTCTAGGCTAAAGTGTTCCTCTGGGCACCAAGGAAATATCAAGAATCCTAGAAACATGAGTGAGTGAAAAGAATGGGTGATCAAAGTTATATACTCATACTCATTTGTATGTTATTTTTCCACAGAAGAAGTCTTCTCTTTATTGTTCCACTTATCCTGGACATTTCAGACTCGATCTCTAAAACTATATTAAAATGGTAGAATGAGAAAAGGTGATGGAAATAGAAGTATGGGTTCCCAACCTCTAACCTTATGTTCATGCTAGAAACTCAGACTAGATCATAGTGCTTCATAAGTGGGTAGAAATGAGAGTGATAACCTGAAAAAATGGATATGAAATACTTGGGCTAGAAATGGCTATAGGGGAAGCTGGTCAAGAGATACCTTTGCTGGTAAGCCCTAGAAGAAGCCAGAAGTAAATATAGTTCAAAATGAATGACAAAAGAGTGCCTCTGGAAAGGTGGGCTTTCCACAGTTGAGGAGCATTGGAATTTCTGGCTTTCTGGGAGGAGGAGAAAGAGGGCTATAGTGAGAAATACAGGTAATGTAAAATAACAGATATCAATCTATCAATCATTTTTTTAAAAAAACTGCTGGATAGGAGCTGAGGGGCTCATTGGGATAACCCTTCCTTTATGCGAAGCTGTAGGAGTAAAATGTAAACTCCATTACCAATAGACAGTCATAAT
The DNA here is from genome assembly GCF_027887165.1 of Monodelphis domestica. NCBI lineage: Eukaryota > Metazoa > Chordata > Mammalia > Didelphimorphia > Didelphidae > Monodelphis > Monodelphis domestica. The sequence goes on from NC_077232.1 coordinate 193,077,342, forward strand.
AAAGATGAAAATGAAGGAGGGCATTAGTTTCAGTAGGTTAGCTGAAACTCTCCCCTTCTATCAATGCCTATTATTGACAACTATATATAGGCATAGATAGAAAGGTTGGAGATATTTCAGTGGTTGGAATGAGTTTAAAATCACAGGCTTCATCAGACATAAAACATCCTATCTATAAATTCATTGGATTTTCCAACTCTGGCAGTTTGATCTGCCCCTTGTAACACCCACTGTCCATATTCAATGCTGTGATAAACAATTTGGTTATAAATGATCCTTCCCAAATCCCTTTTGCCATCATGTTCATTATACCTTTGAAATTATTTGGACAGAAGATGGACTACTTAATCTCATATTCTTCATTAAGTAAAATGGGATAATGAAAACTTCATAGACTCATTTCATTTGGTAAAAAAAATAATTATGCAAGTGGTCAAGGAGTTGCAAATGGGGGTGCAGGAGATGGAGTATAAGACTTGAAGTCAGGAAGTCTTTAACTGCAATTCTGTCTCAGATAGTCACTGGTTGTGTGACCCTGGGCAAGTCATTATACCTCTGTCAACCTCAGTTCTATCACCTGTAATATGGGGATACTAGTAGAACCCATTTGACAAGGTTGTTTGTGAAGATAAAAAAAAGATAAAGGATGCAGTGATTTGCAAATCTAAAAGTGTGATATAAATGCTATGTGGATTCTTGGACATTATCTGACATGCATTCCATGTTGATGAACATGACCTCCAAATGAAGCCATCTATAATTTTCCCCAGGGTTTGTTGTTAATCATTCTATCTTGCCTAGTTGTTCCTGCTAAGGGCTACAGCTGCCCAAACTTATCTTTCTCCAAATAGTAATTTCTACTTATTTTAATTGTGTTTAAAAAAAATTGAAGAGCCTCCTCAGGGCTAGGTCCTATGGTAGGCAATGGTGAGTCCTTAATTCATTATCAAGTTCTGGTTTTCAATAATTTCAGTTTTCTCTATGGCCCAGACTTTATTCAAATATATTATGAATTTTCAAATGTATCAAATATCAACATATAAAAGCAGGTTTCAGAAACACTAAGGTAATTCCATGTACTGGATTTGTTGTTTACTACATAAAAAGTATCTCAAACAAGCTAGGTATTTTACAAAGCACAACACCATTTCCAGGTCTGGTTTAATTCAATTTATATTCAAAATATTTATATTTAACTCCTACCTATCTATGTAGTAGTAGTCTCTCAGTAACTGAGGATGATTATTGTCTTTGTGTGTTTTTGTGCACAAAGACACTTGTGCATGAAGATTTAAGTGGAAAAGTCGATGCACAGAGACAGTCCCATTCTCTTGGCTTTGGAAGCCTGGGTCCAGTGGCACGAAAAGTCGTTACACCTGGAGACTTCCTCAGCTGCATCGGATGGCCATGTTATCTTTTGGGCTCCAAAACACCCCACAGTGCTTTGCTGCGTCGCCATCTCAGCCGTTGAACCTTCTTATTAGTTTCTTATGTCTGTTCAGCCGAAACAGTCTTCACATGCTGGGTGAGCAAAGCCCTGGTTCACCAGGGGTTGATGACCCGATGGCTACCCTCACAAGATTTAGCCGGCCTGTCGAAGCCGTTGCCCAGGGTGTGGCCTCTGCCGCATGCTAGCAGCTAATGGGAACCACAAGTGAGAGCTGTGTGTCAGGTGAGGGTCAGAGGCTGGAGAGCTGCCCTAGGAGGGCATGACAAGCCCTCAATACCAAAGATATTACTCCTCCCTGAGCACCCCATACACCCCAATACACCTATCTATGTAGGAAACATCAAATAATTGAAAAATGCTTTGTCCAATATTTGGTGAGATGGGCAACCTATAGAGTTCACTCATCTGAATATACATCCTGACTACTTACTGCAAATAGAGAGGCAGAAATCAACAGAAAAAGAACTGTACAAATTGCCTTTGATAAATTATATAGATTTTGTTTGTTTTTGCTTTTAATAACCTCCAGTTTTTCCTTAAAAAATAAAGGCCAATATCCACATAAGTCAAGGAGCTTCAGTAAGGAGGCTATAATGGTCTAAATCAGTAGTTTTCAAACTTTTTGGTCACAGAACCCCTTTATATTCTTAAAAATTAGGATGTCATGCTTTAAGATATTTTTATTTGTATGTGTTAAAACTTGACATTTATCTGTAGAATGATATTTAAACCTATATCTCATGATAAAAAAATGGAAAGAGAAAAAAAAGTCTAGGAAAGGACCTTGGGGCACAACCATAGTATGGGGATCAAACATGAATAAAGATCTAACAGTGGAAACTGTGAAGAAGAGCTTAGACTGGAGGAAGAAGGGAACCCAGCAAAGCCATAAAAGCCCAGCCTTGAAAATTAAAATGTTCTGAGTACTTTGAGTAGTTTGCATTTCTTGCATTGCATTCTGCCTTTAGAAACTAAGGTAAATTTCAAAACATGTAAGAATTTCTTTAGTAAAAACAAAAAGGAAATGGGAAAAATGTGATAGATTGTTAAGCTTTCCTCCCTTCCACAAAGAAGCCTTTACTTCCCATGCATGCTAACAAATAATCTTAATATTCTTGACCTGTTTTATCACAAATTTAGAGAAGCTTGGAATTACCTCACTCAAATAGACTTACTAGACCTCCATGTACCTGGCCTAACTTGTGTTTCATTGATTTATTTGAATACCTACTCCTTAGGCAGTTACACCTCTGAAAAAAATGGATTCCCTCCAAAAAATCATTGCTTGCAGACATATGAATTCAGTTAAAATCTTGCCCAATTTTTTTTCATAACAGTGACTATAAAATTCTACATTTAACTATTTAGAAACATTAATTCTTAAAAACAAATCTCCCCTGAAGATTCCATATTGGGCAACACAGATTCTTTCTGGGCCTTGGTCTTCTTACCTATAAAAGTAGAGCTCTGAGAGAGAGAGAGAGAGAGAGAGAGAGACAGACAGACAGACAGACAGACAGAGACAGAGAGAGAGAGTGAAAGAGAGAAAGAGAGAGAGAGACAGACAGAGAGAGAGAAAGAGTGAGAGAGAGAGTGAGAGAGAGAGACAGAGAGAGAGAGAGAGAGAGAGAGAGAGAGAGAGAGAGAGAGAAGCTAGATGACCCTGATAGTTCCTTTAAACATTAGATCTATGTTCCTAGGATCTTCTAGTCATCTTTTAGCATCATAAAGCTGCAAAGGGCCTTAAGGATCATAGTCTACCACCACCCCATTCCCAGTTTATAGGTAGAACTTAGACCTCCAAGGGTAAAATGACTTGTCTAATGTCACACATCAGAAATTAGAATATATGGTAGTGAACTGAGAGCTTATGCCTTCTCAATTTCATGTCCATTCACTCACACTGACTTTCATCAAACTCAATCCAATTAACTCAAGATGACATCAAACAGGTAGAGAATGAGACTATGGCATTAACCACACTGCCTTTCATGAATTGATTAACTTTGATGAAAAAATGAATCTTCTGAAGAATTCAGTATTGTCACATATCCCTCTTTTGGTCAAGATAAAGTGAAGAAGTTAGCAACAAGTTTTTGTAAATGTTGTTGTCTTTAAGTATATAGAACTCTCATTTTTATCACTATTGAGAGAGGAAGTTTGAGTCAATGAGTAGAAACTTATAGAGTCCTGAGTTTGAATTTATCCTCAGCCACTTTTTGACCTGGCAAACTATCTATATCTATAAGCCCTAGCCGTATCTATAAAATGGGGATAATAGTATCATCTACTTATACAAGTTTATTTTATTTTTAAAACCCTTAAATTCTGTCTTAAATTTGCTTCTAAGAAAAAAAGCTATTTCCTAATTAAGGTAATGGGATTAAATGATTTGATGAGGGTCACAAAGCTAGGAAGTATATGAAGCCATATTTGAACCCAAGTCTTTCCAATTCCTGGCCTGGTGCTACCTAGCTTCCTCCACATCAAAATTTTATTAGGATCACATGAAAAATGCTTGGAAAATGATGAAGCAGCATATAAAAATTAGTTATAATTTTATTTGTGTGTGTAGAGAAAAGATGTCTGTATTTGGGGACCCTTATCACCAAATTTATTCTTTTTTGTGAGTTTTGTGAGTTTTCCAAACATTTTAAAATATATTCTTGGTAACCACCACCAACAAAAAAATTAAATAAACAAATACATAAAAATTACATGCAGAACTACAAACTCCACAGTGTTTACAATCTGTTTAAAGATATGCAAATTATGTATGTGTGCTACTATAAATTTCCTCTCCTTTTGAGCTCCTTTTGGATCTGTTTTACTTTGATACTTTTTTCTATTAATTTTATGACATTTTACATGTATTCATAGTACTTAATATTTACAGTTATCATAATTATTCTTATTCTTTTATTCTCTTATCATCTCTTCATATATTACCTTCTTTTCTTTTTATTTCCAGTATTTGCCATTTCTATTAGCATAATATATTCCATTACATTGAAATATCAAAATCTATTCAGTCATTTCTCCCAATAATTTTATTTGTGTTATTTCCAGTTATTTTGTCATTATAAACAAAACTTTCAAGAATATTTCATACATACACAGTTTTTTACCCTCTTAATTATTCCCTCTGGGCCTAATCCTAAATATGGGATCCTTAGGTCAATAAACATGAACAGCTTTACAATTCTAAGTATATATTTCCATCTTGTTTTCTAAAAAAATAATTCATTGCTGTTCTAGTAATGTAATATTAATCCATGTTCTTATCATCATTTAATGTGTTCAACTTTACTCATTTGGTTCTCTGGTAATATACATAATCAGAGTCATGTTTCACTAGACAGGTCCTTAGGCAACAGACACAATCTATTGCTAGGACCATACTCTTTCCAGAACTAAGTCTTTCCAACTTGAACATACCCAGCAAAACTTTTCTTCCAATGCCACAATCCATCAAGAATGCAGGATTTCCTCCATGGTATAAAGAGTGTTAACATAAGACTTTTCTAGAATGTTTATGCTTTCTAAACCATTGTTCTCCAAACAGGAAGTATATTTAGATAATGTATATATTCAGCTGTGTAGGGTCTCTCCAGATATCTTATTTAATTTTATCTAAGATTCAATTTATTTCCTGAACTTATTTACTTTTTGATTAGATTTATCTAGCTCTGAGAGGGGAAAAGTAAAGTCCCCTTCTATTATTATTTTGTTATCCATTTTTGTCTATATCTCATTTAGTTTTTCCTTAATAAATCTAGATGCTATAAGTCTTGGTTGGTGCATATGGGTTTGATATTGATAATGTTTCATTATACATAGTAACTCCCAACATAATATAGTTACCTTGTTAATCCCTACCAATTATATCAATTTGAGCCCAGTCTTTGTCAGAGTTGATGAATGCTACCCTGGTTTGTGGTGGATCACCTGAAATACAGTATATTCTTCAACCCCTCATCTTCACTCTATGTGTTTCTCTCATTTTCAGTGTATTTGTTGTAAACAATACATTGCGAGGACTTAATTTCAGTGGCAATTATAATCATAGCTAGCAACTACATAGTTTTTAAGGTTTGTCAAAGCAGTTCACATATATTATCTTATGATTATCACAGCAAAACTGTGAAGCAGGTATAATTTTAATCTCCAAATGACAGGTGAGGAAATTCAATCTAAGAATGGTTAAGTGACTTCTCCAGAGTCAAACAGCTAAATAAAGGACTCAGGCAGGATTTGCCCTGGAGCACATAATTAGTAATTATCTGAGACTGGATTTGAACTCTGATTCTGAGTCCTGACTCCAAATCCAACACTCTATACACAACACCACATTTGTCAGATTTCCAAGTGTCCTCAACACAAACTTGAATGTTGCAAAGGTATTTTTGTGAGTTATATTGTGTTGAAAGAAGACAGACACAGGGCATATATACCAATACACACATGTTTCAGCAGCAAAGGAGGAGGACCCAGTACATTAATATGAGCCCATGGAAGACCAGTTATGACACTCGAGCTCCTACAGTGGAGCCATCATTAGCCATCATTTTGGCCAATTACAGGTGCTAGATACTGTTTGAAGTTCCCCAAATATATGTTGTTGTTATTGTTGTTGTTTTAAACAAAAACCTTCATCCAAGAGCACGTGTGCTGCTGGGTATTGAAATTCAGTATCAGCCTTCATGTTAGTGTTGCCCAAAGAGACCTTTAGCCATATGCATAAAATAGAGGTGAGCAAGATATCCTTTGGCTACTATATGAGAACTAAAATAATACTGTAAATCATTTATTTTTAAGGATTTCCTAGAACACACTCAGGCATAGTAAATAGAACACTTGGTCTGGAATCAGGAGGCCTGAGTTCAAATCTTGCTTTGCATACTTACTAACTGGGTGATCCTTGGCAAGTCATTTAACTATGTTTGCTTCTGTTTCCTCATTTGTAAAATGACCTAAAAGAGGAAATGGAAGCCACTGTGGTATTCTACCAAGAAAATCCCAAATAGGGTCACAAAGTGTTAGATACAACTGAAATGATTGAACAACAAATAACATACCTCTCATCTTATATGTCCTTATTACTGTGGATGACTATAAATCACAAGAGCTGAAAGAATGGTTAGCTGTCCAAATAGGAGTGATGAAATTTTATTGTATTTTTTTTTTGTTATGTTTTGTTTTAAAGACTTCAGGTCAAGTTAAAGAGGCAAAGTTTCAAACAGTTTGGAGTGTGGTACCAGTTGCTTAACACAAGATAAGTTCACATACATAGTAAGAAATTCTATCCTTAGATATGAGAAAAAATAGGCTTTACAACCATTTTTCACCATTATCAGCTGTTTCTTCAAAAATAAAGCACTTATTCTTTCACACAGTTAAAAAACATTATTAATATTGAAAATGGTTATAGTTTTTAGCATCATTTGAGAAGGGAATGTTATACATAAATTCACATTCATACATATATGGGTTACTCTCTGGGAGTGTACCAACTTACTTCATTCTAATTACTTTTAAGGGAATTTTTCAAAAAAAAATCACACATTTCTAAAATGGTAGAGTCAAAAGAATACTTGATTAACATATGGAGACTTGTATGCTTTACTTCCCATCTTGGAATGTGGGTAATTATACTTTATACTATCTGCTTTAGAGAGGTTTTACGAGATAAGTTATTTGGAACATTTGAAGTCCTGCATAAATATCAGATATTGCCATTTATATCACTGTGATCTTGTAGACCCCAACAAACATGTATTCAAGTCCTAGTTCCTTGACAAACAGGTCAACAGAGAATTAGTATGGTCAAGAAAAGCAAACTAATTCTGTCTTGGGTTGAAAAAAGAAAATATATCCAGGACAAGTGAGAGGACAGTCTTGCTATTGAACATTTGGCAGATTGTACTCAGTTATGGTCACATTTTAGCAATGCTGTAGACATTCTCAAATATGTTTAAATGTGAGTGAGTAAGATGGCAAAGGAACCAGGCCAAGGTTGAAGGAAATGGAGAGGTTCAAACCAGAAATGAGAAGGTGACAGGGCATTCGTTTTCTCTGTAAGTATTTAAATGTTATGAATGAGAAGAATAAGACTTGCTTTGCTGGACATTAGAATATTGATCAGTAGAACCTTAAGTAAATCAAACCTTTGCTCTTAGTAAGAAACAAATTTCTAATAATTAAAAGTTATCTAAAAAATGGAATGAGTTTCCTGGGACATAATGAGTTGCCCACTAGTGTTAATATTCAAGTAGAAGCATTCAAATGAACACTAAAGGACTATTTCTCAGAGTGAATGTAAAGAGGATTCTTATTTGGTTAGATTGAAAGAGATGACTTTTGGGGTTCCTTCCAAATATGAAGTTTTTATATTGAGTTTCATTTGCTCATAAGTAATACTTTCATATAAGACTGAAATTTAGTTAACCAAAACAAATTAAAGTGCCATAAATATCTTGGCAATGGTAAAAATGAATTCAGACTTTGTATAAATGAAAAAAATTAAAACAGAACCTAATGCCAATTAGTGAGTATATTTCAAATTTAATGTCTTGTCATTCCTTCTAGAGGCAGAAGTAAACACTCTTTAAATCCCCAACTTGTGATATTTTATGACTAATTTCTTTGCAAAGAAACTAAAATCTCTTTCATATAATGATAAGCAAAATTATATCATATTTTCCCACAAAATATAATCTAAAATGAACTAATCACATTTTGATTCCTGTCTTGGATGTATCAGGCTTCTTTCCTCCAACCTACTCAAAGCACAATGCTTCATATAGCAGTCTATATTGTTGCACACTATTGCTAAATGTGACTGCACAGGAATTAATCTGGATTCACATCTCGGACAATGCTTATATCATACTTGTATGAAAGAGCATCATGTCATGGAAAGAATGCTGGGTATGTTTTGGTGAGAGCTGCATAGATTGGGATCTCAGCTCTGACATTAATTAGCTGGGTTCAAGACTGAAATATTTAATCATCCCAAATCAGAGCTTCTTCATTTACAAAGGGAATGAAGTAATACTTGTGTCAGCAGTCTCATGGGTTATTAAAATAAGAAAGTGCTTTGCAGAGCTCAAGATCGTATATAAATGCAAGCTATTTATTATTATCACAATTAAACAAACAACTAAGAAAGACAACTAGGAAAGACAATCCATTTCCTGGATATAGTCTCACTATTTTGGCACAATGAATCTGATATCTCAGGGTAAAAGACCTTAGGAACATGAAATATCTTGGTTTAGACCCCAATATCTCAATACCCTGTCTGTGTCCTAATTCAATACTACAAAAATGACATTACAAGAGCCAGTTAGGAAGTAGAATGATGGTTCCTATGAGTCAAGAAATCCTGAGTCTGAATCCTACCTCAAACACTTAATAAATCTTGGTTCCCAGAATTTCCTCTGGCTTTCCTTCATGCCTGTAATGTTCTCTCCCCCTATCTGCCTTGTGGCTTCCTTGGCTTTCCTTTAAGTCCAAAAAGAAATACTATATAATACAGGGAGTCTTCCTCAACCCATTTTTATTTGCAGTGCCTTCTTCTGTTAATTATTTCTTATTTATCTTATGTATATTTTGCATATGATTGTTTACATGTTGCCTTCCCCATTAGATTTTGAGATTCTTGGGTGCAGGGTCTGTCTTTGACTTATTTTCATGTCTTTAGTGCTTAGCACGGCCCCTGGCACAATAAATGTTTATCGATTGATTAATTAACTGTGTGTCCCCAGGTAAGACACTTAACCTCTCTCAGATTGCATTTCTTACCTCTAGATTGGGGATAATAATATCTATCTCAAGGGGATATGAGGATCAAATGAGAGCTTATACAAAGCACTTGGTAGGTTTCAAAGCATTTTATATATTGTAGCTATTATTATCACTCCAGTAATTCTATAATCTTAACAATGTGCACATTTCCTCCAATGAAACAACTTAAAACTGATTATTTGAATCTATGGCTTTGCAACTTTTAGCTGAATTTACCCATAAATTCACCACCAGGCATGTTTATCCAAACATATAGGAGACCTTAAATGTGTTGCCTTGACACTATTTGGATACCAATGGAAAAATGGAGATTGTTCATTAGTTGCCTCTGATTTTGTAATATGAGAAGCCTATTTTTTTAGATGGCACTAAGAAGTCAATTCTCTTGGTATCTGAAAGACAGATGTCAAGGGAATAGGATATTGAAAGCTTGTTTTTTTTATTAGATATCAAAAGAAAGGTGACTACATCTATAATTTTGTCATTACTAGGATCTCCTGGTAAGGTACTTTCTCTAGATATTGTGAATTAGTATGTGTCTGCATCTGGTAATCTTAGAGAATTCTTGCAGTCTTGAGAAGTTTATTACTTTCCGAGGGTTACACTACTAATATCCTGAAGAGGGGGCACTTGAATCCAGGTATTCCTGATTTTCATGAGTCATTTACATACACCAGGCTTTTTTTTCTTCCTCTTATATTTATCCCCATATATGTAATACACACAAATATTTCCAAACACACGTGTCCTTATGCATGAGACTTGAATTATTCAGCTTAGGATCTTAACACTAAGCAAACTAAGAAGTAATTATCAGGTCTTTATTTCCTAATTATCAGCTCATCACTTCTTGCTCTTGATGTTGTTTTTGCCTAAGAAAGAAATAGCAAGCTACTGGGAAATTTAAGATTAAAATTTCTAATTCCCTTCCCCAGAGTTTCTGGTTGCCTTTGGGGCTTGGCTACTTTTCACAAGACAAGCAGAGTATTTGGCCCATTGCAACTCCTTTTGGAATCTGAAACTCCAAGCCAAAGAGGTCCCTGAAAAGACACAATTCTGACTTGTCAGTTGGTGGATTTTCTTACCCTGTTACCATTTGCATCGAGGAAAATATCAGAGATCTTTCTAAACATATTTGCAGCAGAAGTTGGATGTCATCTCCAAAGACAGCTTTTCATCATGGCCCCCGAAAGGCACTGGGGGGCGAGTGCTGCCAGAGGTCAGATTGTGTTTCTCAGGAGTATTGCCTTTGGAGGGGTTCCAATCAGGGCCAGCCAAGGCTGTCAACGACAGCAGACTGGCTGCTGTGTGACTTACTCAGTGCACATGCCAAAATTCCTGCTGAAGTTTTTGTTCAATAATTTCCATATTTCTGGAAACTTGCATAAAAACAGTAAAAATACAATTACATCATTGTGAAAAGATGGTTCTCCATAAATAGATTTGCTAATTATGGCTTGAACTGTTCAGGACATCTTCTAATTCATTCAATTCCAATTAGACCTGGCATTTACTTGTTTAACTTCAAAATCTGGAAAGGTCTATAACATCCTCCATGGTGTCATGTCTTCCCATTGCTCTTTATTCCTTCATGTGTACGTAGGCAACTGGGTATCTCTTCATTCATTTATATTTCTATACTTTATATTTTAATTTCATACATAATTCTTGATTTCAATTTATTTCAAAACAGAAACAAAATGCATTCAAACAACATTCCACTGTCTATGTTAAAAGTCCAGACATACTCAGCCATTTATCCCTTTCACCATGTGCCTCAAGTCATAGGAGATAATTTTGTTGAAGGCTGGTGTGATTAACATTTCTTCTGGAGACATTCTACCCAGGCAAGGAGACTCACCATCTGTCGACTTCCCTTCTCGCAGAATTGCTAAGTTGCAATTCAAGTAATGAATTGTTGACAACAGATTGCCTCATAATCAGTGGAATCACTTGTAAATCAATTGTGTGTGCTTGCCTCTGTCTCTGGTTTCAGCACAGCTTTTCACACTTACTGTACATCACTAAATCCAAAAGCTGGTTTACATTAGAGCAGTAGGAGCTCAGAAATAGTGAAATATCCACCTGGCACACAAACTCTATTCCATGAAAATAAAATAAAATAAAGGATCAGCCTTCCATTTGGTTGAAAATATCAATAGAAAGCTGCAGAATACCCAGTGAGAACTATATAGTAGCAACAAATGACTCCCTGCTCCCCCCCCCCCCAAGACAGTCTTCCTAAATCATGGACTTCCTGCAGGAATCATGGGAAACCTTCTTAGTTTTCCACATTCATTGGTTATTGGGCCTTTTCAATTGGAAATGACAAAAGGCACATATCTGAGAATCACAGAAAGGTCTTAATTGCCTCTTTTCCACTCCCACCACTTTTTATTAGAAAGTCCTCTAGGTGCCAGAGCTGATGTCAGACTTTGAAATTATGTGGGACTCATAGTATTCCAAAAGCCAGTGCTTGAAAGCACATTATTTGAAGACCATATATACATGTATATATTAGGTGAAAGTTGAAAGAAATAATTGGAAGATATTTGGGGATAGTCTACTTTGTTCTTTCAGAGAGAGAAAAAGGCACAAATCAACTTTCATTGTTATTATTTAAATATATAAGATGATCATATCCTTTACTAAAATAATTAAAAATTTTGAAGCAATTGAAGAAACCAAACTGAAAGAATTTCCAATCACAATTATTAACTCCACCATTCAAAACAATTCCTTAGAAATGCTATTTCTATACTTAACTGCAGAAAATGACCTATGGCTATTCTTTTCCTTATCATTATGTTTTCCCACCCAACTCCTTATTCACAACCTCAGAATTATTTTTCTTTAACTTTAACTTTTTTTTGCTATTTCTACATTTTTTAACCTAGGTAACTTTCTGTGGGATTAGACAGCACAGCAATGGATAAATAAAGGGATTTTGTTTTCTAAATTCCAGGGGAATTTCTTTTAGGTATGATGCTTAATATAGAATTCTGAATCCTCTCACTTTAAAGAGCTCCATTAATTTATTATTAATAATATACTTTTACTATTCTAAACATAATCATAGTAAATAATTTAAATTAAAAAATAACAATAATAAAGGAGGTCTCCCAGCATTTCAGCACTACCCTCTGTGGAGATTTCTGAAGGCAAGAATGGCAGAGGATGAGAAAATGTGAGTGGACAACCCTTGGAGGAACTGTCCTAATTACTGAAATCATTGCTCAAAAGTATCAAGATATTATTAGTGGAATACACATACTTTATATATTTGGATTGCAAAACTTAAGAAATTACTATATGTGTGTGTGTGTGTGTGTGTATAATTATACTTATTCTGCATAAATAATTTTCCAGGTTTTTCTCAGACCAAGATCTCTAAAAATCCCTCCAGTCCTCTCATAACATCATCTGTCCAGCCTTTGAAATATAGAAATGTTTATAGTTTGAAATGCTATTACCAAAAAAATTTAAATAACTACAGGCATTTTTTTTAGATTTTTTAGATTCATGGGGAAATGGCACCATGAAGGGAAAATGTCAGGAAAAAGGCGGGAAAAGCTCCTCATGTAATGGTAGGAAGCCATGAAAATCTTCAAGGCAACTTTTTTCCCCCACTGAGTCCAAGCTGCTAAACCATTCAATATAGATATATCAATACATAAAGAATCTCAGGAATAAATTATTAGCATTGTATTTTATAATGCAAATGCTATAGGGGAGAAAGGAAGGAAACAAGCATTAATTAAGCACATTCTGCATGCCAAGCACTGTGTTAGGAGCTTTTCAAATATTATTTTACTTACTCTTACAACTATCTTCTGAGGTAGATGTTATTATCATGCCCAATTTAGAATGAGGAAACTGAGGCAGACAGATTAAATAACTTGCTCAGGGTCATACAGCCAGGCTAGATTGGAACCTAAGTTTTCCTTACTCTGGGTCCAGCACTCTGTCCTCTAGTTGTTTCTTGGTTGGGTTTTCTTTAAGCAGCCTCAGTTCCTTATAACATTTATCTATAGATTTGTGTCACAAATTAGCTTTAGTAAGGAAAATGAATAAGATGAATAGCCAAAGCATGTCTCCTATATTCATCAGTCTCTCAGAGATCAGTGTTCTATACCTGTCTGGGGGCGAAAGGTTGGAAATTATATCTCAGTGATGATTTGTGTTTATTTAGTTATTTTAAATCCTTACCTTTTGTCTTAATATCAATTCTAAGACAAAAGAGAGGTAAGGGCTGGGCAATTGGAGTCAAGTGACTTGCTCAGGGTCACACAGCTGGGAAATATCTGAGGCCAGATTTGAGCCCAGTTCCTTCTGACTCCAGGCTTGGTCCTCTATCTACTGAACCACCTGGCCACCTTGTGTATATTATTATATGTTTGAACCGTGCATTAACAAAAGTCTTTTTAAACAGCCTTCATAAAAAGAAAAAAGCAGACTAGTTGAGTCTGTGATCCTCTTAGCTCCACTGAATCATATGCAATTATATAAAGGCAAATTCCACACAGAAGCAGCCAACACAGCTATATACTTGTCTTCGCACTGTGGCTTCAAATCCCTGACCTATAGAAACATTCTTGTGTAGTTTTATGGGATGGAAATCTTTTCCATCATTTTCTTCCAAGTAAAATTTCCTTATGAGTATGTTCTCACGTTCACACATGCAGACTTTCCAAATATATAATTTGATGCAGATTCCAAAATACAGACAAAACCTGCTAATTGGGGTTCACTATGCTTTCCAAATAAAAAAAAACTCTGTTCCCCTAAACATCTAATATAAAAACATCATGCTGAGACACCTTGTAAAAACCCTCTTTTTTTATCCTAGAAGATAGTTGGTGAATTGTTTTGCTTAATACATGAAACTTAACTTGACTTTTAATTCTTTCTTAATGAAACACTTTAATTCTACAACATAATGTTTCTATATTTTATATTTGCTCTGTATTTATTAAAACCTTCGAAATATTTACATAAACGTATTTTACAAAATCTAAGTGTTGACGTAGAAGATGACAGGACAAAGACATCACATAACAATCAATGAACCTTTGCAATTAACTTAAAGAAAAGAGAATATATTTCCAATTAGATAGATTACTTGTTCTCTCAAGGGCACTATTAAAGCTAAATGAGAAAAAAAAAAGTTTTAACAAATTAATTATCATTAAATAGATGAGCCACAGGTCTGAAATGTAGTCATTGTGCTTCATTTATACATTTAATCTCTGACTACATATACTTTTATATGTAGAAATATCTTTTATAAATATATTAAAGATATATTAATATTTATATTAATACTATAATCATATATTTATATATAACATATATAATTTGTATAGATATACAATTTTTCCAGCTCTTGCAATTCTTATTAACTTAAAATTCCAAATTCTTCATGTTATCTATTTTTGTGTGTGTATCTTATGGAGACTTTGATATGACATATTTGGAAGATCCTAAAGAAAATCAAGGTTATTTTGGAGAGTATATGAGTAATTTTTTTTCCTTTTCTTCATTCTATTTTTCCTGGTAGCTTGCAAACTGGTTTTTGAACCTCATCCTGATTTGTTAAAATGAAATCTTTGGTTTCTTTATAAAGGACTTAAAGCAGAGTGCTCATACAATATGGCAGCATAGAATGCAAGGTGGCATGGCCAATAAAAAAAAAACATGCCAATTTAGCTTATAAAATGTGCTGGCTATTAAAAGTTCTGGAAACATAGACAACTCAGAATCACTAATAAGCCAGAGTAGAGAAAAATCCACTTTCTTTTTTTTTTCTTCTATAAACAGAACTCCCCATGCCATTCAATGAGTGCCAGATGATATGCATTTCCCCCTGTTGCATTCCAAGAACCTTTTTGTTCACCAGAGATTAATTATTTTCACTAATCTGTAATTGTATTCAGAAAATAGGTCAAACTAGGAAAATACTTCAAGCTTCCTTTAAAATACCAAAATAAACAGTGATAACTTTAAGTAGACATGTTACTTATGAAACTGATAAAATCATGAAAATATCTGTAAACTACATGGTCAGGAGGTTAACCAAAGGTAGAAATCCAAGTCTTTAGCAGGAGGAGACCAGAGTTTACTAATGAAAGAGTTTCAAAGTCAAGAGGAAACAATGAGATACTTTTTGAGGCAGAAACTGATAAAACCCGTTGCCTTTCCAGTGATTTAAAAAAATGAAATCAGTACTACTTCGAGTACTATCAAGGTCCTCCCTCCCTCACTGAAACCTCCCTGCATTTCTTCCCTCAATTCTCTCCAGCTGCATCCTTGACCCCTAACAAAACCTCTTTTATTCCATGTTAGTTCTCCTTCTAATTCTTAATATAGTTTTCTTTTATTTGTTACTTTTCATTTTCTGGATAAGAAGAGAATGGCATCAAAACATGCAGTAAATATTGGATGGGGGCAGGTAACAAACCGCTTGACCTTGCATGTTTCACTTTTTACCTCTAGTTTTGTTGTTCCACCTATCTGATCTTTAGCAAGTCATTCATCTTTAAAGACCTCCGATGCCTAATTTGTAAAATCTGAGATTTGGATTCAATGATCACTAAATCTTAATCATACATTCTTAAGATGCTTTGAATGATCACAGAATCTCCAAATTGTTTGGAACCTCAGCAACAAGAGGTCCAAACTAAATTGGAATATGAAGCCTTCCTCTGACATCTTTGATAATTGGTCCATCAAGCTCTGCTTGCAAATTTCCAATGAGGGTGAACCCACAACCTACTGAGATGGTCGATTAAACTTTTGGACAGTTATTATTAGGCAGCATGTCATCTTATCAACCCTAAATCTCCCTTGCAACTTCTTTGTGGTTCCACATAGAGAGAGTTTTGGGGAGATTTTTGGAGCTAGAAAGAACCACTGAGAAAATGCATTTGGGCTTTCATTTTGCAGATGAAACTGAAATTTAGAGAAGCTCCCAACTCTCTTTTAAGACTCATTGAACAAGGACCCAGACTCATTCCACGCTACATTTTGTCCACCCCATCCTCATGTCAAACTAATCTACTCAGTTGTTAGCTGTGCAGAGCATCACATCCCACACTTTTGCAGTGATTCACAGGCATTATCCCTTGCATGGAGTACTCTTTCTCATCATCTCCAACTATAAGAATTTTATGATCAGAGAACTAGAAGTAGAAGAGATTTCAGAGGTCATACACTTACACCTCCCCTTTTACAGATTAGGAAGCTGAGACTCCTAGTTTTTAAGTGACTTACTCAGGCTTCTACAGGTAATAAGAAGCAGAGACAGTAGTAATCACAGCTTCTCTGATACCAGACTCAGGGCTCTTTCTACTGTACTGAACTACCTGTTTGTGGTTTTGGTTTTTCAGTTGTATTTGACTTTTCTTGACCCCACTTGAGGTATTCTTGGCCAAGATACTGGAGTGTTTTGTCATTTCTTTCTCCAACTCATTTAATAGTTGAGAAAACTGAGAATAGAGTTAAGTGATTTGCTCTAAGTATCTAAGGTAAGATTTGAACTTGGGAAGAGACATCTTCCTGACTTGTGTCCTGGAACAATGTACTGCACCAACGAGCTGCTACTTCTTACAAGACAACTTTCCTGATTTCTCAGTCATATGCTATTTCCTCACATCTCTCAAAATCATTTTTTTACATTTCTTAGTTAGTTCTACATATATCCCCCCCCCCCAAAAAAAAAAAGGAAAATTCCTGAGGGGAGGATTTTTTCCTTTTGTCTTTGTAGCCTTATTGGTTGCATAACACCATGATAGGAATATAAAAAAGCATACTAAATTAAATTGGACTGAGCAAAGCAAGTTTCTCATCACCACACAACTAGCTAATGTTTGAACAAGAATAAGAAACTACGTCTTCTGACTCCCATTCCAGTTTTCAGTACATCAAATAATTTTCCACCATTCTATTTCTCATTGGTTGATTTTTAATCCAAAGAAGTAGGTATGAATGAGTTTCATTGTTTTTAATTTGGAACTTAATTGTTTCGAGGGCTCCTCCGCTGTATTAAGTAGAGTGTTGGAAGCAAACTTTCCTAGTGCAAATGGAAATCCCTGACTTTAGGCTAGGTGGTACCAGTGGATGGACATGTCATTAGCTCTCTCTGGTTACTAGGGCATTTTCAATGTTTCATTGAATGAAATTGTTTTGTTTATTAGCCTGGGCTCTGTGCCTCTACTAAGAACAAATACAAAGGTGTGTCAAAGGATTAGCCAAGAATTTCCCACAATTATTTTGAGAATAAGTGGTGTATGTGTTCATGTTCCTGCTCAAATTAACAGCCAGGGTCTTAATATCCCGTTGCTCACAGAGACGCTTTTCTCAGAAAGCAAATTCTGCTTAAAGGGCTGGGGGAGGGAAAGAGTAACTCTCCTGATCAGAAAACTAAATTGAAAGGAAAATTGATGTCTGTGGGATTGAAAGTAGCTTCTATCTTAACGTGATAAGGCAGTGATTCACTCCTTACAATTATTGGTTACTGTCACAGATGTCCTCATATTCTCATAGAGCAGGGTTTTTGAACCAAGGAGGATGGGTATAGGGAGGGAGGGTTCTTATTTCTATGATCTCTGTCAACTCCTGAGGAAGAGGTTCAGCCACTATTTTTACATGCCCAGGACTTGGCCAGAGATCTACACTCTGGGTAAGCTGATTTATGATTAAAAAAAAGGTAACCTCAGTGAGTTCTCTGTTCAATAAAGGCATTAGTAATCACGGTGATTCATTCATTATGTGTTCTCCTACTGCTTTCATGTGCTTTTGATTTTAGGTTAAAAGTAAAGGGATCTGCTTCCCCCAATCCAGAATCACATAGGCAAGATCCCTTTAAGCTCCTAGGGTATGATGCTTCAGGATACAGTCAGGCTCCTGACCTGGATTTACTTTATCCCCTCCACCCCAGGATTTATCAAAAGACAGAATGCCTTTAAAAACAATCCAAGACAAGATTTTTCTTGGATGGGTCCATCATTTCTAACTTGACCAGGTACAATTTTGTCATGGGTTTAGAGCTAAAGGCAACTTAGTGTTTCTTTATCCAATCCTTTGTCTTACAAGTGGAGAAACTAACGCCCAGAGAGACAATCTGATTTGTATGTCAATCTGGTTTCTTTTCTAGTTCATCAACTTTTCTCTGGCCTGAACAATCCCAGCCTATAATTTAACAAAGTTCTGTAGTTAGCAATATGTAATTATGCCAAATATATTCATCTGCGTTGAGATAAATTAATAGTACTTAATTTATAGAGGGTTTTTTGGCCATTTGGGCAATAGAGGACATCAAATGAAAGATACCAGGAGTAATCAAAATAGCCATTTTTCAGATTGGGGCGGTCTGTTGGCTTCTCTTGCTTCCTTTGTTTTCTAGCTTCTTTGCTTTTTTTTTTTAATCAAACTGTGCTTAGTCTGTATTTGCTTAGTAGAAAGATAGATGTCCTGAGTCCCTATACTAAGGGAAACAATGAAATAAATAACACTGTGCAATGCTCTTAAAGCCTTCCTTTAAATAGCACAAAGTGACTCTGTAGACATGATTTAGTAAAATGAATTAGTTTTCTTCCAATTGAGAAACTGTTTACTCACTGGAAAGAGCCCCAGTGCCAATCCTGAAGGATGCCAGCTGTCCAGAAGAGAGATTCAGGAGACCTAACATAAAGAGCAGTAGTAACTGGAGCCTAGATTAAGAGATTACTACCCAAGGAAGGTGAAGGAAGCTAAGAGGAATTGGAGAAAGGATTGAATGATGTTCTACCAAGAGAACTGAGATACAAGAAGTATATTTTAACATGTCACTTTAATGAGGCATGAAAACAGCTTGCAAGTGCAAAGTGCAAATGGAGCATTTTACCTCTTACAATTTATGTTATCTTTATTTATATTTAATAGAACATTATGAGGTCAGAGTGGGGGGGGGGGTGCCACAAGTAGAATGTTGAGTCATGAGCACACCCTACTGGCTTGGAGTGAGAAGGCATCAGAGAACAATAGAAGTCTAAAAATGAGATTTTTTTTTTACAGTTTTTTTTTTATCAAAAGCCAACAGTTTATAATCCATTTATTAAGTATCCATCTGGTACCTCAAATTTCTTCCTTCCACTCACTCCAGATATACATTTGCATTCAATTATATTTCTTGAAGGATGGGAGCAAGGAGCATGAGTTTAGTTCAGAGATAGCTATATTTAATCAAGCAACCTAGGAAACTTCTTAGTCTGACTTAATGAGAGAAATCCCAGGATAGCATTATTCTTATATCTGAAAAAATCATGAAATATGCATGATAAAATGTCTTTATTTTCACACTTTCCCAATGGGTTCCCTCTGCACAATGAAATATTAATTTTCAATGGGTTATTGTTTCTAATGAGGCAATGCAACACGTTTTCTATTTTTGAAACTTTCCCATTAGGTCTTTTTCCTTCTGTCTTGGTTTTGACAAATTTGAATGGACTCAATATATGTTCCTTGTGAATGGTTCTCTTAATGGGAAGACATCATAATCCCAGGATCCAAGAACCACATGAAGATGTCACTGGATTCCCAGCTCTGACTCATTATCAGATTCTTCCTGTTTCCCTTTGTCTCCTGCTGTAATAGTCTTTAAATACCCATCTGCACTGGCATGACATGCTTAGACCACTAAGAAGCTGTTTTTTGTTTGTTTGTTTTTTTCCTCTGGGCTTTATAGACTAATTGAATCATATAGTCTATTTTTAGACTGTCTAAACTGTTTGTGTTATTTTTAAATTAAAAAAAAAACATTACTGATTATCAAGCAGCTTTGGGGAAATAAAAAGAGCTCTATCTCCAGCATAAATAAAATATTTTGATAATAAAAATATAAAAATGAACATGAGCAAATAGCTTGAGTAAAGAGCATGACGACTACTTTCATCTTAATCATAAGCTTAATTATAGATTAGAAGAGGGATCTCCAAGGAAGTGAAAACTATGAAATAAGGAAGAACATTTTGGGTAAACTAGCCTTGATGTATATTTACCTTCTTGCTTCCATCCACCCATTGGTTGCCCATTAATATTCAGTCGAGGTGGTTTCTGATCTCCAAGAAAAACCTCATTTTATTGAAACAAATTCTAAGATATAAAGTAATTCCATGATCTCATTTTCTACCTCATGCAATGAAGAATAATATCACCAGCTATGAATATAACTTACAGGGAGAAATGTAATACAATTTCAGATACATGGGTCTAGCCCACGCTAGTCTCATTAGAAATCTTTGAGAGAGTATATAAACGAATGGATAAAGGGGGTGGAAGGAGAATGATAACAATGACAACAACAAAAAGCATAGATCTAATACTTAAAAGCTTAAAAAGCACTTCTTTGGGTTTCTTTTTGATCCTAACAACCTTGTGAGCTCGATATTGAAGATATTATTGCTGGCATTTTGCAAATGAGAAGAGAGTTCAGAGAGGGGAATAACTTTTCCAAGGTGACACAGCTAACAATTCAAACTCAAGTCTTCCTGACTCCATGTGTAACACCCTATCCCGATGTTAGGCTGAGGAACAAGAGATATTCAGATATCCTTTCCACATCAGTGGGGTTAGAGGTAGAGTGCCCTCATGATCTAGAAAATCCATGTAAAAAATTTTGGCCCTCCTTTCATACAAGAGAAGTCTGATTTTTTTCTTTTTTTCTTTTGTGGAGTATTTATGAGTCATTAAGCTTTTTAAAGGTATCTATTCATTTCTTGTCTTTTTTGTGTCATCTGCTGGTTCTTGTGTTCTTTTCGCAAAAATAAACTTTTTGCTTACTTTAACTTTAAAAAATAATTGTGTCTATGGTATTAAAAGATAAAATCTATTGATATAAATAATATACAATATTTGTGCATTTCTAGTGTTCTAAACTTTTTGTCTGTTTCATTTACAATTTCTGTAAACCCCCCCCCACAAATTCACATTTAATTTCATATGCCAATTTGCAATATATAAAAGTTGTAATGGAGAAAATTGCATGTGGAAGAGAAACCTACAATTTATTTAGGTTTTATAAAATGCTTCAATAAGCTTCTATGTCGAAAATTGCTTTAAAATTGACATCATAGGGGGCACTCAATAGATTAAGAGTCAGATATGGAAGGTCCTGGGTTTAAATCTGGCTTTAGATCCTTCCTAACTATATGACTGGGTAAGTCATTCAATCCCCATTACTTAGTCCTTACTATAATACACAGTATTAATTTCAAGTCAGAAGGTAAGGCTTTTTAACAAAAATACATTCCTAAGTAGTTAAATAAATAAATGAAATTGACCTTATAGTATATAAAATAATTGTTATAGGAATAAAATTGGTTTTCAAATGAAGCAAACCTGACCAAATTCAGCATAAACCATTCCCTGCATACAGAAGTATCCCCTAAGATTTTATATTAGAATTAAATTTTTATCAATTATAAACTTTCCATAAAGAATCATAGTAAAAATTGTTATAAAAATGGAATAATTTTTGTGGTTCTCTAATGCCAAGACTATATAGATAAATGAACGGATGATCTTTTTATTTATTTATTTTTAAGTTTACATTCATTCATTTATTTAGAAGATTTTTGCATGGTTACATGATTTATGATTTTTCCCACCAGTCTTCCCTGCCCTCTCCCGGAGCTGACAAACCATACCAGTGGGCTAGATGTAACATTGATTAAAACATTTTTATGCATTATTCATATTTTCAAAATTGTGATCTTTTAACATCAAAGCGCTAATCACTTCCCCAAAGAACCATGCGATCAATCATATGTTTTTCTTCTGCCTTTCTGTTCCTACAATTCCTTCTCTGGGTGTGGATAGCGTTCTTTCTAATGAATTTCTCCTGGTTGTTCAGGATCACTGCATTGCCACTAATGGAGAAGTCCATTACATTCGATTGTACCACAGTGTATCAATCTCTTTGTACAATGTTTTCCTGGTTCTGCTCCTTTTGCTCTGCATCACTTCCTGGAGGTTGTTCCAGTCCCCATGGAATTCCTCCACTTTATTATTCCTTTGAGCACAATAGTATTCCATCACCAACAGATACCAAATTTGTCCAGCCATTCCCCAATTGATGGGCATCCCCTCATTTTCCAATTATTTTTGCCACCACAAAGAACGCAGCTATGAATATTCTTGTACATGTCTTTCTCCTTATAATCTCTTTGGGGTATGAAGGATGATCTTTCAAGGCTAGAAAAAATAAATAAGAAAAATGGTAAAGAAGCTTCAGTGTTCTTATGAAAGATATTGGTTTTTGATCTCAGTGTTACAATCCAGGGAAAGGAAATGGATATCTGTTCCATCAAGAAATCAATCCAAACCCAACAGTCAACAAAATATTAAGAATCATCTTTTAATAAAAATTCCTAAACATCCATTCCTTTACTGGCTCCTTGAGAAGCAGCATGCAATAGTAGATAACAAAGCTAGCAAAGGGGATCGAGAAGACCTGGGTTCAGATATTCCTTCTGGCACTTATTAACTGACCATGAATAAGTTACTCCTCCTGGTTCTCCACCCCTTCTTGGTCTTTATCATGAGAACCTCAAACTCAAGTACTTTGCAGACTTTAATATACTATATGAATGTTTACTTTGGGAAAACTGCATAGTTTGAGGTAACCATCCTTCAAGAAAGATACTATAGAAATGTCAAAAGTAAGTAAAATGAACATACAGATGGTTATGGAACAGAAGGATTTCTGTGTGATGAAAAACCAAAGCAATTAAGTCTTCAGACTACATAGATGAGGTCTACATAGGGTAGCTGATTAAAGCATATCCAATCATCTATGTTAAGAGTAGAAAAAATAGGGAATCACCCACTAGGCCTGGAATTAGTCCTGCTCTTTAGAAGTCTTCCTTCTCCTCCATACACATGCATGATGAAAAAATATGAAGTTGAACTAAAGAAGAAATAATCTCCTACTTACTCCAATTTTTTCACATGAGAAATCTGAGACTAATTCCTATCACCAGTTATAAATTATATATATATATATACATATTTTCTAGCTTCAGTTCAACTTTTAATATCAATAACATTTTTATTGAATGAGGTAGGTTCCTTTCTTCATAAAATATAATCCAGAAGTGATACAAATATGAATTTTAAATATAAAAACCTAAAACCTAAATTATCTCCATTTAATCTCATTCAAATGTTATTTCTTCCCCTCCCTCTTCTTAATATTCTGAATATGTTGCATAAGGCTAATTGCCAAATTTGAACAAATTTGAACAAATAAAAACACACTGGATAGATTCTTCATACCTCTGATTCAGTGGAAGAACTCACAAATCTCCTTTTCTAGGTACAGTCACTAGTGGAAAAAGAAATCATCCAAAATTAACACTTCAAATTAGGAATGATAGAGGACCAGACCTTAGAGCAAATGATTCCAACCTGAGATTCCCAAAACATTACCCCCAAAGGACAATCAAAGAATAATTGTCTAAATATTCTCCAATGCACAGTAACCATACCCATTTATACCAAAAGATATTTAAATTTTTTGGTCAAATTAATTCCTGGAATTTTTGTTCAATGTACTGGTCAGCTAAAGCAGTAATTGAGTCTGGGTCACTGCTCAGACCTAAATTGTTCTCTTACATTGACTTTCTAAATAAACTCTAGTTTTCTCTATTAATCTTGGACTGTTATATGAATCAAAATCTTCATGCTCATCTTTTATTTTTTTAACATGATCTCATGATATCACTCCTATCCCAAGTTGAGAAGACCTTTTTCCCTAGGAAGTCTCTTTATATCTCACCAAACCTGCATTGTTGGGTTCAAATGAAGAAATTGATGACACCTTTGTTATATCACTAGCAGCCTAAAGGAGTTAAGTTTAATTGTGCTTACTTTTCTTTCCTACAATAACAAAAAATGAGTTTGTTTAAAGACTTTTACTTAGTCTAATTCTAACAACCATGAACAAAAACCAAAAAACATACAGAATATAGACAGACAGACAGACAGACAGACAGACAGACAGATAGATAGATAGATAGATAGATAGATGTATCTGAGGATAACACATAATACTATATTTCAAGTTTTAGCACAATAATCCCACAAAATTAAATTTCTGAAATCTTCTTTGTGTCTATTATTTTTTGCTCTTTGTTGATGCTCTATTTCCCCAGGAGAACATAGGATCCTTAACAGAAAGGCCTGTCTCAGTTATTTATATCCCCAGTAACTATAGTGCCTGATAGATTATGAATGCTTATTTATTGATCAATATTATATTTTACCTAGTTGTTAGTCATTATATAGGTTTTTGTTCTGATTCTACTTTCTTCTTTCTTCATTCTTCATTCTTCATTCTCTTTGGCTTCCCATAATTTTTGCATTCTTTATATTTGTATTTTTACTTTTTTGGACTAGAACCAAAAATTCAATATTGAAGGGAACTGTTTGTGAGGAAAAATCTTCTGTCTACATGTATTAGCAGCTGTTCTGCAATGCATAGTCCTTAAGTGTTCCTTGAGGTTCTTAAAGGTTAATTACTGGTCCATGGTCATAAGCACAACAAACATCAGAGACAAGCCTCGAACCCAGGTCTTGGTGACTCCAAGGTCAGTTCTTTAACTGCTCTACCTTATCGTCACACTTTTAATGATCTAATAATATTTGATAATATTTCATTTTTTTCCAGTTGTTAAGATTTATGTTTTTTTTTCCATTAAGAATAATGGTAATAAGATTTTTTTTTTATAGAAAGGCCATTTTTTTAGGTGGCATCACAAAATTTTAACTGTTGGAGAGACTTTATAGACCATCAAGTCTAACCCCTGCCTAAATAAAAACCCCTTCTATAATAAATTAAATGCTTAGAAATTGAACTGTTGCCTGTAGACCTCTAGGAAGGAAGAATCAAATTCTTTCAACCATGATGATCCTCATCCTGGGTACTTTATGTGAGTTAGTGAGGGAGAAGCTTATCTGTCCAAAAATATTGCTAGCAGTATTAATGTAAAAGTCAAAAACAGCCTTACTGTATGATTAAAGTCCACTGATCTAGGAGGTATATACAGCTTTGTGACTCATACATTGCGATTTTGCTTGAAAAGTTGTTTTGGATGGTAGATGATATGGCTTATTTATGATACGAACAAAATGCACTTGGGCTAAAACCATACAATTACTTAAAATGAAACAAAATAAAATGGATTTTCCCTGTGAAGGGAAAAAGCAGAATCGACTAAAATCACCTAAATCAGGAGCAACTCAGTTAAAAACATGTCATATTTAGAACTGTAATTTTTTCATGATTCCTATTCCAATTGTACAGCTACTTTATATTTAACACATAACCAAAGTCCTCATGAAATCATGTATATCCTTGGTCTCTACAGTCCCTTTAAAAAGAACTCTGCTCCTCATGCCTGAGAGGAGATTCCAATTAATCAGTAATGACTATGGTTTGTTTGGGGAGGCATTCTTCTTTGAAATGTACCTTCATCTTGATCTATCACTTCAAGCTGATCCATAAAGTAAATACTGCCAGCACAAAAAGCTGCCATTGCTTTGAGCAGAGTGCTATCTGATTATTAGATTTCAAAGCTACTAAACTAGTGATAATCTCCCCTAGAAGAGATCCAAAATGGATTGTTTTTACACACTAACCTTTTTTCCAAAGGTTTCATTACCCATTTTTTTCAATCCTACAGAAACCTAGACTGCTTCTGTTTTGTCTCAAAAGTTTTCTTTTTTTAAACTATTCTAAGATCTATTTATTATAAAATAATTTACACATCTAACTACAAATTAAAGATTAGAGGAGTTATACCAGCAAAAACCCAGGGATAATATACTTTGTCCTTTAAAAATGGACAGAATAGTAAATTCAAATTTTATCTCATTAAAAAAAGATTGTTTATTAAAATTGAATACTAGTAATAATTTTTCTCCCATACTACACTCATTGTGCTGCAATTCAGCAAACGCATCATACATTCCTTCCTTTAAACACTGGTGTTTTATCATCTTGTGTAAATTAAGTGTTTTAGGTCCAGAAGACCTTTGCAGATACAGTAGGTAAAACAATCGATCTTGGGATCATGTTAATGAAGACTATGGCAAATCTTTATACATAACATCTGTAGCATTTAAAAATACAGTGAAATGCTTTGGGACTGGGAACTCCAGCTGCTCACAGACTGAAGGAATCCCCATGACATCAGCAGGCAGGAATTACATTTCATTCACCCCTTTCACCATGGTAAAGAACTCAACACAATCCAGATGGCTGTCCTGGGTGTTAAAGTGTGTCTGCTTTGTAATCGTTGTCTGAGACTCAAACCCTTTCTTTATAGTGCTGAAATAATTGATTTCACCCAACCTTCATTCAGAGGTAAAGAACCTCCAAACTCCTGCATTACTCTTTGGGGGTGGAGTATTTAAGCTGTTCAATATTTTATGTTTGTGGGAAGTCATGTAGCCTACCAAGAGATCAAACAAGACTGAAGAAAAACTCAACTGAACCAGTGTGAGATCACTATGTGATGGTTTAAGTGTCAAATCAGACTACAAGGTTAATATGGTAAAATTGTGAATTTTATAAACCTAACAAAGATTTCTATGAATATGCCTATAATTGAATTGATAAAATAAAAGGGATATTATTAGTTCATCTGTACATCCTAAATTTATGTCTTCTGTTGACATTGTTCTGTTGTTTTACAATTTACTGATGATCTTGGGTTGAGTGAGACCTGATTTATTAATTCATACAAGACAGATAATGTTCATTCCGATTCGAAGATGGTTCAAAGAGTAGTGTCATGTACTGAAAATATTGTGGATCTGAAATTAGAAGACATCTGTGGCTTCCACATGAAAGACCCTGACATTCTCCCTGTCAATGGGACCTGGAGAAATCATTTAAACCCTCTTAACCTCAGGCTTCTCATCTACAAAATAAGAATGTGGGACTAGATAGTATCTGAATTCTTTTCAATTTAAAAAATTCCATGACCCTAAGGGAAATGGAAAGAATACTGAAAATCCTTTTGTAATTATCTGCATAAGTCATTAGAATTTCAATGAATCACAAACCATCAGAATTAGGAACTTATAAATCAATTAGTCCAAGATGTCTCTTTGCAACAACCCTGATGAGCAGCCTTCCAATACTGGGAGATAATCCATCAACTCTTTACAACCTAAGTTGGGAAAATATAACAATCATTTTCATTGTGAGAATTAAGAATGAATGACTACATGTCGAATTAACAATAGAAGTTGAGACAGAGGCTGGCACTAAAGGAAGAGTTTTCTCCTCATTGGGGGAGGGACCCAAGGAGTTTGGAATCTTTAGGGCACAAGATTCTCTCTGGAAGAGCAGTTGGTCTCTCAGTTGGGGAGAAGCAGAAGAGATAAGGGTGAATAAGACTTTCTACTGAGGGTTACCCAACTTTTTCCTGCTTGTGACTGGAAATCCCCCCCCCCAAAAAAAAATAAACATTTCCCAATTGAAAAGACTCACTGAAGAGAAACCTGAGAAAAGACACTTTGAATCTCTGTCAGACTTTACTTCAGCTCCTATTGCCCTGGGTCTGAACTGCGGCCAAGGGGCCAAACCCAGGGTCAGTCAACCTGAGTATCTCTCAGGGGTATCAAGCTGCCAAAGCCTGAGTTCCCCCCAAACTCTAGGAGGAAGGAACAGGATTTTAGATAGAGACAGGGACCCCTTTTTCCCACTATCCTCTCCCATTCTTTTCCCTGCCAGTTATTCCTTTGTATTACCCTGATTGAGTTTGTTGACATTAAAATGTTATCTTTTCCCTAAGGTGTGAATGAAGTGCAAGTGAACAGATCATGAGCAGACCCTTTGATCTCCAATAGTGGAGGGGGAATAAGAGGGACAAGAGCAAATCTGGGAGAGCAACCTTAGCTAAGGAGGGAAGGCAGAAAGGGGAAAATCTTCAAACCCCCTCTCCTCTTTTTGAGCCAACCCTAAACATCAGCTGTCCTCTCCTAGATCCAGTTCCCTTTACCATCACCAAACCTTTTCTCCATTACATCTGCTGTCTCCCCTGATCCCTGCTTTGAGAAGGGAGGTCTCCACTCTTTTTCTCTTTCTTTATCTGGAAGACCTTCTCTTGAAAACAAAGTCCCCATTTGACTCAAAGGTATGCTGGAACCATCTCAAACTGGAGAGCTGATGGTAAATTTTCAGTTCCAGCATTTACACCTTAGAAATCAGGAAATGCTAAAAACTAGGGCTTGACTTACTTTTTTGTTGGTTTCTAGACTTTAAGAAAGTGATTGTGAAAATCTCAATAATGCAGATGAAACTTAAAAGTGTTTCTTGTGGGGAGACAGGGGTAACTTAAATTTAAAGTTGTTACATTTTACTTAAAAAGATCAAAAGCACTATAAACATCCTGTAGTTAATCAATGATAAGTCAGTAAGCAATAAGCACCTCCTATAGAATAAATAGTGTTAAGCTTTGAATAAATTGTAAAAAGAGAAACAACTCCCTCTTAAGGAATTTACAACATATAAGGAAAAAAAAATATATATATATACATATATATCTGTATAAAGTACGTGACAATTTCATGCTGAAGGGTAGGGGGTACTATTACCTTGGGGGAACAGGAAGAGTCTCATATAAGAGTGAGGAGTGCCTGAGATTTAAAGGAAGCTCAGGATTCTAAAGGTGTGAGTCAGGTAGGAGTGAATACCTGA
This sequence comes from Monodelphis domestica, assembly GCF_027887165.1. Lineage (NCBI taxonomy): Eukaryota > Metazoa > Chordata > Mammalia > Didelphimorphia > Didelphidae > Monodelphis > Monodelphis domestica. Next base: position 193,106,348 of record NC_077232.1, read on the forward strand.
AACAAGGGATATACTGTATGAATAGGTTCAGAGGCAAGAGATTGAATGTTGTGGGTGAGGAAGTGTAAGTAGAGTACTTTGGCTAAATCATAGAAGGTTTGAGAGAATAATATATAGAGAGTCTTTAAGTGTAAAGTAAGTTTTGAAGGGCAAGACAAGACTGAACAAAAGAGGACTTGGATGTTTGGATTGGGCAGCTTAAAAGACACAGGAAATAAATTTGGTTCTGTTTTTTGACACCTTGAGACAGAAGGGAAGCATCTTGGGCTACCTGTTGTCTTGTAGTGTTTCCAAAAAATAAAGGAGATAATTCATGTGTAAAACCATTTTTTCCAGAACCTTAAATTGTATGTCTACATATTGCTTCAATGTGCTATGCATAGCTATGTATAATAGAATGGGAACTCCTAGAAGTCGTGGAAATGCTTCACATGAGCTCTGTGCAATGTCCAACACATTTCCAAGCCCTAGAAAATGTTAGTGGTTTTAAAAAGTAGATCATTGAATCTCCCTCAATTCCCTTTGCTCACTGAAAATAGGTATTGGACTCAGAGTCAAAGAGATAATGGGGTCCAATTTTAAATATGTGATACTACCACTTCCTAGCTCTATGACCACTGGCAAATCACTTCATCTCTTTTAGCTTTGTTTTTGTCATCTATAAAGTGGGATGGTGACCTAAATGCTTCACAATGCTATTAGTAGTAAACAAGCATTAGATACACTCTATGTACTGGCCACTGGGCTAAGCTTTAAGGATATCAAAGCAAAAACATATTCTATATAAATGTTCATTCTTTTATGCTGACCAAGAAAATTAGTCCAGTCTTCCCGCTTTAAGTCAAGTCTTCCCAAAGTCTTTTCTTTGACAATTTCAATGGGGGTTGGCCTCTTCCATCTTCCCTCTCCAAATTGGAAGCCAAAAGGGTCCAAAGCAACTCTCCACCTGAAGAAATCTGATGATTTGAAGTTTGAGGATCCAAAGAGACTAGTGAAGATTAGAGCTCTCTGGCTTCTTGCCAACTCTGTCTCATCCCTCACACAGGGCAGGATAATAAAAAATCCTTTTATTACAATCTTTCTATTATAACAGACCTTTCATGTCAACCAATAAGGAGAGACTCCCATGTCAATAGGCTTTGGAACAGGGGTTCCATTTGTACTTCCATAACCAAGTGATTGATTCTGCTGAGACTGAGGTTTTTCCAGGGAGCTTGCTTATGGAGTTGAGAATAATGACCTGTAGTATAATTTTAGAGTAGTGACCTTATCAGGTATCTTCTTCCTGGTCCTTGGAAAATCACATGTTCAATACTTTCAGATGGCAATGAAGTGATTTATAGCTTTAAAAAATGTGTGTATAATGGTTTCATATTGTTTGCCTTCTCGATAAGTCAGGCTGTGTGGCTAGAAGAAGAGAATCTGGAATCTAAAATATTTTTAAATGAATGTTAAAATAAGTATTTTAAAATTTAAAATTGAATGAGTGAATAAATGAATGACTTTTGCTTACCATGTGCCAAGAATGGTGCTGCTTGCTTCTCCTTTCCCTTGAGGAGCTTACATTTTATTTGGAGAAACAACACTTATAGGAGTATGATAGCCAAGAAAGGGAATTGTGGTCTTGACAAGTCATGAGGGAAAAGAGTGGAAATAACAGGGCAGTTCAATGATATATCCTTTCTGATGACACGGTAGTATTAGTTTAATTACAGGTCTTAGACTAGGAATGTGGAAATTTTGTGTGCATGTGTGAGTGTGAATGTATGTATGTGTTTGCATGTTTGGGGAACAGGGTTAGAGGGGAAATATCTGTAGGGAAGCAAGGAAAAATGGATAGGATCTTTATCTTTTATTATAATCACTTCTATTACTCTTTTGATTAATAATATTCCATTCCAGAGCTTTAAGAATCATTTCATCTTATATTCTTTCTTTTTATGCTGTGACCTTTTATATTTAGGTTGTGTATCTATTTTGTGTTTATTGTCATGTTTGCTGTTAATGCTTATCTAAACCTGATTTTTTTTTCCATCAGGTTTTTTTAGTTATTCCAGCAACTTTTGTTAAATAAAGAACTCTTTTCCAAATAATTAATGTTTTGGGGTTCATAGAATGTTAGGTTAATTAAGATATAAATAAGTTTTAGCAAGATGCATATGGAATTAGAGGAAGAGAAGTGGGAGAGACAGTTTTGTCTCTTAGGTTTTCCTCATTCTCTAACTGAATATTAACCAAACTGATTGGGGGAAAAATTTTTCCCCCAATTAGGGAACAACATTTTCTTAAAATATGTGGAGTCTCATTTATGTTATTAATTTCAATAGATCATTTTCTTTATGTTTAGAAAAGTTGAAAGCCAAGAGATACTCCATGAGGAACATTCTTTGGAGCAAACTAAGCAAGATATATGAAATATTTCTCATAGATGTGCAGTATAACAGTAATATAATTTGTAGCTTTAACTTATCTCCTAGCAAGAAAGCTTTTATTTAAAAATACTTTAAAAGTATTTTATTACCTTACAATTCCAGTACACATCATATCCTAATTTACTCCACTGAAATCCATGTGAAGAATTTTCCATCGAGTCAGACAAAGGCATTCTCTAATATGAGGGGCCGGATTAAATGGAAGATATGGAGAAATATCACACAATTTGGGTGTTGTAGCTGTATTGTATACTGTAGGTATGTCATTTTAAGGCATATGTATGTTGTAAGTCAATACATGATGTAATTATGCTGTTCCAAGATGGAAACATGTTGTTGCATGGCAAATGTGTGTCCATGTGTCATGAAGAGGTGTTGATGCATGATTACAGTGTTTTTTTCCTTACATATGCATGTTGTTGCATGTATTTGTGTGAAAAAATGTGTGGGCACATCATTGTGTGACATGGGATTATCATTGAGTATCAAGTGGGATGTAGGTGTTTCATGTATTTTTGAATGATGGAGATTGTTGCTGTGTGACAGGAGTATTGTCATGTCATTGTGTAGTAGATTATGATGTTGCTTATTGTGTGAAAGAGGAGCATAATTGTGTGGCATTTGAGAATCATTGTTATGTGAAAGAAGTATGCTATTGATGACCTTTGTATGATGGAGGTGTGTCATTGAGGGATAAACATTTCACGATGGGTCAATGTGTGACATAATGATGTAATTCCATGCCATATATTTGTAACAAATGGCCATCACATGTTATCTAATGACATCCATGTTGTTTTATGACAGATGCATGTTATTGTATGAGACCTCATGTTGTCGCTTGTGATTTGAATTACAGAGGTACGTTTTAATATTCCATAACATTATCAAGAATGGTACATGCCTTTGTGTGACAGAAGTATGTTGTATGACATAGATGTGATGTAGGCAAGACTTTGAGTGACAGGAATATTGTTGGATGTGAAAACATGTTGAGTGACAGATATGTCTGTGCAATTGTGTGTCATTGCATGCTTCACATGTATCAATGAATACCAATATGTGATTGAGGCAGGCTATTATATATCATAGGTCTGTTGTTGCATGACAGATATGAAATAGTTATGCTATTGTATGCTGTTGCATGATGACTATTTTTTTCTTGACATCTTTCTATATATGGTGTGAGTATGTATAATGTTTCACAAATGTGTGTATGTTTATAATGTGTGTGTGTGTGGAAAGAGAGAGAAAGAGAGAGACAGAGTGAGACAGAGAGAGAGAGAGAGACAGAAAGAGAGGGAGGGAGAGAATAAACATGGGCAAGAAATCAAGAAATACTGCCAGAGTTGGGTAGTCATAGAATGATTTGAAAGAATATAGGGAACATTTTATGTTTTTATCATCTGTTCATCTTGCTAGCTATATCTATCTATTTATCTATCTATCATTCTATCTATCGTTGTATCTTATAGACATTAGGGAGTTATAGATATTAGTGTTCATGAGAAAAACACTGAAAACTGAAATTGTTTTAGAAAGAAATGGATTAGGTCATTGGTAGAGGTTAGAGCTAGAAAGAAAGGATGACTCCCACCTCTGAGGTTTAGGAAGGTTTAACTCATATACGATTTTGACAAGGATTTTAACATGTAAGTCATGTATGAATCACCTTTCAAAGTTATCACATACAAGTAACAAATGAATTACATTAAGAGAACTAAAAATACAGGCTTCAGAGGACCCTAAACAAGTCCTAAGTGTAGTAACCCTAACCAAGAATACTTTGGGTTGATTTAGTACTTGGAGGAACTAAAATTCCTTGTAGTAATTTCAATCATTCCTAAAAAATTGGTGTCAGAATGATATTCTGCAACTAGTCTCTTGTTAGCTTTAAACCATATAATAAGTACTGTTTTCCAAACAAATAATATAGTATGACACATATTCTATGATACATATTAGATACTTTCTATGATACATATTAGATCTGTGACTCTTTCTATCAAGAGAGACCTACAATTGATAGATAGATAGATAAATAGATAGATACATAGATACATAGATAGATACATAGATACAAAGATAGATAGATAGATAGATAGATAGATAGATAGATAGATAGATAGATAGATAGACGTGTAGACCCACAGGAAATTATAGGATTCGAGACTGATAATTGTCATCTTTTGGACAACTATCACAGAGGAAGTGATACTTATGTAATTGTTAGCATAACATAAAGATATAACATGACCTACTTAATTTTAACAGTGATAATTCAGTTTCCATTTTCATAGCTTAAATCATCTATATGAATATAATTTAAATAAGTCAAATAAATATATGTAGAGATATATGTCTATGTGTATCTTTAGATATTTCTAAAATAAAAGGAAATATTTAAAATATGAAAAACAAACAGGTTTATGGGAAAGGCAGATTCCAATGTAGGTTTTTCAGGTCAGAGAGACTAAGGGTTTTCTCCAAAAATAGATACATATATATATATATATGTACATGAAATAAGACAAGCATACTATGTATTTATACATACATTTTATGTGTGTATATATATATATAGTGTGTATTTCCTATATAATTACAATTATATTCATACACACACTTACATATATATGTATGTATTAGAACCAATGTTCTTTCTTCTCTCTAGTCAGTGACTATTATAAAAGCACGGAATTTTAAAGCTCAGTGTAGGTTTATTATGTAATACAGAAATCAAAAAGTAATGCAACTTTAGCCTACATTAGAAGAGGCACAATGCCCAGAACTAAAGGGACAATAATCTTGTTTTCTTCTGATCTGGTCAAGTTACTTATCTTCTGTTCAATTCCAAATGAATGCCACAGTTAAAGAAGGATATAAATAAGTTAAACAGAATCTGAAGGAGAACAAGGAGGAACGTGAACAGCCTTGAATACATGCCATATGAAAAATGGTTGAAAGAACTCTGTTTAACTTGTAAAAGGAAAAAAAGGAAATTTGTATCATTTATTCATAGTTCTGCTTTTTCTCAACTGAAACTTTAATCAATTCAAATCAATTCAACAAATATTTATTGAATTATATACATCACTGTACAAATTCTAATAGTCAGGAACATGTTTTGCCAAGAGGAAAAGTCATATCTGTAATTTCAAAAACCTTACATAATAGAAAGACAGTTTATTTATTTCTCAAGTGATTAAAACTATGAAAATGGAGACCTACTCAACTATCACTATTAAGATCCAGTAGGTTGTAATATTTGTCTTATGTTGTACTAATAAATTCATACATATCATTTCCTCTCTGCTAAATCTCCAAAAGACAATTATCACTCCCAAATTCTAGAATTATTTGTACTTCTACACTTCTAAAGCTATAATTCAAGAACTTACACTAAGTCAGCCAGCAGACACAATGAGCTCAAAGCAATGGCATTCACCAAAGTATCACAACAAAAATGGCAGTATAAAACACTTTTCCCACATACCTAGGGTTCATGCATGTGGAGGGAGTGTGAGTACCAACTTAGAATACACTAGTCATTAAGACACACATGTAAGAAATACATGTGGCCAAGAAAAATCACCCCTCGAGTATCTCAGGTTTTGATGATCTCTCATGTAGGTATCCCATGAAAGCAGTTTCTCTACTATGTAGATTGCTTAGTTGATCTGCCAAGGTTTTCCTTTCTATGACCCAAATCTTGAGTGTGAGCATTGGTGCTCCCTTCAATCCACATCAGACTCTCTTCTCTGCTTTTAGGGGTCACCCACACTCCTTGAAGTGGTTTCTTTATTTGAGACTTCACAGCCGGCAAGTTTTGTTTTCTTTAAGGTCTGCAAGGGCATGACTAATCTCAGTCCAGTCAGTAGTATCACCTTTTTCAGTTCAACAAATGAAAAGCACTTTACACTATGTAAAGGGATAGCAGAGTATTGGTACCATTAGGTACCAACTTTAATTTCATAACAGAAAATACTTTTTCATACATCATATCATATTTATTGTTTTGAACTTAATTCATATATCATTATTTTCTAAGATTAAATCAACTGGGAGAGGGTAGGATTACCAAAATAATATTTTAATCTATATGATAGGCTAAATCTTTGCATATTAAAACAGGAAACATTAGGAAGTTGTTCTATGATATTCAGTAAAGTTTCTCCTGTACTTTGAAAAAGAAATCCAATTTAGGTATTTCCCAATCACTTAAAAATCACCAAGCAAACAGATAACAACATCTACAACTGACAAAATGAGTAAAATTAATTATCAGAAATAAAACAGAAAATTCAGATGGGGAAATGCTTAAAGAAGGAATGTATGAGTGGGAAACTGTAAAAATAACGAATTATATCAACTATGAGTTTAAATATTCTTAACATTCTTTTCTTTCATTAGAATGGCATGCATGATTTTACCAAAAGAAGCCTGCTTACATTACCTGGAAATTGACTGTATGTAAATACAGCCACATTTTCCAGTGTATTTCATTGTATCTGTTTATTATTATTTTGCTCCAAATACTGAACTAAGGTATATTGTTCATGATACAATGATGGCACAATTCAATACCTGGTACAAATAAATGAGAATTATTTAATTCAGACTTGAAGTTATTATTTTATACCTAACCTCTAACTTCAAGGATTCCTTGGGAATTAAAATCTTGAATTCTCCAAATAGAAGTAGAATTTTTAGGTGCTTCTGGAGACAATATAAGTTGAGAAATAAGTTGCCACATTAAGAGGGTTTTTATTTTAATCAAAGCTTTCTTCCACTAAGATTATTCATAAATTAATCAGAACATTGCAATTATCCTTTAGTGAAAACTGAAGCCTTTCCTAGCTTTTTCATGATTCCAGACAATATCAACAAGGGGACAATTCAAATTCAAATGAATGCTATTCCTGGACAATCAAGTCTAAAACTATGTTTTTCTAGCTTTTAATATTAGTCAACCCATGTTCCATTTTTTTTCTTTTTTTTAAATTTTATAATATTTTATTTGATAATTTCCAAGCATTATTCATTAAAGACAAAGATCATTTCCTTTTCCTCACCCCCCACCCCCATAGCCGAAGCGTGATTCCACTGGGTATCACATGTGTTCTTAATTCAAACCCATTGTCATGTTGTTAGTATTTGCATTAGACTGTTCCTTTAGAGTCTCTCCTCTGTCATGTTCCCTCAACCGCTGTAGTCAGGCAGTTGCTTTTCCTCGGTGTTTTTACTCCCACAGTTTGTCCTCTGCTTATGAATAGTGTTTTTTCTCCTAGATCCCTGCAGATTGTTCAGGGATATTACACCGCTACTAATGGAGAAGTCCATTACGTTCGATTATACGACAGTGTATTAGTCTCTGTGTACAATGTTCTCCTGGTTCTGGTCCTCTCGCTCTGCATCACTTCCTGGAGGTCGTTCCAGTCTCCATGGAATTCCTCCACTTTATTATTCCTTTGAGCACAATAGTACTCCATCACCAACATATACCACAATTTGTTCAGCCATTCCCCAATGATGGGCATCCCCTCGTTTTACAATTTTTGGCCACCACAAAGAGCGCAGCTATGAATATTCTTGTACAAGTCTTTTTCTCCATTATCTCTTTGGGGTACAGACGCAGCAGTGCTATGGCTGGATCAAAGAGAAGACATTCTTTTATCGCCCTTTGGGCATAGTTCCAAATTGCCCTCCAGAATGGTTGGATCAGTTCACAACTCCACCAGTAATGAATTAATGTCCCTACTTTGCCACATCCCCTCAAGCATTCATTACTTTCCTTTGCTATCATGTTTGCCAATCTGCTAGGTGTGAGGTGATACCTCAGAGTTGTTTTGATTTGCATCTCTCTGATCATAAGAGATTTAGAACACTTCTTCATGTGCTTATTAATAGTTTTGATTTCTTTATCTGAAAACTGCCTATCCATGTCTCTTGCCCATTTATCAATCGGAGAATGGCTTGGATTTTTGTACAATTGATTTAGCTCTTTATGAATTTGAGTAATTAAACCTTTGTCAGAGATTTCTATGAAGATTTTTTCCCAATTTGTTGTTTCCCTTCTGATTTTAGTTACATTGGTTTTGTTTGTACAAAAGCTTTTTAATTTGATATAGTCTAAATTATTTATTTTACATTTTGTGACTCTTTCTATGTCTTGCTTGGTTTTAAAGTCTTTCCCTTCCCAAAGGTCTGAAATGAATACTATTCTGTGTTTACCTAATTTACTTATGGTTTCCTTCTTTATGTTTAAGTCACTCACCCATTTTGAATTTATCTTGGTGTAGGGTGTGAGGTGTTGATCTATTCCTAGTCTCTCCCACACTGTCTTCCAAATTTCCCAGCAGTTTTTATCAAATAATGGATTTTTGTCCCAAAAGCTGGGATCTTTGGGTTTATCTTATACTGTCTTGCTGAGGTCGCTTGCCCCCAGTCTATTCCACTGATCCTCCTTTCTCTCTCTTAGCCAAGTACCAAATTGTTTTGATGACTGCTGCTTTGTAATATAGTATAAGATCTGGGACTGCAAGGCCCCCATCATTTGTGTTTTCATTATTTCCCTGGATATCCTTGATCTTTTGTTATTCCAAATGAACTTTGTTATGGTTTTTTTCTAAATCAGTAAAAAAATTTTTGGGAATTCAGTGGGTATGGAACTAAATAGATAAATAAGTTTGGGTAGGATGGTCATTTTTATTATATTGGCTCGTCCTATCCATGAACAATTAATGTTTTTCCAATTGCTCAAGTCTAGTTTTAGTTGTGTGGAGAGTGTTTTGTAGTTGTGTTCATATAGATCCTGTGTTTGTCTCGGGAGATAGATTCCTAAGTACTTTTTTTTGTCTAAGGTGATTTTGAATGGGATTTCTCTTTCTAGTTTTTGCTGCTGAGCTGTGTTGGAGATATATAGAAATGCTGATGACTTATGTGGGTTTATTTTGTATCCTGCAACTTTGATAAAGTTGTTGATTATTTCAATTAGCTTTTTGGTTGAATCTCTAGGATTCTTTAAGTAGACCATCATGTCATCTGCAAAGAGTGATAACTTGGTCTCCTCCTTGCCTATTTTGATGCCTTCAATTTCTGTTTCTTCTCTAATTGCTACTGTTAGTGTTTCTAGTACAATGTCAAATAGGAGAGGTGATAATGGGAATCCTTGTTTCACTCCTGATCTTATTGGGAATGCATCTAGTTTATCCCCACTGCAGATGATATTAGCTGATGGTTCTAGATATATACTGTTTATTATTTTTAGGAACGACCCTTCTATTCCTATGCTTTCTAGTGTTTTTAATAGGAATGGGTGTTGCATTTTATCATAGGCTTTTTCTGAGTCTATTGAGATAATCATGTGGTTCTTGTTGGTTTGCTTGTTGATGTGGTCAATTATGTGGATGGTTCTCCTAATATTGAACCAGCCCTGCATCCCTGGTATAAATCCTACTTGATCATGGTGGATGACCCTTCTGATCACTTGCTGGAGTCTTTTTGCTAGTATCCTATTTAAGATTTTTGCATCTATATTCATTAGGGAAACTGGTCTATAGTTTTCTTTCTCTGTTTTTGACCTGCCTGGCTTTGGAATCAGTACCATGTTTGTGTCATAAAAGGAGTTTGGTATAACTCCCTCTTTGCTTATTATGTCAAATAGTTTGTATAGTATTGGAGTTAACCGTTCTCTGAATGTTTGATAGAATTCACTGGTGAATCCATTGGGCCCTGGGGATTTTTTCTTAGGAAGTTCATTGATGGCTTGTTGGATTTCATTTTGTGATATGGGATTATTTAAGAATTCTATTTCTTCTTCTGTTAGTCTAGGCAGTTTGTATTTTTGTATATATTCATCCATATCACCGAAATTGGTGTATTTATTGCCAAATAATTGGGCAAAGAATTTTTAATGATTGCCTTAATTTCCTCTTCATTGGAGATGATGTCTCCCTTTTCATCTTTGATGCTGTTAATTTGCTTTTCTTCTTTCCTTTTTTTTAATTAGATTGACCAGTACTTTGTCTATTTTGTTTGTTTTTTTCAAAGTACCAGCTTCTTGTCTTATTTATTAAATCAATAGTTCTATCACTTTTGATTTTATTAATTTCTCCCTTAATTTTTAGGATTTCTAGTTTGGTTTTCTGCTGGGGGGTTTTAATTTGATCGCTTTTGAGTTTTTTTTATTTGCATTTCCAATTGATTGATCTCTGCTCTCCCTAGTTTGTTAATATATGCACTCAGGGATATGAATTTACATCTAATTACCACTTTGGCTGCATCCCAAAAGGTTTGAAAGGATGTCTCGCCATTGTCATTTTCCTCGGTGAAATTAATTGTTTCTATGATTTCTTCCCTAACTAAACAATTTTGGATTATCATATTGTTTAATTTCCAATTAGTTTTTTATTTGGTTTTCCATGTACCATTACTGATCATTACCCTTATTGCCTTGTGATCTGAAAAGGCTGCATTTATTATTTCTGCTTTTCTGTATTTGTGTGCCATGTTTCTGTGATCATTTAATGTATGGTCAGTCTTTGTGAATGTACCATGTGGTGCTGAGAAGAAGGTGTATTCCTTTTTATCCCTATTTCTTTTTCTCCATATGTCTATTAATTCTAATTTTTCTAAGATTTCATTCACTTCTTTTACCTCTTTCTTATTTATTTTTTTATTTGATTTATCTAAATTTGATAATGGTTGGTTTAAGTCTCCCACTAGTATGGTTTTACTGTCTATTTCTTCCTTCAATTCTCCTAGTTTCTCCATTAGAAATTTGGGTGCTATATTATTTGGTGCATACATGTTGATTAGTGATATTTCCTCATTATCTAAAGTCCCTTTTAACAAAATATAATTACCTTCCCTATCCCTTTTGATCAGGTCTATTTTTGCTTTGGCTTTATCAGATGTCATGATTACCACTCCTGCCTTCTTTCTATCAGTTGAGGCCCAGAAGGTCTTACTCCATCCTTTAATTCTGACCTTGTGGGTGTCTACCCGCCTTATGTGTGTTTCTTGAAGACAACATATGGTAGGGTTTGGGATTCTAATCTATTCTGCTATTCATCTACTTTTTATGGGTGAGTTCATCCCATTCACGTTCAAAGTTATGACTGTCACTTGTGGACTCCCTGACATTTTGATATCCTTCCCTAATTCTAACCTTTCTTCTTTGGCTATATCCTTTTGAACCAGTGATTTGCTTTAGGTCAGTCCCCCTAGTCTCCTCCCTTGATATGTTTCCCTTTCTAGTCCCTCCCTTTTTGTTCCCTCCCCCTCCCCGCTCTCCTCCCCCCTCTTCTTCCCTCCCTTTTTTGTGTTCCCTCCCCCCTACCCCCCCTTGGTTTTCCCTTCTCCCTACCCTTGTTGGGTAAGATAGAATTCAAGATCCCAATGGATCTGGATGTTCTTCCCTCTCAGAGTTGATTTCCCTGAGAGTAAGGTTTAAGTAAAAACTCTCTTCCTCTCCTTCTTATAGGAGTTTTCTTCCCCTCCCCTTCCTGTGTGAATCTTTGTGTGAGAAAGATTATTCTATTTGGTCTTTCTTTTCCCCCTATTTACACATTACATTTTCCCCACATGTTAGTATACATAGATTGATATAAATGTAGTCCTTATAGAAGAGAGTTTGAGTAAAAGAAAAAGATAACATTTTTCTCCTTTTCCCTTTCCTTCATATTTACCTTTTCAGGTATTCCATGCTCTTTGTTTTTTTATATCAAACTTTCCACAGAGCTCTGGTCTTTTCTTTGCAAAAACATGGAAATCTTCTATTTTGTTGAATGCCCATACTTTCCCTTGGAAGTATATAGTCATTTTTGCTGGATAGCTGATTCTTGGTTGAAGATCCAGCTCTCTTGCCTTTCTGAAAATTGTGTTCCATGACTTACGATCATTCAGAGTGGAACTTGCAAGGTCTTGTGTGACCCTGATTAACATTCCTTTATATCTAAATTGTCTTTTTCTGGCTTCTTGTAGGATTTTTTCTTTTGTTTGAAAGCTTTGGAATTTGGCAATTACATTCCTGGGAGTTGTCTTTTGGGGATTTAGTGTAGAGGGTATTCTGTAAACTCTGTCAGTGGCTGTATTTCCCCCTTGTTCTAGAATCTCTGGGCAATTTTCTTTGATTATATCTTGTATTAGGATGTCCAGTTTGGTGTTTATTTCTGGCTTTCCTGGAAATCCAAGTATTCTTAAATTATCTCTTCTTCCTCTATTTTTCAAGTCTAACACCTTTTCAGTGAGATATTTTATGTTCTCTTCTAATTTCTTGGTCTTTTGGCTTTGCTTTATTAATTCTTGCTCGTTGTCTTCGAGTTGCCTGATTCTGACTTTTAAAGCCTGGTTTTCCTTTTCACTTTGGTCAAACTTGTTTTGTAGATGCTTGAATTTCTTTTGCATTATTTCCCACTTTTCCTCCCAGAGGGCTTCCATCTTTTTTATCCTTTCCGATTCAAATTCTTCATGGGTTTGTGGAGAGTTTCCTTTTCCTTTAGAAGGTTTTGGAGCATTTGCTTGTGTTTCCTCTTCTATCTCCTCTGTATTTTGTATTTTTGCTCCATAAAATGTGTCCAAAGTCGCCCCCTTCTTCTTGTTTTTCTTGGAATTTGGGGGGTTTTGTGCTTCTGTGGAGTTTGCCATCTCTATCTGAGTGGGGAGGACTAGCTTTTCTTATCTCTGTCTGGTGTTCAGAGGTTTTAGCCCTAGGCAGATTGTCCATTCTATGCAGTTGTTGTTCTGTCTTCTGGGGGAAGCCAGGAATTGCTGGTGTTTCTGTGTTACTGCCCTCCTCAGTTCCCTCCTGATGCTTCTCCATTGCCTTATTTCCATGCTCTGAGTCTGGCTTGGCCCTTTCTGGGGGGGGGTGTTTGTTTCTGTGCCTTAGCCGGCCAGGAGAGCCAGCATTCTGAGGGGGGAGGGGCCGGGGCTTCCCAGAGCTCAGAGGGCTCCTGATAAGGTTAAGTTTCTCTGGGTTGAACTGAGTATGCTTTGAGGCAGAGACCTTCCATGAAACTTGGATGGAAGGATCCAGCCAGGGGGCTGCAGGCTCCCCCCATCTCTCTCTGTTTCCCTGCTGTCTGGGTGCCCCTGTGACTGGCTCAGGTTGTTTTCAGGAAGTGGCCTTCAGAATAGCCAGCCCCCGAGGCCCTTTTGCCAGCCCTGAGGGTTACTGTTGTTTCAGACCCCTGCTCTCTGAGGTAGGAGGGGCCGTGGCTTCCAGGAGCTCTGAGGGCTGGTGATAGGATTAACCTCAGACTGAGTATGCCCTGAGGCAGGGACCATAGGTGAGACTCAGATGGAAGGATCTGGTCAGGGGGCTATGGGCTCCCCCATCTCTCTCTGTTTCCCTGCTGTCTGGGTGCCCCCGTGACTGGCTCAGGTTGTTTTCAGGAAGCAGCCTTCAGGATAGCAGGCCCTGAGGCTCTGAGGTTCCCTCTGCTGCCTCAGACTCAGTGCTCTGGGTTGGGGGGATGGGTCCTGGGACCATACTTCTGCCTACCCCTTAGGTCCGAGTGATCTCGGGTTCTGGCTTTTGGGGGACCGTACCTTTTGATCCAGGTCCAGGAGGAGGATTCCCGGGATCTATGCTGTTGTTTGTTTTTGAATTTAGGTGCCTTAGGAGCATATAGTTTGAGTTCGGTAGGGAAGTGTTTCCGAAGATCTGAACTTTAGCTTTCTCTAAGCCGCCATTTTGACTGGAAGTCTCCCCCACGTTCCATTTTTAATGGAATTCCAGTTATTTTTCCAAGTATTTTCTTTTTTCCCAAACAGATCTCACATGCAGGCTAATTCTGAAATATTTTCTCTGGCTTGATCATGACATTTAAGAAGTTATTACCTCATAAAAAGCTTTGTTTTTATTACCTATAATCAATTTTCAAGTAATTTGTAGATTATTCTTACTATTTCTGATTTTTTCTGTTTGAAAAAATTATGGAATGAGTGTAAAATGACCCATATAGTCAGACATTTTTGTTTCCCATGGATAGTTTCTTTCAAAAATCAAAACTCTTGTCTCAAATGCTGCTAAGGATTTGCACCCATTCAAACTAAATTCATTCAATGTCAAAAATTCATTTCCTGGAAAGTTTTTGAGAAAATTTAGTTTAGGAATGATTAACTGCATTGATAGTTGCTTATCCCATTGCAGTCTAGTCATTTTCAGTGTAGATATTTCTCTCCAAATTGTAAAGAATCCTTATACAGAGACTTATAAACTTCCTTTTCCATTATCCCTTGGAATCATGTCAAGAACAACAACTATATATTGGTAGCATTTTTATGCCCATTTAATTCTTACTATATAAATAATTTGGCATTTGGCAATATGTTTGGTACTTTGGTATTGTTGGCAAATGCACACTAGGACCAAATTAAGGTAACCCAATTCCACATAGGATGACAAATGGACATCTACCAATGTCAATCATATTGTATATTTAAACCTAAGGAAAACCAAAGAACTTGAAACTAAGCCCTTGGTATCATATCCACCTTGACCTAGCTCTGGAGGGGTGCTACAGAGTTAGAGAAAGAATTATATTTTGGCACCTCTACACATAGAACTGATATGTTATGGCACCCCTATTCTCATGCTCAAGTTTCCATATTGATAAGTTTATAAGATATACATTTGTCAGGGAAATTCTGGCCAACATTTTTTGCCTTGCATATTATATTCCAATAATAGTGGCTGCTTGGCTCTTTGAGGAATCCAATCTCTTTTCTGATCCAAGTATTTCAAAGGATGATATTTGAAAGGGGATTGAGAAGGGTACATGATCGATTTCACTCTCTCTGAGTAAGAAACTTCACTCACCCATGCTCAATGAGCATGTCCCTTTGAATTACATCTAACCTTCAAAGCAAGTTGAAAAGGTAGTATTTTTAATGGACTCATAAAGAATAAGAATGATATCTAGTTGAACACTGATCTCCAATGCATGCATGAGAACAACAGGCTTTGGAGACTCAAGCATTTATTTATATTAATAGCAACTAAGCATAACCCTAGTCAGATATCTCCATAAATTAAAACTATAGCTACTGCAAAGATGATTTGGAAAAAAGCCCAAACACTGAAAAAAAATGCATTCCAAAATATCTTCCTTATGTTTGTAAGTAGATATAGCTTAATTAAAGAAAAATATCATACCCAAAAGGAAAATTCTTCCATACCCTATCCTTTCACAAGTTCCCTAGGAATAGATAGACTAGCTAAATAGCACCCTTGAATTATAGAAGTATTACTACCTTGCAGAGAAGCTTGATTTTCATTATCCCATAAAACTAGAGGCATTTTGATCACTGTCTTCCTCTGTTTTCCCAAAATCTATATCTCAAATCTAATTGTATACTTGTGTTCCAAAAATTAGCTTAATACATACAAAATAAGGGATGCAAAGAGCAATAGTAGACTGAAAAATATCTGAGGACCCCACATTCATTAGAAGTCAACAATGTGATTGCTCAAAGAAAACAACTAAACCATCACGGACAATAAGAAAAGTTTGATAAGTTTTAAACATGTTTTTAAGGGAAAAAATTGGATTACAAGTGCTAACATGGTAATACTTTTGTACTCTATCCTAATCAGGTCATAAAAGGAATATTTCACTTAGTTCTATGTTCCACTGTTTAGGAAGGACACTGAGAAACTAGACAGGGTTCAGAGAAAAGCAATTAAGATGCTAAAGGTCCTTGAATCCTAACTATGTGAAGTCTAGCTGATGTTTAGCCTGAAGAAAAGGTCATCTATCAGCTGTCTTCATGATATGAACCAAATAAGTTTTGGGGGATCTATCAACTATAGAAAATGAGATTTGGAGAGTCTATTACTAATATTCTTTTCAACTCTTAGTCTTTATCCTCCTTTATGTGTTCTCCAATTAGTATTTTCTTTCAAATTTAGCATTCATTAAAATAAATTTAAACAAATATAATCAAAGATATAAATAAATATAATATATAAGATATAATATAAAGACATTTAAAAATCTTTCAGAGAAAGAAGCAACAATAATCAAATGAAAAAATTCATTAGGCTCTCTTTATCATCAGGAACTCGATGACCTTTCTTGCCACAATTCCCCCTCTTGCCATAATTCTCCATCTGTAATGTGTAGATAAGAATCTTTAATTAAATGGTTTTGAAAGGATAGAAAATAATAGATACATGTTATGTGTATATAAATATACATGTGTGAAAGTATTAATGAAGTAAATCATAAACTTTTTTGCATTTTGGATGGCAATACAGAAGAGATGGTTATATATAACCTTTCTCAGTGAGTGCCAAGAGAGATGTGATGATATTTGACTTTATTTCTTCTTAACATATAATCGAGTCACATTGAGTTGCACTTTGACTAGTGAATAGGCCATTCTTTAAATATAATAAAGTGATCTGTCCAGATAATAAGGAAGATAAAGTGGTGGGTTGGATGGGGGGCAGTCATATAAATTTGTAGATATACATAAAATCATGGCACCATGGAATCATTAGATTGATCTAATTTTTTCTCACAAAAACCATATTATTAACTGCTCTTCTTTCATGGTTATTTGACCCTCATTCTTTATGAAGTCACTAAACTGCAGTGTAGTCATTTATAGATCTGGGATTGGGATAGTAAACTCTACACTCACCCAGAAGTTATGCATTCTTGGAGAGGAAAAAAATATTGCTTATATTAAAGAATTGCCCATATTAAAATTAACACTATTTAACCATAAGCAAAAAATAATGACTTTTTCTGAAATATTCCCTCATGTGCATAGAATTTAATTCCTCTGGAATATCCTTGATTTTTCTCATGATAGTTCTTGAAAGCCTTTTGGTCAGCTTTCCACAGTTGGGAAATTCACCAGATCACAGTGAAAGTCTTTCCCTGCCTTAGAAGGAAAATCCTTAATTTTATGGGACAAGTTCTACTTGCCCATCCCATTTCTGTCAGGTTGTTGAAAGTATGATATAAATGAACATATGCAATGATCCATCACCTGCCTTTTGAAAATCTCTTTTACTGTTCTGCCAGAATTTAAAATACTTTAGGTTGCATTTCACAAGCTTAGTCAACCAGAATGAAGAAATATAAAAATAGACAGACATGTTCTCAGTTTCCAAAGTGACTGGTTGTACTAAAGTTGTGACTCCTGTGGGAAACTGAAAAAGACAGAGACATTAATGTATTATGACTTTTCCTTCACAAATAAAAATATCCGGTTTTGATTTTTATAATAGATTTTCTCATGCATGTCTGGCAAAATAAGTTTGTATTAGAGGTATATAAATTAAAATCCTTGCTTTTATTTCCTATACCTCATTCTGATTTTAAACTAAATTTCCAGAGCTAAAATTAACTTTGCTATTAATCATAGAAATTGCTATTGTCAGCCTTTGTAATTTTATAAATTAAAATATTGGCATAAATGTTCTACCAAAAATTACTTTTTAAGACAAAATGCACATAGTGATATATATCTATTGTTTGTGAAAATTATTGCACTATTTAAAATGCTATAACTTAAAAACATTTTTCTTTAAAACTCATTTTAGAACATTCAAAAGAAATTATACCTCATTTTTAATCATAAAAATTTGCTTTTGTGATAAAGTAAGGAAAAACCAATACTCCATTACTCACCACACAAGAAATTTTCAATTAAGGTACTCAAAAAATTAACAGGTATTTAGTGGTAGATTTGTGGAAGGATAACATAGAATGGAATAGGCCTAGCTAGATTGCAATCTCCATCATAAGACAGAGTACCCCCATCAATTAAATAATAGATCCTTTGAAATGAATATACATATAATGCTAATAAATATAAAGTTAAGGCAAAAATATTTCTTCTGAATAAATTATGCTTCTAGGGATATAATAAATGCTAATTGCAGTTGCCAATAAAAGTAGACAATTCATAACACAAAAATATTCAAGTATCATTTTGTAATTCTGCCAAAATGTTACAGTTCAATGGAAATATTTTGCTAAGCTACTTACTCCATTTGGATGCTTTTCTTTTTCTCTTTCAAGGTAATTATAGAAAGAACTCAGCTCAGGAATTTATGTTTCATCATATATTTTATTTAAGAGCAACTGCAAATATAATTGTTGATGAAGCCAAAATATTTTAATTTTCATCTTCAACTTTTTCCTCATCAGGATATAATTAAAAAATAAGTTAGGATGAACATCACAGGGAAAAGTCTTCCAAGACAATGGAAAACTTACTTCCAGGAAATGGTGGAAACTCCATCACTTTAGGTTTTAAAATGAATTTGACAATGCAATGGAAAATACACAGGAGAAACAATGAGTCTTTGGCAAAGAAATCAGCCAGATTACTTACGTGAACTTTTCCATTTCTGAAACTATAAAATGTCTTTGATTTTATTGCTTTTAGGTAGATTTCAGTAACTTCTGATATATTTCACAGTTTGGGAAAAACTAATAGAACAAAAATCTCTTCTTCCACTTAGGAATAATAGTTATTTCGTACACAGTAAATAGGAAAATATTAATATTTGCATTCAATTTAACTTATTATATGACTTTAAACTTTCCTATTATCCAAGGGCTTCTTAGTAAGGCCACATTTGAAAAAAGAAATCATAACTCAGCTTATTTAAGAGAAGAAAACCTAGGACTGAGTTACAGAAGTGCTCTGAAAGTCACCAGATTAGAAGTTTAAAGTAGGCAAAATAAATTAATTGAAAATAGGAGAGGCCCCTTGAATTCTAGTACGAAGGAATGCATATTTTAGCTGATAGGAACAAGGAAGACTACAACAGATCAATCCAGTCATTAATCATTTATTAATCAAGCATTATGTACCAGGTCCTCTGCTAGGTGCCAAGGATACAAAGATAAAATGTAGTCCTATTTCCTTATGGTGCCAATCTGGGCAAAATTCTATACCTATGTAATCAAAGACTATAACAATTAGTCCTCAATTTGAAGTCGGGAGACCTCAATACAATTCCAATTCCTATCATTTTCTCTTAGCTCAATAGAACAAAATTAAAAACTAATATTTCCCCAGCTCATTTTTAAAAAAGAATTTTATGTAATACTAAATTTATATTTTGATTTTACATGTAGAAAAAGTTAAAATACAAGGAAAAAGGATAAGTGCAAAAGAATTTCGATCAGAAATGAAATACTAAATTTTGAAAATACATGATGAACAGTTATGAGATATAAACAAGGATATGTTAAGTGCATGGTTTTAAGCCTCAATAATATCATAAGTAAAATGTGACATTTGAAAGTTTAATATTTAAGTCATTTTATATTTAATTTGGACTTTTGAATAATAAACTTTTAGGTTTTAATTCTAACAAGATGGGGCCCCCTGGCATTACACAGGGAGGGTGTGACAGTTTCTGGATAATACTCACTGAGACCAGTGCATCAGTAGAGGCTTGTCTACATCAGTTATTTGATCTATCTACGCACTACATCAGAGCCTTTCTTGTAGGATCAAAACTGTCATGTATGCATCAAAACTCAGTTTGTGGATAATCTGAAGGCTAGTATTGCAAAAGCAATACTTTGAATCACTGAATATCAGCTTATTAGCTTCTAAGTGGACTAGAGATGTGTATACCACAAGATGGTGGCTATCATTATTATTACATATCATATATTGATCATGTATTGATTTTTTAAAGTACCAAAATTTTAAATATTAAATCATTCACATTTCCATTTTTGTATATTTGTAACATTTATAGTTCTGAAGTTACTTAAGCTTTAAAATACACTAAAATTCTTGAGAGAAGGTATATAATCACTAAAGATATATATGTATATATATCATATAGAATTAGATGATAGAGACAGCGGGGGAAATCCTGTGATTTTGCTGACACAGGATGCTCATGTTGAAGGGCTTCTCTACCGATGCAGATCTTTATGCACTTTCTCTGTGAATGTTTAAAATCTAAAATAATAAGAGGTTTAAGTGACTTGCCCAGGGTCACACTGTCACCATGCATGTGTTAAAAGACAGATCTTACACCAAGTCTTCTTGGTTAAAAGCCTACATTTCTAAACACTCATACCAATTATTATTCTATAATATATTAGCATTGCACGTGAGTTTCATATAATATACAATATACTTGTTTTTTTTCTTTTTTCTAGAAGAGTCACGTGTGATGTCTTGATTTACACACAAATTGGATTTAAGTTTGGCAGAGTTGCACAAAGTCATTAGCCTCACTCTATCTTCCAAAGCCATGGAGAACCAGTGGCAAGACAAAAGTCAAGATGACTGGTGAAAGCCTTGGATACAGTGGATGGTCCTGGCATTGTTGATGTCTGGCTAAGTTCTAAATGCTCCAAATCACCTGCTTCATTTGCCTTTATGGACCAGGGAATGAATTGTTCTCATCCACCTACTCTGCCAGGGGAAATTATAAATGTATTATAAATACCTCATTGCATATTTTCTATGAACTACAAAACATGTGTAATAGTAAAGACAGACTACTGTTCCACAACTTAAAGTTTTTAAGAGACTTGCCTGAAAGCACTGAGAAGTTAAATGACTTCTCAATGGAGATAGAGCAAATATATGTCAAAGGCAGGACTTGAATTCATAGCTCCAAGTCTCTGGAGCAAGGTCTCTATGAATTAGACTGTCAAACAAGTGATAATATACATTTACAAAATAATTTATATGTAATCATATAATATGAATGAGTTAGAAATATTGTTATATATTATATTATTACAAATTAAGATGAGGATAATTACATTGCTTTGGACAGTGCTAAGGATAGGTTTTGGAGAGGGGAAGACAGATTCAACTCTTGCATTAGACATATACAGGCTATAGAGCAATGAGCAAATCAATTAATTTCTCAGTGTTTCAAATAACTTTCTAAGACTATAAATTATGGAGTTGTTGGGGAAAAGAATATTTCTCTAGTGAGAATTTCCCATAACAGTTAAATAAAAAATCCACCTCCTCTGATTCATATTGTGTATATATATATATATTTCTTTATTTCTATATATTTCTATATTTCAACATATTCTGATATTTTTATATTTCAATATATCTATATAAGTTTCTAAATTTAATGTTTAATATATCTAAATATATTTCTATATTCATAAATTTCTATATTTCAATATATCTATGTAGTTCTATATTTCAACATATCTATACATGTATATATTTTAATATCCATATATTTCTATATTTCTATATATGTCAACACATATATATAAATTTCTATATTTCAATATATCTATATATTTCTATATTTTAACATATCTCTAAATTTCTATATTTCAACATATCTATATATTCCTATATTTCAGCATCTATATATTTCTATGCTTCAATATACATGTCAATATATCTTTAAATTTCTATATTTCATCATATCTATATTTTTATATTTTAATATATCTAAACATATTTCTATATTTCAATATATATGCCTCTTGGTGCAATAATATATAATGCTGTCTATTTCAGTGAACACATGATATATTATTATATATAATTATTTCTATACATGCATATACATTCATTTCTATACACATGAATGAAGTACACATGCAAGTGTGAGTCATTCATAGTGACACTTTTGGGGAGAAAATGATAAGGCTACTGTACATCTGTAGTCCAGCTCCAAACCAACTGTTGGAAAGATTTAATCCTGCAATCTGTGTATGAACACCTGCAGTTTATATCACATGCACTCTCATTTGAAACATTCTGTTAAATCTGTAAAATTGTTATAGCACAGTCCCATACCACACCATACTGTGGCTCCCAGCTTTGATCTCAGCCCTTGGGGAACATTTCTTCATGTGGGCAACAGCAGCAGCTGTAAATACAAGTTAATACTATTGGAGTATCGAATTTCCTTTTCACTTTTTTTCCCCTAGCTGAAGTCAGAGGGTTTATCTGTACTACATTTCCCATTTACTGCGCTTTCAAGTTTCTGAAGTTTCAAGATAATCTACTAAACGGAGAGGCTTTCATACTATAACAATGAAGCTCCATTTTTTAAGAGCATTTTTTTTTCCTTCCGTAGGACAGGTAAGTATCATTTACTGATAAATCACAACCTTCTTGTCTGTGGCCTTTTGTCCCTGATGCAGTCCAACAGAAATTACATAGCTGTTTGTAGTTAACAACAGAAAAACCATGAAAGTGTGGAGAAAAGGTGGATTTGGCCCCAAGTACCATATGTCCATTTCCATTTGACAGGATAGAGAGATAAAGGAAGACAAGGCACGAAAGGGTGAGAAAAGGTAATGAATTCAGGGTCAGATGAGAACAAAAAGCCATTATTAAATAACATTGGTTGCCCCTCACCCCATGGACATTTAAAAAATCATATTCTGTTGAATCCCCAAAAGAATCTCTAAATAATCATTCCGATGTTTCCTGAAAGCTAAAATAATTTATTTTGCTTTCCATGGTGGTATCAGCTATTGGAAAGGGAGTGACAGTTTGTCACTTAAAGAAGGCAGTGCGGGACATAAAAGTAGTCTGGGGTCAGAATTCTTTCCTAGGAGTCTTGACTCCCTTGATCACTACCTGAGTGATGGGTCTCAAGCTTTCTGAGCCTTAGTTTTCCCATCTGTCCAGTGTAAAGCTTCCTCTGCCTACATCACAGAGCTATGCAGAGGGAAGCACATGTTGACTCTAAGGTTCTACATGTCGGAATAACTTGAGAGTTGGGAAGTTCTCTGTAATAATTGCCTTGTGGTATTGGCAGTGCAGATATTGTCATGTTTTCCTTAGATGATGAGGAAACAGACTCAGCCTCTAGTATGGGATCTCACAAATCTAGCAAAGATGGGAATTATGACTTGAAGATCGTTCTACTGACTAAGACATTAGAGTCATGCTGAAACATCTCTATGTTCTTTCTCAGAGTTTTATGTGAAATCCACTCCTTTTTAAAATATTTAACTTTCAGAATAATGAAAAGATTTGGGGGGGGAGAGTGGAATGGATTAGGGGGAAAAACAGGCATACTTTCTTAATGGGAAGCTGAGATAAGAGAACCTTAAGAAAATTAACAAAACAGTAAGTATGGGAAATGAGAATATTTCAAAACTCTGTTTCAGGTGATAACTAGTACAAATAACAAGCTATGTATTGCTTACTATGTGCCAGGCATGCTGCTAAGAGTTTTACAATTATTATCTCATTCAATACCTACAATAATCCTGGAAGGAAGATGTTATTATTATCTCCATTTTACAGATGAGGAAACTGAGGCAAAGAGGTTAGATGACTTATCCACAGGGTCCCACAGCCCAGAAGTATTTGAACTCATTTCCTCCTGACTTCAGGTCAGTGCTCTATATCCACTTTGACACCTAGCTTTTTCTGACAGCAAGTTATTTCAGAACCAATAACTACATATACCCTCATCCCAGATTAGTATTGCAAAAGTCCCCCATATCTACTCCTTCCTTTCAATTACCCATGCTCAAACTTTCGTTTAGTCCATATTTTTAAAAATATCTTTTGCATTTAGACCTAACAGTACATCTAGGTCAAAATTAGGATCATTTTGTGAATAATTCCAAACTGCTTTCCAGATGTACCTCCAAGAATAAGAGACTCTACCACTTCTCAAAGTAGCCAATTTTTATTTTTGGACAAATCTCATTCTTAGGAAATTTTTTCTTGACATCGAGCCTGAACTGGCATATTTTCAGCTCCATCCTCTGCTCCTAAATCTGTTCCCTGGAGCCAAACAGTACAAGTCTGATCCCTCTTCCACATGACAACCCTTCAAATACTTAGAGATAGTTATCATGTCCTTCCTGAGTCTTCTTTTCTCCAGGCTCAATGTCATGAGCTCTTTTAACAAATCTTCAAATGTTGTGCAATAAAGACTCTTCACCATCCTGGTTGCCTTTCTCTGGGCACTCACCAATTTATAAGTGCCTTTTTTTACATGGTTCCCAAAACTGATCACAATACTGACACCGTAGATGAGATCTGATGAGAACACAGCACAATGCCACATCTCTCCTCTCTATTTTTAAGAAGCTTTACCTTATATTAATTGTCTTAGGTTTTCTGACTTACACATCATACCAGTCAATTCATGACTTCCTCATCTTATAATTGGGAATCTAAATTTTTGGGCCCAGGCATAAGATTTTATATTTTATCCCTATCTTAGATTCAGCATGATACTTTAATTAATTTGTTAAAGTATTTTTGGATCCTGATCCTGTCTTCCACAATGTTGATAATATCTTCAATCTTTGTATTATCTAGCAAATCTGATGAGAACATGTTATCATCATAATTCATTAATAAAAATGTTTTAAAAACACAAGACATGCTAGAGATTCCTGGGATTTGCTATGGTGACAAGTTCTATTAATGAACCATTTTTAAATCTGATTATATCTATTCTATGTCATTTTATCTTTTTCACAGGATTATTATGAGATATTTTATTAGTAACTTTAATAAAATTTAGGTAAATTATATCTACAGCATTTCCCTCATCTATTTTAGTAATCTTGTTAAAAAAAAGAAATTAGATTAGTCTGGTAAGACTTGGTATGACTTGTCCTTGAAGTCATTAAGACATTATATAACCAACAGGCTAATTCTAGGCTTGTTTTATCATATTACATCATTGGAGTAAATAGTCAGTCTCTTAGTCACATAGAACTTCATTAAAGTGGCCAAATGTCTCCAGGAGAAAAATAAAAGAAAAGTTATTTTATAATGCACTTTGTTTTTGAGTAAGAGTTTATCACACTAAGGCACCACGAAGGAATAGCAAGAGGTATGACTGTAACTACCTTTTTCTCCTCCCAAAAAATAGCCCTTCCTTCTCCAATTAAATTAGAAGCAAATCACAATGGCAAAAAAAAAAATTGGAAAATGAGGGTATGACCTTCAATTGGGGAATGGCTGAACAAATTGTGGTGTATGGTGGTGATGGAATACTATTGTACTCAAAGGAATAATAAAGTGGAGGAAGAGACTCTAAATGATCACTCTATTGAAAATATTAATAATATAAAATAGGTCATGATCAGTGACACATGTAAAACCCAGGGGAACTGCACATTGGCTATGGGACAGGGGATGGGAGGAGAGGAGGAAAAGAACATGAATCATATAACCACAGAAAAATATTCTAGATCAATTAATTAAATAAAAAATTTCAAATAAAAAAAGCAAAGCATAAAGTCAGGTTTACTTTCCTGACCTATATTTGATCTACATCTCCATCTCACATTCTAGTCCACCTCCTCAAAAAATTCAAATTCCATTACCTTTTTCTTTCTTTCCAACAAGGACTTTCAGAGAGATTGTCATTAAAGGCATTTTCAGAATTTAAGCAATTTGATTTCTTTCTGATGTCAGAATAATCCCTTACCATATATGGTGTATCATTATAAGATAATAATATGTGATTCTTTTTGTTTTCCTTTCTCTCTTTTCATTGGTTCCTGATTAACCTTTTCCCTTACCCTCTAAAATATAGTTTTTAGCTTCCAAATCCATTGAGTTGCATTTCATTATAAAAATAATATATTAAATAAATATGAGCCATTTACTTATGGAATAGCAGGTGATATAAAACATGCATGCATAAGAGGGAAAAATTAGTACATCCAATAAATCAAGCACATTTTTGTTAGCTATATAGACCTAATAAATGGAAATATGATAGTCCAAAGTTTGTGGTTCTGTTTGCTTTTCATAATGAGACCATTCTAAATTGTTTTAGACAACTAAGTTTTCGCCCACCTCGCTCATATGCAGCAAGTTGGTGCATTTATATAACTATAAAGGAAGAAAATAAAAAGATTAATTCAAATTCAGTTCAAACACCAGTACAATTAATACATCAGGGTTGAAATTCTTTCTTTTAATGAAATTTCATTGTTATAATTATTTCCAGTAATCATTGCCCTTCCATTATTTTGATCCTAATTTTTACCTGTCTTACTAAACACAGAGGTTAGAGATTTATTTTTTTAAAGATTACCCAGATGTCTTCAAAAGTTAGGAATAATGACCCAAGGTGGAAAGGAGGGGATGTTATTTTTCCTGAAATCAACTTCTTATTCCTCTTCATATGTTCCCTTAATCATGAGATAAAGCAATGTACTCTGGAAATTTCCTAGGGAAAAGTTTCCCTAGGGACATGGGATTTTAGACTCATTGTGATGGAAAGAAACCTGGTGATCAATTAGTCCTATTCTCCCAATTGTACAGATGAGGAAATTGAGAAACTTAGAGTTTAAATGCTTAACCTAAGAGATCAGAGTCATAGCTTCATTTTCTATAAAGTCACTAAAATGCTTTAGTTGGAAGAACTATTGGTGGAAATGAAGGAATGTACCGGTAAACTTAATGAGGGGAGTGTACACATGAGTAACTGCCCTAGAACCTTTCTGTTGTTTGGAGCCTTAATCTTTAAAAAAAAAAAGAATTAAACAATCTACTAAAATCAACAATAGGCCTCTGTCATGGCACTGTTTTAACTCACACAATGGAAGGCTTAATGAGAAATTTAGGATGAAGTGTATGGAGTAATCAAAGACTACAGCAGGGCAGGGGAAGCAACAGGATTCATAGCAGGTGGTTGAATTAGTATGCAAGCTCACTTGATTGGGTTCTTACCTTTCATATTGTAGGAATGGAGATGTAGGAACTGACTAGTTAAAAAACATGCACAATCATAAAAAGTATTCTTCTTAGAAGGAGGAAGAATGTTAAATTCTTAATTATAATAATCAAATATCATGTAGCTAATGAATGAAAGAGATAAATATTATAGTAAATTATTCTCAAGAAAATCACTCATTCAATATATATCTATTTAGTATTAAATTATTTTAGTTCTAGTTATCAATTCTCACATATATAAGAGAATAAAATTTTACTAACTTTTTCATGAGATATTAGCTCAATGTTAAGACTTGTTACCAAGTACAATACTAGGTACTATTGGAGATGTGCTTCTGAGTAAAATTTCATCCAAAATAGCCATTTTTTTTCATATGCAGGTCTCACTAGGCCACTGTTTTTATATGTTGGTCCGGTATTGTTCAGTCCAGATGTTTTTTAACCTGTTCCATTTTTCCAACTTAGACTTTTTGTTCCTTCTTGGGCAGCCTGGTCCCCCCACCATATTAGTGTCATGCTTAGCCTGAACATCTAATCAGCACTAGTCCTATTGGAGCTCAGAACTCCAAGCTCAAATGATCTTCCAGCCTCAGCTTTCCCAGACACAGGGACTATAGCATCAACTCAGCCAAAATGATTTAGTTTGAAAATTAATATGGGTTATATCATGGGCTTATGAATGTACTCACTTTGATAAAAATTTATAATGGTGTCTGTTTAAGTTAAAATATAATTTGGAATTGTGAACTTTTAAATTTTAAATATAACTCTTGGCTAAGATTTTATTCCCCTTGTAGGAAATGAAAAAGGATTCTCTCCAAGGCTTTCTGTTTCCAGCAATACCTTGCCATCAAGTTACTGAAAATCCAGCCACCAAATACTTCTTTTGTGTTAATAGAAAAGAATAGGATGAAGAAAAATGTCCTTATTTTTTAGTGTCTATTAGCCTTCAGAATTTGAAGATAAGTTTTGCCTCTCATCCAAATGAAAAAGAGAACATTAGGATCACTCACATAAAAAGGAACTGAAGATATAATGTGAGCAGCTAGAATAGCTTGAAATTTAAATTTTTGAAAAGTAGAAAACAGCAACAGTAATTAACAGGATTATCTGTGCACCACCATCTACCATAACAGTTTGATTCACATCATTAATTTAAAAAATCCCCGACATGGACATTTAGCTCATAAATATGTGTAATAATAAGTTGTGAGAAGTCATGTGTTTGGAGTACTTGCAACAGTACCTTTTAATAAAGGGGAAAAGTGACATCAGTAGGACCTGCTTAGACATTTTTGTCACAAGTCAAATAAGGGGAATTTGGGTCCTCAGGTTAGGTGACACTTAGAATGGGAGCTCCTTTTAACAAAACCTATCTATGATTTAGTAGCGAAATCATAGAAAGTTATCTGAGGCCTCTAGAGGAAAAGTGACTTGTCTGGGGTAACATGGCTCAAAAAAAATCAGGAAACTGATGAGAACCTGGATCTTTATGATTTCAGGCTTAACAATCTGTTGACCAGGGCAGGTTGTTTCTATAAATTCAGTTCAACAGGATTTTATTTAACATCCACTATGTACCTACAAGATTTAGGAATACAAAAAAGAAGAGTATCCTATCTTAGGACCTTTTGCTCTTTTACTTAAAATAAATGCATTAAGAAATCACTTAAAGATGAGGCAATTGGACTAGTTGACCACTACAATCTCTTCTAGCATATACGATTATGATTTCATAAATATTTTGCTCACAAGTTACCAAAAAGTATTTGGAATTCTGCAGGGTACGTAAAAGAAATATAAGATATAAACTCCACCTACAAGGAAAGAGACAAGAAAGGAAGCCAGGAGAAATGTACAGGGAATAATAAATAACAGTATATAATTAAATACTAAGTGGAAAGTTAAATTGTACAGACTATCAGTACAATTGGAGTTCAGAGAAAGAGGAGAGTGGGTAGTCATTATCCTCTGTCTGGATATGTCATTAAGCAGCTATAACTAGCTTTGGCCCAATACAGAAATAATTCCTACCTCAACTCATTCATAAAATTGCAAACTGCAAAAACAGTTTCATTTCCTTGTTTTGTACTTTTGATTTTTAATTCATCAATGAAAATATTTCCAAAGATATGCTTGAGTTTTTACTTTCCCCAACTGAACTTCACTTATAAGGACGTTGGTTGAATAATAGCTCATGTTTAAGGACTACTTTAGAGTTCACAAGTCATTTTCCCCCTAACAATCCCAAAATGAAGCTAGTTGCAAGTCTAACTGTATTGTAAGTGAGGAAACTGAGGAACAGCATGGTAAATTGACTTGCCCAAAGACAAATTGCTCAGAATTGTCAAAATTAGGACTTGAACCAAGATCTTCTGACTCTAAACGTATTGCTCTTTCCTCTACTTCCTACTTGCTCTTGTAGATAATAATAGGCCAAACCTAGAAAGCTGTCCAGCTGGCTAGGAACAAGGGTGAAAAACAAAGCATCAGTAACTTCAATAAGAAACAGCAGGAAGAGGTCTTGCAACAAGGAAGGATGGGTGAGGTCTTTGTGGGGAAGGCAGAGCATAAGTGAAGGGAGGGAACCGGCCAACAGCCTCTTTGAGTAGTCCTGACAGCACAGAATAGGGAGTGGGTGGGGTCATGAAAGAAAAAATAGTAATTGCCCACACTTATAGAGTGCTTTATGGCTTACAAATCACTTCCTTTGACAAAACTCTGAAATCAGTACAATCATTATTGGCTTCACTTTAGAAATGAAAACAAAGCCAAAATTTCTTTGTGAGTGATACAGAATGATGCCTTATTTGCATGAGAAATGTTTAGTAATGCAAAGCAAAACACCTCTTGTTTATAAAACTAGTTTAAAAAAACTAAAACAGTTGACCTTAAATAAATGTCAAGGTTAAAAAAGAAATGAATGATTATATTGTGAAGCCTTTAAGGGCTACAAGTATGCTAGATACCTCAGTTCATTTCCATCTATATTTTAAGACAAAATATGGTAAGATTGGACAAATGAGAAATAATAAATATTTGGAAATTGGGGCCTCACAACACAAAAGGATTGATATGATAGGGGAAATTTAGGGGTTGCTAGTTCTTAGATAAAATAAAAAGATTAAACATTGAAAATAAGGAGGTTCTCATTTAAATCACTGAAAGGTGAAGGGACTGAGCATAAGAAGTTGAGTTATATAAGAACTTGTCATAAGAACCTGAATATTATCTACAAAAATATAAAAAACCAAAATTAATAGAATACAAAAACCAATTAATTGATTTCAGAAAATGAAGGTGATGCAGGTTGGGAGGGAGCCAAGATGGTAGAGAAGGTACATTGATTTCCCTGATCTCTACCAAATTACCCTTTGATATACAACTTTGTAATACCTCAAGTTGTATATCAACCAAAGTTTATATATGTATATGTGTGTATATATGTATAAATATATACGTATATATAACCCAAGTTATAATACAACTTTGATATAATACTTCAAAATGAATTTTTGAGGGACCAAAAGCTCAAAAGTACAGGATAAAACAAATTTTCAGCCCCCCAAAACTCATAACACTGGTATAAAAGCACTATTCCCTTCAGGGAGGAAGTGGAAGACAGCACAGGCCTTGGAGGTGGCTAAGTCAGCAGCAAGGGCACCACAAATGGTAAGTGGGCAGGGCTGGACAACTTCTCTGAAAGAGATTATGGTGGTCCCTTTGTTGACTCTACATGCAAACCTCTGTTGTATTGTCCATATACAGATCCAGGTCATAGTCTTACATTGTGATTCCAGGCAAGGAGGAGCACTATAATACACCAGGGCTTGGGATTAGGGGACTCTGGTCATAGATCCATAACAGAAAGGACTGCTTGAGGTTCCTCTAGACACAAGCACAAGCCAGGAGAGCATTAACTATTCCTCTTCTTAGATCATAAAACCTTGAAAGAACTGAAATTTTGTAGATGCACAAAGCTAACTCTGAAGGCAATTGCACAAAAGTACTGAAGCTTGGACAGTTCCCCCTTCATCACTAGAAAAGTATCCACCGGTAATAGTTATTTCTTTTAAGTTAAAAGATTTAAAAAGGCTGGAAAACGAACAGACAGTTAAAAAAATGAATTAGGAAAATTATTTTGGGTTCTGAGAAGAACAAAACATAAACTCTAAAGAAGATAAATTCAATAGTGCTGAATTCAAAGCCTCCAAGGGAAAAATTAATTACTCTCAAGCCCAAAAGGAAAAAAAATGGAGGAAATAAGAGAAGATATTAAAAACAAAAAAAAGAGGTAGGAGAAAAAAAAAGAGTGATGCAGGAAAATAATGAAAAAAGTCAACATCATGATAAAGTTACAAAAAATACAGAAGAAAATAATATATATTTTTTAAAAGAATAGGCCAATTTGTTAGAGGCAAAATCAAATCCTTAATATGTAGAACTGGCATATAAAAGAACTATAAAAATTCACTGAGGAAAAGAACTCATTTGGTAAAATGAAAACAGAGATAAAAATTCTTAGTCAAGAAAATCATGCCTTAAAAATTAGAATTGGGGAAGTGACAGCTAATGATTCCATGATACATCAAGACAAAATAAAAGTCAAAAGAATAAAAAAATGAAAATATGAAATATCTTGTTGAAAAAACAACTGATATGGAAAACAAATACAGTAAAGATGACCTAGGAATTACTGAACTATGATAAAGCCATTGTATTTTTTTTAAAGAGAGGACATAGATATTACTTTTCAAGAAATTATCATGGAAAACTGCCCTGACATTCTAGAACCAGAGGATAAAATGAAAATTTAAAGAATCCAATAAACATATCCTGAAAGAAATCCCCAAAAGATAACCCCCAGAAATGGTATAGCTAAATCCCAGGGTTTTCCAGTCAAGGAGAAAATATTGCAAATAGCCAAAAAGAAAAAAAAATTAAATTATTGTGGAGTCACAGTCAGGATAAGACAAAATCTAGCAGCTTAGCAGTTTCTACACTAAAAGATCTGATGCCTGTAATATGATATTCAAGAGAGCAAAAGAGCTAGGACTACAACCAAGAATCACTTGTCCATCAAAATTGAATATATTCCTCTGAGAGTGTGGGGGTGAAATGAGCATTCATTAAAACAGAGGACATATCCACTCAATTGGATGTAGAAATCTATATTACTTTACAAGAAAGTAGGATGGAAAGGGGATCAGAGAAGAGGGGTTAACAGAAGGGAGGGCAAATTTGTAGTGGTGGTATTCAGAAGCAAAACATGTTTGAGGATGAACTCGATGAAAGATGATAGTAGATTAAAAAGGGGAGAAATAGGATAGAGGGTAAAACACATTAATCATAATGGTAGAAAAATATTTTACGAGTCTATCTAATAAAAGCCTTATTTCTCAAATATATAGATAAATGAGTCAAATGTATAAGGATACAAGTCATTCCCTAATTGATAAATGGTCAAAGGATATGAACAGGTAGTTCTCAGAAAATGTAATTAAAGCTCTCTTTGGTCATACCAAAAAACAAAACAAAACACTAAATCACTATTAGATAAATACAAATTAAAAATCTCTGAGTTACCACCAGCCCTATAAAAATGGCAATAATGACAGAAAAATATAAATATATAACTTGGACAAGATGTGGAAAATTTAAGAAATTAATGAATATATAATATTTTTAAGAATTGATAAAAATTAAAATGACCAAAATAACTTTCAGAATATTTTTAAAATTAAGTAGACCTGTGGAAAAGAGTAGTTAAAAATCATTAGAGGAAAGTGACCTAAAGAACTCAGGGTTTTACAGACCTGGAATATGTAATCTGGGGAAAAAAAAACTTTAATGTGTATAGTTAATAAATGTATATGTACACATAGATACATTTATACATATATTAATTAATTTTATGTAGCTTAGGTGGATAGCCACTAGTAGTTGGAAGGATTACTAAGGTTTCCTGCAGGAAATGGTAACTAAACTAAATTCCAAAAGAAGAGAGGACTGCAAAGCAAATATAAAGATGAAATATATTCCAGTCATAGTGTAACTACTACATAATACAAAAATAAGAACTGTAGTTTCATGAATGAGGAAGAGAGAGATTACTTTTGCTGGATCTTAGAGTATGAGAGGTTATCAATAATATAGAGGAAGACCCATATGCTCTAAAATATTAATACGTTTTTTGTATTTGCAAACAACTGTAAGTAAAATAGATGACCAGTGATTGTAAAATGACTAAATAAGTTGTGAGAGCTGAATATAATACCTCTTTTTCCCACTCAGTGCCCTGAACTCTGTGATCTAGCCCAAAACCCACTTTCTTCATTCTTTACTTAGTATACTTAATCTCAATGCCTTCATATTGACAATCCAATATTGGCTAGAATGCTAAAATGCTGAAATATAAAACCACAAATATTTATTAAATACCTCCTGGGTGCCAAACACACTGTTGATTGCTGAGATGACAACTGATAAAAAAGAAAGTCCATACCCTCAGGGACCTTACCATCTACAGAGTCCACCTCTTCCTTGAAGATAAACTCAAGCATATTTTCCCTTCAATTTTTTTCCTTTTTTAATTTAAATTTATGTAGTTGTTCCTTTGTATGCATTAAGATATCCTGTTAGTTCCTCCCTTCTCTCTTTGTCCTGGAGAAGGCATCATCTGAAAAAAAAGATATATGGATATATAAAACGGTGTCAATTATAACTCTCTCAAGGTAGGGGAAAGGATTTATAAGGAAATGTAGGTGACCTAAAACTCAAATAAAACGCCAAAATTTTAACAGAGAAACTGTGGGAAAAGAGAGATTTCTCTCTCTTTCATATAGCAAAATCAGTGGATAGAGACAAGAAAATGTCAGAGTAAATGTCAATCAATTAACAAATATTTATAAAATATTTACTATGATTCCAACACTGCTGTAGAAAATTACAATATTTCTTTCCCTCAATAAGATTATAGCCTTGATAGGGGAGATAATATGTGTCTTTATAGTACAAAGTGATTTCAGTTGAGGAAATTTTATTAGCATGTGGAGATGATCATAAAAAAAGTGGAAGATAATGTCTGAATTGATCCTTGAAGGAAACTAGACAGGTTTTTGCACATAGGCTATGAGGGAAGTGATTGTGAATGCATTTTCCCATTCAAAGAAATACAGGAGCAGAGGGCCATTTATAGATTTCCCACAGAAACACTTAGCAAAAATAGATAGGCTCTGGGAGGGGGAGGGAGGAAGAGAGAGAAGAACATGAATCATGTAACCAGGAAAAATATTCTAAATTAAATAAATTAATAAATATTTTTTAAATTATTTTTTTTAAAACAGTAGATAGGCACATGCCTTCTGCTCCAAGAGCAAAGTTAATGGACAATGCTTATGACCCCTAATATCTTGTACCTTAATTAGAGGTGGTAGGGTGGAATACTTTCCTTATAGTCAGTACAGGAAAAGATATTTTGTATTCTTAGGCAACGTGATCCCAGAATTCATCAGGAAGCATCAGTCTTGGAATTTCCCTCATGGCTGAACCAAAGTCCAATATCTGCTAGAGGGAAAAAATAATTTCCTGAGCAATTTTGCCTCTTGGAGAGTGTGATATCAAAATCACTTTAAAAGACTGATATATATTAATTTAAGGTCGCCAAGGAATTCAGCTATGTAATTCTCCTAAATGAAAACTCAAGTCAGCAGTCAACCTTTTATGGAGTTTTTAATTGCAAACAGGAGGAAGAAGGGTATGAGAGAGAGAGAGAGAGAGAGAGAGAGAGAGAGAGAGAGAGAGAGAGAGACAGAAAGAGAGAGAGAGACAGAGAGAGAGAGGGGGGGGAGAAGGGAATAGGGCTTAAATACCCCCTCTGTTTAGGCTGGGCCAAAGGCCCAAGCCCTTAGATAGCTGAGGCAAAGAAAGGAGATCAGTCCCTATCACTCAGGTGACCAAAATGGAGAAACAGTCTCAGGGGCCTCCACCTCCAGCCTCCTTCAGAGCAAGCCCTCCTCTCAGACCTCTCCAGGAGCTCTCCCTCCAGGACCTCTCTCCTCTCAGACTCCTTCAGAGCAAAACCTCTCAGAGCAAAAACTCCTCAGAGCAAAAACCTCCCCTCCTCCTCAGACCCCGCTATCTTTAAGGACACCATCTAAGTCCCCTCCCCTCAGTTCTCACATCTACCAATCACTGTTGATGTCTCCCATGTGCCAATGATGGCTCTAGCTTAACCCAGGACCTCCCAGAGATTTTTTTCCTTTGCACATGTCTGTTGAAGGTCATATTCTCAAATAATTAAATCTTGATCTTTGCTGCAGCCCTTCCTAAATCCTGTTAGACTGAGTAGGGTGGAGATTGTAAGTTCCAAAAGCTGGTTCTGTCATTCCAAGTATATCTATTGTATAAATTCTAAAATCAATCATGACTCAAAGAACTTCCTGTTCTATGCTTAAGCATAGGTCAAAGCCCTTTCCATTGTTTAGCAAAAGGTTTCTGTCCTAAAGTAGTCTTAAGTAGGGAGGAGAAGGACCCTCCCATGCCAAGGGTTTTCACATTCCAATAGAGTTCTTACTATCAGTAGGAAATTTTTCAAGTATGAAATTTCCCATTCCAACATTCATAAGTCTCAGAAATTTTAAGGTTTACAATCACCCATTTGTTCCCTGAGACTGGAAAAGCAGTGGAAAAGTTACAGTAATTTACTTGAATACTGTAAACCCAAGGGGAAGGTGGGCTACTATTTTGTAACTCCAAAAAATATTTCCTTTCCAGGGCAATCCAAGCCCTCAGCAGTTTTCTAGGGGATTAAAGAAAGAGTCATGAGAATGTTACAACTACATATGGGGCTTTGGAGGCAGGGTTGTGTTTTTATTTATAGTCTTCTATTTTTTTATTTTTCAGTTAAATGCAGCATACAGTGTAGAAACTAACAAGTTTAGAGTATATCATTCAAAATTTATGAAAAAGCTTTTAAAAATGAGGACACACCAAAGTCTTGCAACAAACATGTATTCTGAAAAAAAAAAAACTATATATGATACCCCCATCTTATGCCTTAACTATATAACTGAAAAAGAAAACAAGAAAAAACTGAAAACACATTTGATTTTACTCCATAGAAGTGCTCTGTACAAATGGTAGGGTCAATGGAATCCACTTCTAATAGTTTGAGAATATATCAAAGTCAAGAAGGCTTAGAGAAAATTTTAAAATGACACATTTGGAGGCAATGTGCTACAGTAGAAAGCTTATTGTATTTCAAGTGAGAGAAATTAAGTTCAAAGCCTAGCTCTGCTTTTTCCCATTTGAGGGACTCTGACCAAGTCCCTTAACCCCTCTGACATGCATATTCATCCCCCAGGAAATATGGGGGTGGACTAGATGACCTTTAAAGTCATTTCTAGTTCTAATCTATAATTCTATGATTCTTCAAAATTCCTAAATCTGTTATAGTGTGGACCACATATTCATGAACAAATGAATTCAAGCATTTTAAAAATTGACTCATGAGTATTCTTCCTATCCAGCATTTAATTAAAGTGACACACTCAACATAAATATACAAATATGACAGCATTAGCCACATATAACAAATACTGACTTTCTTTTCATCCCTGAAACAGGAAAAAAAAAAAGCATAAACCATTCAGATAGCAGTCCATCTCTCCAGTCTCTATTCACCAAGGTTAAAGATATGAAATATATCAATTAATACCTCATCATAACCATTCAGCACTTAATAAATGGTTATTTGCTAATTATCAGATTATTGATTAATCCTACATAACTTCAAAAGTGGATTTCATTTAAATGGTCAACTAATTTACAAAATGCTTTGGAAATTTGGGTATTTCTCATGGCCATAATTCTTTAAAACAACTAGGATAACAGGATGTCATCTTTTGGGTTCCTTTAATATTACTTCACTGAACTTGGAAATGAGCTGTGCTTAGGGCTGGTATTATAATCTCAGGACTCCAATAGATTAATGATTAAATGTTCCAGGGTCTAACACCCTTGTGCCACTGCTACCTGACAATTTTATGATTAAGCCTCTGTGCAACAGTGGGGACAAACTCTGTTCCAGGTATTTCGGATCCCTCTCTTTTTCTTTCAAAAATTAATAGTCTTTCATGCTAGTTTGCAAACACTTCCCCAAGTGTTTTAAATCTTGAAACAGAAACAGAATAAAGTGAAGCCATGTCAGAATATTAGTGTATTGGGAAGGAAATTAAAATATTCTACTTCCAAATATATATATAAATATATATATATATATATATATATATACATATATGTGTCCTCTGACTTCAAGAATGAAATCTATTTAGAGATATAGGAAGCATAATCATAAAAAGATAACAGATAATGGACTGCATGAATGAATCATTTTTTTTCTCTTCTCATTCCTCTCAACATCACTTAACATAGAACCTTGTACACTCTAGACAATTAATAAATGTCTATTGAATTAATGGCACTAGAAAAATGAGTTTAATGAGCAGTATAAACATTGCATGGTAGAGGGAAGTATTATTTTTAACTAGAGGTAACTAAGTGATGTAGTGGATAGAGTGCAAGCCCAGGAAGACCTGAGTTCAAATATAACTTCAGACATATATTAATTGCATGACCCTGAGTGAGTCACTTAACCTCTGCCTGACTCAGATTGCCAAACTGTAAAATGAGGATGATAGCATCTATCTCACAGTATTGTGAGGTTCAGATGAGAAATTTGTAGGCACTAAATAAATGTTTATTCCTTTCCTCTTCCATTCCCAATTAGTGGGATCACAAAAGGCTTGAACTAGACCTTGAAAAAAGGATGGTATTTAGATAGAAATCAGTAACCTACCTAATACCAATCAATAAGAGAAAGATTATATAGTCTATGATTTATTTTGCTTGTTTTTTATTTAGTATTTCAGAGATAATCAAGAGATAGGAGACTCAAGAGTTTCTGAGTTGTGAAAAATATTTTAGTACTAGGACACTTTATTTTTAACAGGCCTAGGGTAAAATATTCATCTAAATGAGCTTTTTATATTAGCTATGGAATTCAATTATCTATTATCCTCACTTATGTCTCCATTTTCAGAGATAATTAAGAGTTAGGAAGTTTCAAAGTTATTAAGCTGTGAAAAATATTTTAAATAATAGAAAAGTTTATTTTAACAGACCTATGATATCATTAATGTATAGAGTTTCCAGTGAGGAATTTTTTCTCTCACTGTTTTACCATTGACCCTGATGCTTCAGTTATGTTACTTTCTTTTTGGAAGTCAATGGAGAGCTGGTGTAGTTGGAGCAATTTATAGTTGTGGGTTTAGCAGCACAATAGTAATATATTTCTAAGAATCTGACACCTATAAATAATGATAAAAAGGTAGGATTTCGTAACATATGTTGATTAACTATTTTTTCTAACATGGACTCCTTTGTAAATCTATTAAACCAATGGAGCCTCTCAAAATAATGTTTTTAAGGGCACAAAGTAAAATACATAAGTTCAAACCAATCATATTGAAATTTAATCAATTTCTTTTTTAAAAACAAAAACATGTATAGTTGCTGGCTATACATCATCAAAACAATATGGTACTGGCTAAGAGACAGAAAGGAGGATCAGTGGAATAGACTTGGGGTAAGTGACCTCAGCAAGATAGTCTATGATAAGGCCAAATATCCCAGCTTTTGGGAAAAACATTCACTATTTGATAAAATCTGCTGGAAAATTGGAAGACAATATGGGAGAGATTGGATTTGGATCAACATCTCATACCCTACACCAAAATAAACTCAGAAT
Organism: Monodelphis domestica; assembly: GCF_027887165.1. Lineage (NCBI taxonomy): Eukaryota > Metazoa > Chordata > Mammalia > Didelphimorphia > Didelphidae > Monodelphis > Monodelphis domestica. Next base: position 193,145,264 of record NC_077232.1, read on the forward strand.
GGGTGAATGACTTGAATATAAAGAAGGCAACTATAAGTAAATTAGGGTAACACAGAATAGAATACATGTCAGATCTTTGGGATAGGAAACATTTTAAGACCAAACAAGAGTTAGAAAAAAATCACAAAAGGTAAATTAAATAATTTTGATTACATTAAATGAAAAAGTTTCTGTATAAACAAAACCAATACAATCAAAATTAGAAGGGAAGAAACAAATTGGGAAACAATCTTCATTACAAAAACCTCTGAAAAAAGTCTAATTACTCAAATTTATAAAGAGCTAAACCAATTGTACAAAAAAATCAAGCCATTCTCCAATTGATAAATGGGTAAGGGACATGAATAGGCAGTTTTCAGATAAAGAAATCAAAACTATTAAATAGCACATGAAAAAGTGTTCTAAATCTCTGATAATCAGAGAGATGCAAATCAAAACAACTCTGAGGTATCATCTCACACCTAGCAGATTGGCCAACATGACAGCTATGGAAAGTAATGAATGCTGGAGGGGATGCGGCAAAATAGGGACATCAATTAATTAATTAATTAATTGCTGGTGGAGTTGTGAACTGATCCAAGGATTCTGGAGGGCAATTTGGAACTATGCCCAAAGGGTGATAAAAGACTGTCTGCCCTTTGATCCAGCCATAGCACTGCTGGGTTTGTACCCTAAAGAGATAATAAGGAAAAAGACTTGTACAAGAATATTCATAGCTGCGCTCTTTGTGGTGGCCAAAAATTGGAAAATGAGGGGATGCCCTTCAATTGGGGAAGGCTGAACAAATTTGCTATATGTTGGTGATGGAATACTATTGTGCTCAAAGGAATAATAAAGTGGAGGAATTCCATGGAGACTGGAATGACCTCCAGGAAGTGATGCAGAGTGAGAGGAGCAGAAGCAGGAGAACATTGTACACAGAGACCGATACACTGTGGTACAATCGAGTGTAATGAACTTCTCCATTAGTAGCAATGCAGTGATCCTGAACAACCCAGAGGGATCTACAAAAAGATTCCACATTCAGAGGAAAATCTGTGGGAGTAGAAACACAGAAGAAAAACAACTGCTTTATTACATGGGCCTAGGCGGATATGACTCTAAATGAACATCCTAGTGCAAACATCAACAACATGAAAATAGGATTTGATCAAAGATACATGTAAAAAAACCCAGTGGAATTGCATGTCAGCAACAGGAATGGGTGGGGGAGGGAAGGGAAATAATATGATTCTTGTAATCAAGGAAAAATGTTCTAAACTGACTAATTAAATAAAATTTTCAAAAAATAAATAAAAACAAAAGCATGATTCCAGGTAAGTGTTTTGGAAAGAACATTTAACTAAAAATGAGACCCAGATTCTAGCCTCAGCTCTGCTCCTTACCGGTCATGATAGCATCAACAAATTATTAAAGCTTTCTCCACTTCTTTTTCCTTCATCTGTAAAATGAAGTATTTGAACTAAATGATATCTAGAGAACATTCTTTCCAGTTGCAAATGTTTATGAACCATAAAAGCCAAAGAAAAAAATCTTGAAGGATTCACTAAAGATTGATTATTTTTTGTTCCCTACATAAAATATTTAAGGACTTAGAAATTCTTACTCTGTGAAAAAATAACCAAAGTGAAAATATGAAGCTAAACAATAGTTCATCCATATTTTTCCTTAGTATATAAGTTACTTCTTGGCAGTAACCAATCAATTGGAAAATGACTATTCTGTGGTCAGTAAATGCTACTCTTGGAAGCTAGAAGTGTTAAAGTATCTTCTCATATGGCTCAGGAGTCCATTTTCACAGAAGGATTGGGCAATTTGTAATAAGAATTCAGCTTTAGAAAAAAGAGAAAAGAACTGTCATTTTTAAGCTATTAGAAAAGCATTTAAGTAGTCAAATAGTCAATCTCTTTGTCATCCTAAATTTGTGATTTTCGTATCTCAGAATCCCCCATATCCCAATTTATTTTTTAAACAAAAAATAAAATGTATCATAATTGATTGTTTAATGTTTTAGGAATTATATATATATATATCCATATTACATATTTTATCCTGTTTTTCAATGTTTTACAACATCATGTTAGTACTTAATTACCCAGATACTCCAGGTGACTGAGATAATAACTGATTTTAAGGAACAGATATTTGTAAGTTGCATGATTTTTTTTCAGTCCAGAAGAATATTTTTATCCATTGAAGTTATAATTTCATAGTACTTGAATACTAAATTCTTTGCAGAGATAGATTTTGGTTGTTTTTTAAAAATTATTTTTCACATACTGTTATTAGCTTGAGCTTCAGTTACCTCTGTTCACTCCATTATTAAGAGTCACCATTAACTCACCAATGAACCCAAATCACTTTTTTTTAATAAAAAAAATATTTATTTAAAAGGTATACCAAGGGCAATTATACAACCATTTCCACAGTTCTATATTATGTATGCATGCTTACTCTCCCAAAAGCCAACTCAGTCTCTTGAATTCAGTTCTTACTTAGCATTAGTTCCATCAAGTTCACATTCACATGAAATTATTATGCAGAAGTTTTTCCTGACAGTTGTTTTTTGCTCTATGGAGATCACTTAGGGCTGTTATATAACTTGGGTTGGACTCTGATGACTAGATCCCTGTGACTCACTCTCCATACCTTTTGAACCTCATAAAATTTGTAAGCTTCCATTTTCTTTCCCCAGAAGTGAGAAGAGCAAATGCAGAGGTCAACCATGAAGGCCTGTTTCTCTGAACCACTTTGCCTTGGGTGACAGAAGGTTCCAAGGTCTCTCACCTCATAGAATGGTCTCTGTCTAGAGAAGTTGTTAAAGGCCTTTCCAATTTGTCCCTCTGGTCCCTGGTCCTGACCCGACTACATCATTTTTTAAGAAAAGCTCCTCCTGACCTCATGGTTGACAGATAAGTACCAAATATAGAGTCTTTCTTATTTCTTGGAGTAGTTTAGATGAGGTGAGGCTGAAATGTTACCCACTCCTGCACCTCCACCATCTCCCCCTCTGTTATATAAAATCTTTATATCATTCTATGAGATAATTTTCCTTTTCTTCCTCTCCTTTCTTCCTCTCTCAAAGTCTTCCTCTTCCTCACTCTTCCATTCTTCTTTAGAGATCATTCCAACACAACAGACTCATACTTATGTCTTCTATCTATGTAAACTCTAACAGCCTCAGATGATAAAGTTCTGAGGAGTCATACAAGTCATTTTCTCACATAGGAATGTAAATTTTTAAAATTTGTTTAGTCCTTTAGAATCTTTCACTCTTATTTACTTTTAATTGTTTCTCTTGAATATTGTTTTAACTGTCAAATTATCTAGTCAGCTCTGGTCTTTTCATCAGAAATACTTGAAAGTCCTCTATTTCATTACATATCCATTTTCCTCCTGAAGGAGTATACTCAGCTTTACTGGGTAGTTTGTTTTTGATTATGATCCTATCTCCTTTACCTTCCAGAATTATCATATTGTAAGAACTCTGCTCCTTGAAAATGATACCATTACTGATACTGACTATGGCTTCATTAGATGTGAATAAACTTTTAGTCCATTTGTATTTTCTCTTTGATATGGAAGTTTTGGTTTCTAGCTATAATTTTTCTGGGAGTTTTACATTTCAGGATTTCTTTCCGAAGATGACCAGTAAGTTCTTTTAATTTCTACCTTGCCCTTTGTTTATAAAATATCTAGACAGTTTCCTTTATAATTTCTTGAATATAATATCTGGATCTTTTTTGTTGTGTTTTGTTTTTGTTTATATCTTTCAGATAGTCCTATAACTCCCCCTTTTTAGTCCAATGAGTCTCTTACCATTCTCTTATCTCTTCTCAATTTATTTTCCAGATCAGTTGCTTTTCCTATTATATATTTCACATTTTCTTCAATTTTCTTCAGTCATTTCACTTTGTTTTATTGTTTTTTGATGTCTCACGGAGTCATTATTTTCCACCTGGCTAGTTCTAATGTTTAATTAATTATTTTATTCAAATTTTTTGTATGTCTTTTAGCATTTGGTCAATTTTGACTTGATTTTCCTCTTTTATATCCTTTTGCAGCTTTCACAGCTCAATCTGGGGATTTATACATTTTTTTATTTTTCTAAAACCTTTGGATCTGATAGGATGCAAAGAGATCTTTTGCTACTTTCTTCCTCCTGGTCTATACTCTGCAAATGCCTGACCCAGTAGTAAGTGCCTATTGGATTTGTGAGTGTTTGAGTTTCTGTAGACTCCTGCTGGCCTCAATCACAGTTAGTCTTCTGAGAGGTTCTGTAGTTTCAGAGCAATTGAACTGCTTGGTATTCCTTAGATTTGTTCTCCTGCCTTGTTTTATTTTACTGTAGATATAAGTAGAGGGCGAAAGGTTAAAACTGAGTACTCACTCTGCTCTTGACTCAGTGTCAAACATCTATGTTTCTAGAATTTATACCTTTTTCCTTACATAGAGAAGTCCCTACTCTCTTGTGATTCCTCCTCTTCACCTTGGAAGTATGAACCAGGACTAGTAATGGACAAAATGGTACCTGTTCTTGATCACAATAATAGCTCAAAATCTCTTTCTGCTCAGGTATTTAGCCCCATATGTTTCCTGAAAGCTGGATTGTTCTCTACCATTGCTATTGCCACCAAAACCTTTTGCCTGCTGAATTCCCATGACTATTCCCTACCATAGAGTCTGTATATCTCTATCTTTTTAAGCTTCTTTGGTCTAGAAAAATGACTCACTTTTTTTTCTTGTCTTTCTCACTGAAAATTCAACTTGGAGTGTTTTCCAGGTCATCATAGAAGATGTTGTTGGGAAACTAAGGCAAAATTGCTAGCTTTTACTCCAACTTTTTGGCTCTACATCCTCCATAGTCTCTTCATAAAGTTCTCCCTTATAATTCATGATGTACTTTGGTAGCAAGCTTCCCAGGTTCTTTTTATGGGGAAATTAAGCCAGTTGAACAAATGAAGTCTATGCACATTACAGAACATAGTATCAGTGCTACTAACAGTATTTGAATCCTCCCATAGAGGTGAGGGGAGAAAATTTTAATAATGTTTTGAAACCATGCTTTTTGCAACAACATAATCTTGCAGAACCAGATTTTAAAAAGAGAAAGATAGACACATACAGGGAGGATCCTTGCAAATGGGCTTCTAGGCACATCAGAGGAGTCTATTAAGTAACATGCCAAACCTATCTCTTTTGATGGGAACTGATCTTTTGTCACCCAAGAAAAAAGCAATATCCCTAGCTTTAGAGTTAATACCTATTGGATTTGATGAATTACTGCAGCAATCTTGACTCTGAGGTCTCAGTCATTGTAAGACACCAGGTGTGAGAGGATTTTTTTCAAATATATCATAATTAAATAGAACTTTCTTAATGTGGTGTGAATTCTTCCATATTTTAATTATACTAATTGTAAAATGCATACACCAGGAAGTACAACAAAAAACAAAATTAAATTTATTTTTCAGGGTTTGATTATTTTGTATATCATTGCTATTTGTGGAAGTTCCCATCTCCTAAATACATTTCTTGCCAACAATTTATACTGAAGAATATACTTTGTTTTGTTGTTTTCTTTTCAGTTCTGAATTCATGACTATGATGCATTTAAACTACATATTGCTGGAGCCCACACATCAGCAGAATTCCACGGTCTGACCTTGCAAGAGATGAGATACCAACAACAAGTAAAGCCCTTCAGAAGGAAGGGATACACTTTGAATTTAGTTCTGAGCACCACAATATTGGAATGGCATTGGAAAGCTAGAATATCAAGAGGACAACCAAGATTGTGAGAGACCTTGACTTTATGCCATATGAAAATATTCGAAGAAGACTAGGAATGTTTAACCTGGTAAAATGAAAAATGGAGGTGAAGCATGATAGTTGGCTTCAAGTACCTGAAGAATCATTACATCTAAGAGGACCTAAATTTGTTCTGTGCAACTCCAGGAAGTACATCTAGGAACAACAGGTAGAAGTTGAAGAGATAAATTCAGGTTTGATGTTAGGAAAAGTTCTCTGAAAATTAGAACTATGCAAAAGTAGAATGAGCTTCCAGTAGAGATAATGGATCTCCCTCTCTCTCCATGGTTACTTGTCTTATAGGCTGCAATGGAGACTATTTTTTTGTATATGGTTTCCTTCCAACTCAAATTCTGTGATACTACTGGTGCATTAGAAAATAATTACTCTGAATCAGTGTGATCCAAGAAGGACAAATCTTATATGAATATTGATGGAGAAAAGGGGATAAACATATATGAATCACCTACTATTCACTAGGTACTGTGTTAAAGGCCTTTTCATATATTCTCATTTAATCCTCACAATCAGCCTGTGTGGTGTATGCTACAATTTTCTAGAGGAATTTGAAGAAGAAAGAGATTAAGCGACTTGCTTAGGGTCACACAGCTAAAGTTATCAGTGGCTGGAATTAAACTATAGTCTTCTGACTATTAACCCAGCCCTCTATCCACTGAGCCACCCAGCTATATACTAAATAGTAGACAGTCAGTGGGATAAATTTAGATCTGTTAAGGAAGTGAAATATCATCAAGCCTAATGCCCTCATTTTCTAGAATAGGAAACTCAAGTGTAAGTTCTTTGTCTAAACAGTTTCTTGCAGATATTTGGCTACCTAACAGCATGGAAACACAAATTTCTCAGATTAAATGCTGAATATTTCTAGTCATAAATCTGTACTCACAGGTGGCTTACCTTAGGATAAGTTACAATCAGTCATGTTGTCATTAGTTCAGGAAACTAATGTTAACACTGATAAGTCAAGGACTTTTAACACATACCTTTGGCTTTGCCTAATTACTAACTCAAACTGAAGAAAACTACCTACTGAAATATTAAACTTCTCACTAGTATCACATATGTCTTCAGTCTTTCTTCTAACATCTCCTCTTTAATTTTAAATTTCCCAGGACTCCCAGAAAAGAATGAACACTGATGTTTTTTGCTTTCTTAGATTCCAAACTTGATGCTAACAAAGAAGGGTTTAGTGGGCACCAAGATCCTTTGGATTCCAGATTTGGCCAGATTTCTCACCTATTGACCCTGAGAAATGTCTTTTCAAGTCATATATAGGAATGAATATGTCCAATTAACTGCATGTGGAAGTCTCAATAATAGATATTCTTCTACTTGTCTTTGTTCTTTTGTTTTCTTCCCCCTTTGCTATTAGGATGTCATTGAAGAAATATATGAACAAAAATAATGTAATTTTGTCCTTGGACAAGAACAAGGGATATCTAATGGACAACTCTTGCAAAAACTATCAGTAAATCCCATATATGGTTGGTGTAAGGTAGGAAGAATTTGAATAGATCTCCAATGGCGAACTTGTCAGAAGATACTGACAAAATATATAGGCACTGATAGTTCATAAGCTTTGGAGGAAAATAAAACTCAGAAGCAATTTATGAATTCATTTGGGTATTTTAGTATTTGAACCCATAAATAAGCCCTAGGTGTTTTTGAAGGGAATGTATATATGTGTATATATGATATGTATAAGTATGTACATATGATATATATACATATACACATATATATATATAATGATCTTAAACTTTTCTATGTTTCATGGATGCTTTTGGCAATGTGGCAAAGCCTTCTCACAAAAATGCCTTTTTCAATGCTTAAAATAATATATAGAGAATTATAAAGGAAATCAAATATACTGAAATAATTACCAAAGCCCATGAACCCTTTGAAGTCTGTTCCTGGACCCCATGGAAGTAAATAAATTCAAGGTTTACAACCCATCATCTAGAGTTTTGTTTTGTTTTTTAAATAGCTGGAAATTAGTGATCATCTCAAAAGGAATAGAATAAATAACCAAAGGAAGGTATTCTGATTCATTTTCTCTGTGATACAAAGAGCAGGTTAGCTTTACATATAAGATAGATGAGGCAAGTAATTAACATGGCTGAATGATACCTGAATAGTATTTGACTAATACCAATAGGTTACTTCACTAAAATGGATTCCAAATTTCCCTACAGAGCAAGACAAAGTCCCTAAACAGCTACATTCCATTCTCCCTGGGTGACCAGTGGCCACTGAGCATGAGTGTAGAGAAGCCAAAGTATCCCCTTCTCATGATGCAACAGTTATAGAGGACATTAATTCTATACATCCTGAGGTGCCAAATGAAATATAATTTCCCAAAGTAAAAATGGCACAAATGATGATTAAAATCTTTATCAGCCAATTAAGTTTGCACCTGTATGGTAAATTCCCAGACCAACACTTTTCAAATGATTCAGCCACTCATTTTATTGAGAAGAATGAGGCCATCATTTTTGAGCTCCTACGTCATCTATTCTCTCTCTCTCAAAAGAGTTCTGACACATGTTTTCTTCCATATCTTCTGCTTAAGAGGAAAATAATTCCCTCCCTTTTTTCTAAGCTAATTCTTATACCTTTGATTTTGATTCTGTAAACTGACACCCAGCCAAAGACCTTATCCTATCTCTGGTTAGAATTTTCAATCTCCCCTTTACCTCTGACATCCTGCCTTCTCTCTAAAAGAAACCTCCTCATCTTTTTTATTTTACTTTATTTGAGTTATATACATTCTTATTTAAAAATATTTAGGAAGTATAAATCTTGAAGTAACCTTTCACAATGAATATGAAATCTGTTTGCATTTGCCCATGTGCAAAGCAAAACATAAAACAAATCACATCCACTTTTTGGCTGAGAAATGGATTGATTGCATCCAAGACGTTTATCATTGTGTTGTTAAGCAAAAATTTCTTTAAAAACAAATCCCCATTCTTTAAGGGGGCAAGATGTAACTCAGTGGACAGAGAACCAGGACTGCACACAAAGAGATCTATCTTCAAAACTGGCTTCAAATACTTCCTAGTTGTGTGACCCTGGGCAAGTCATATAACCCTATTTTTTTAAACAATATTTTATTTGGTCATTTCCAAACATTATTCATTGGAGACAAAGATCATTTTCTTTTCCTTCTCCTCCCCCCCACCTCTCCTGTAGCTGACGCGCGATTCCACTGGGTATCACATGTGTTCTTGATTCGAACCCATTTCTATTTGTTGGTAATTGCATTAGAGTATTCATTTAGATTCTCTCCTCAGACATGTCCCCTCAACCCCTGTAGTCAAGCCTCAGTGTTTTTACTCCCACAGTTTGTCCTCTGCTGGATAGTGTTTTTCTCCTAGATCCCTGCAGATTGTTCAGGGACATTGCATTGCCACTAATGGAGAAGTCTGTTACGTTCGATTGTACCACAGTGGATCAGTCTCTGTGCACAATGTTTTCCTGGTTCTGCTTCTCTCACTCTGCATCACTTCCTGGAGGTTGTTCCAGTCTCCATGGAATTCCTCCAGTTCATTATTCCTTTCAGCACAATAGTATTCCATCACCAACATATACCACAATTTGTTCAGCCATTCCCCAATTGAAGGGCATCCCCTCATTTTCCAATTTTTTGCCACCACAAAGAGTGCAGCTCTGAATATTTTTGTACAAGTCTTTTTCCTTATTGTCTCTTTAGGGTTCAAACCCAGCAGTGCTATGGCTGGATCAAAGGGCAGACAGTCTTTTATCACCCTTTGGGTATAGTTCCAAATTGCCCTCCAGAATGGTTGGATCAATTCACAACTCCACCAGCAATGCATTAGTGTCCCAACTTTGCCACATCCCCTCCAGCATTCATTACTTTCCATAGCTGTTATGTTAGTCAATCTGCTAGGTGTGAGGTGATACCTCAGAGTTGTTTTGATTTGCATCTCTCTGATTATCAGAGATTTAGAACACTTTTTCATGTGCTTATTAATAGTTTTGATTTCTTTATCTGAAAACTGCTTATTCATGTCCTTTGCCCATTTATCAATTGGGGAGTGGCTTGATTTTTTGTACAATTGATTTAGCTCTTTGTAAATTTGAGTAATTAAACCTTTGTCAGAGAAACTTCCTCATCTTGAAGAATCTCAACTTTATAATATGACTACCCTTTAGCCACTATCCAACATTTCTCCTATCTTTGGCTGATGAAACTTCTAAAAATATTTCCTCGCTTTTATTGCATTTCCTCATCCTTCCCTCACCAAGTCCTTGTAATAGACATGTGCTCCCCTTACTCTACTTAAATTGCACTCTCAAAAATCATTATTGACCATTTAATCAAAACAAATGACTATTTTCCTTAGTCTTCATCCTCCAAACTTCCTACTATCCCCTAGATGTGGATATTCCATAAGGGATAATATGGAGAAGATCATAGTCATAGATCTATGGTGAGAAGGGAACTTGGAGTACACCTATTTCAATTCTCTTAAGTTTACAGATAAGACAATGAAAAAGTGAATTACCTTAAATCACAGGTATTGTATGTGATACAGATGAATCTTGAATCCAGGTTCTCTGATGCTCCAATTTTGTTTTTTTTTTCCTTCACGCTATCCTATCTCATTCCCTCTGCTCTTTTATCCCTACATTTTCTTCTATAAGTACCTCACCTATTTTCTTGACTTCATATTTTAATTGTATGATGACATAAGGAGAATATATAGTATAAGTAATTGTCCTAGTTTTGCTTATTGTATCCTTCTTCTATTATATGTATTCCAAGTTTTCTCTGTAACTATTCCCTAATTCCCTAAATCATTTCTTACAGTAAAATATTACTCTAAATTTGTTCAGACATTCCCAATTGACTGGAATAATCTTTGTTTTCAATGTTTACAATGCAAAAAAGAACTGCTAAAAAGATTTTGTACATATGAATACCTTTCCTGTTTCTTTGATTTCATTAGAGTCTAGAATTAGTAGTTCTATTGATAGGTTAAAAGGGTAAACACATTGTAGTAACTTTTGTAGCAAAGTCTTTTTTTTTTTTACCATTTATCAGTTGGGAAATGGCTTTTATTCTTATAAATTTTAATCAGTTCTTTGAAAAACATTTGTGTTTAAGCAACACAACTTTTAACTCATCCTTAATTAGAGTTCTAGTACACTACTGCTGAACCCAGCCATCAAAATCTAACTGAAAGTTTCTATAGATTGTTCTTCAGAAAGAGACATCTACAGGTTCCACCTCTGTGCAGTGGTCAGAGTCTTATAGCATCCAATACTTGCCCAGGACACACACTCAGGTCTGTGACTATTCCTTCCTTGCCCTGGTCTGCCACTCCTAAGCACAGATTCTATCAGTCCACACCAGACCTGCAATCCAGTTCTGGTGTATGAGTAATAGAGAATCACTGTTATTTGTTCCTGTTCATTGAAAAGCAGCAGATGTCTCCATTCAGGACTCATTCTTGTTCTAGGGAACGACTCAGGGTCTCAGTTTAACCTCAATCATCCTCAATATCTATAGACTTCCATCTCCCTATGCCAACTTGGTCTAGAAAAAATTACTCCCAATGATTTTTCCTTGGATTTTCTGATCACAAAATGGTCTTGGACAATTTTTGAGAATCTATTGGATTAGTTGTGGGGAACTTGGGCTATACTGCTTCCTCCTACTCCACCACTTGGAAGATTTCTTCTCTAGATTTATTTTTCTTACAAATTACTTTGTTGATATGAGCCCTCTTCTCAATACCATTTAATGTCCCTCTTTTCCCCTCTCACTTTGATTATAATCAAATCAAATCTCCTCTCAAAGCCTGCCTGTCCCAATCTGTTTTTAGACATGAGATTTATGATTATAAAAAAAACTTTGCTAATGCCCTCATTTTATATTTGATGAAATTGAAGTCTTTATATGTTAAGTGACTAGTTCAAGATCATACAGGTAGTAAGTAGCAGAGCCAAGACTTAAATTTTGGTCTCCTAATTTCAAATCCAATGTGCTTCTCACTCTATTTTCACTGTACTGTCTCTAATGTGCCTTCATAGGCAGATCTTTTTGCTCTACCTTCTTCTGTTGCTTTGACTTCACTCCTTTCTGGGTCTCAATGGCCCTAAAGCATCTTGGTCCTCTGGCTGTCTTGGAGACTATATTGTGATTTCCTAATTCTATAGATTTTTCTGGCATTTCATCTTAGACTGAGTTCCTCTCTCTTCTCTTCTCTTGTTCAAATCCACATAGCCTTTCCTGAGCTCTCTAAGCATTAACTGTACATACTACTTGTAGGGCAATAACCAGTTGGCAAGTTGTCTTATGCTATTATCTGCATGAACACAGTTTGACTCCCCCAATTAGATCATAAGCTTCTTGGAACTATACCTTATATTAGTTAACTTTTTGTGCCTTACTTCTATTGAACATTCAATGAGAAATTGTTAATTAATTTGAAAATCCATTGAAGTGATATACAGATTCCTTCACATGGGGTGGAGCTAACCCTTTTTCTTAAAGCTTTTGCTAATGGTAGACATGCTCTGGCAGGTCCTATAACAAGCCAGGGAAAAAAATCTTTTGGTATGACCCTAGCAATGGCCTGAATAACTTGTGCCTGAGGACCAGCTTACCTAACACCAAGGATCAAAAGGGCTCATCCTTAGCTTGGCAGCCAGAGGATATATTAATTAATCAGTCACAGCAAGTCATGAAGGCTATTTATTAAAGGGCAGACAAGTTTGGATTTACCTTGGTGAAGGCAATTCTCAAGGCAGTAAGTTATACATACTGGGGAAACAAACAGAAACTTGACAAATAATGTTTAGAAAGGATGTTAAGTTGATCAGCTAAAGAACTAGAAGAACAAAAATTAAAATAGATCAAAGCAAATTTCTCATTAGAATTCATTTAAGGAAATACATGTTCAGCTTTTTCACCTCTTTCCCCACCCTGCCTAAGCATGGAGCATTCCTTTCTTTTTCTGTACATATGCCTTATCAAGAGATCTTATGGGAGCTTAGTCTCTGGTAAACAGCTTACTGTAGTAGTAATAAAAGGAAACAGAGTTCAGAATGCTGGAAAATTAAATGTCTCAGATTACTTAAAATGCTGCTCTACTCTGGTAGTAAAAATAAAATAAAACACAAGTGAAAACTGGTGCCAAGAACCCAAACATGGAATGCTAGAGACAATGGCTTGAAAATCACGCATAAAGCCTATTTCCCCAATGGCAGCCCATTACTATGGGAAGTGCCTCAGCTTGTCTCTTAAATGATTCTCCATTTCGAGACACTGGCTCTCCAAGTGCTAACCTCACGCGCAGAGAGACCATGCCAGTTCACTCTAGGCATGGTTCAAGTTTAGTCTTTGAAAGCCTCCTTTATATACTCCATTTGTGGGGCTAATTTGGGAGGGGTTAGGGTTCTACATGAGTCTACCAGATGGCACTTAAAAGAGAATAAGCCAAAGTCCACATTTTCTCAGATTTTGCACTAGACTAGAGAGCAACAATTCTTTCTATCTCAATGAGAAGGTGATTTTACTAAGCAAAGGACTGCACAGTAAGAAGCAGGTTTCTGGAGAGAGTTTTAAAATGGGCTTGAGGAACCTCATGAAGTAGAGACTACAAGTCTCTTAACACCCATTCCATGAAGATTTAGGCAAATTTCTAGAATATCCCGAAGTTAATTTGAGTAACGTTCCCTAGCTACCCTAAGAAAAGATCAGGGCATGGTTAGGGGGAAAGGGAGGGATAATCAGAGACAGAACAGAAGGCTCTCCTGAACTCTGGCACCCAACAAGGAGTGGGAAAGGGAGATGTTGCTAACGAAAACAGGAGATTCACTGCCTGTATGTGGCTGTTGTGACTTACCAGAAGCCTACATGGTATTAAAGACAGATGCACTGCATGGTATACAAGAAGAAAAAGATCTCATAAATCCCTTCTTCCCCTCACACTCTCATAAGCCTACCATGTGAGATTTGTGGGCACTATTTACAAAATAAGACTTAAGGATAAAAGAGGAATGTCTTTCAGTACTGTAAACAAATAACTCCATCAAACACACTATTTCAGACATGTGCTTTAAAGCCAGATTAAAGAGTTGGTCCCCTGGAAAAGGGATTGTTTTTTTTTTCTATCTGTCTAACACTTTAGTATTTGCAAAGTTCATGACATGTATTCTTTTACTTATTTCATCCTAATTGTTCTGTTTATTGCAAAATCTGAGAATATGTTGATTTTTGTTTATTCCCTTTTAAGTGCCATCTGGTAGACCCATGAAGCACGCCAACGCCTTCCAAATTAGCCCCATCTCACAACAATCCTGTGAGGTAGGTATTTTTAATTAGTCTATTTGATAGATGAGGAGACTGAGTTTGATATAGGATAAGTGACTTGCCCAGGATTGCATAGCTAGGTAAGTGTCTGAGGCAAGATTCCTTGGGTTTCCCTCACTGCTGGTCCAATGCTTTATTTGCTATGGCACCTCCCTAAAAATTATCACCATTTTCTGGAGGATTGGCAAGAAATGCAGAGTGGCAAGTAAGGGTAGCAATAGAAAATATGGTGGACAAGCACCATCTTCAAGAAGAACACCAGACTGGAGAAGCAAAATCTCAGAGTGAAAAAAGTGGCAGAAGAGAGAGGCTGTGGTGGACATCAAGGACTATAAGAAGACCAACACTTGTTGAGAGTTGAGTGGTTCTATATTGGAGTAGAGGTCAGCAGATAGGAACATTGACAGGAAGCAGTGTCATCTGATAGGAAGTGAGATGTATTGTGTGAGGCAAGAAAAATAAGACAAGAGAGCACTATAGAGAGGATCCATGCAGTTTCTCAACAATGCCAGGAATGGATGAGTAAGTGAATGCAGAATTGACTATACCCTCAAGTATTAAAAGTAACAGATACTGCAGAAGTTTCTTGGGGTGGTTGCTCCTTGGGAGGTATAACTACTTTATATGGGCTTTGATATAAGACTTACTTCCATCATTTTACACATAAACTTCTTCCTGTTTTGAACCTTGTGAACCAAGGTGCTTACAAAGGGCCATAGTAGCTGAATTTATTGAGTTCCAGATAGATCATTTGTGTAGGTGCAAACAACCAGAGAAGAAGGAGATCCCCAAAGTATATGTAGACCTTTTATGCCAAGAAGGAGACTCTGGCATAAAGTTTAAACATAAAAATGTTCTAGACTCTTCTAATATTTAATTTAAGCATATTGGGAAAAATCACATTGTTTAAGGAGTGGCAATTTTGACTAATGCTTAGCTCTAATTCTCTCCTTTACACCCAAACTCTAATCAATAACAAAATATAGTTAATTCTTCCTTTACAATGACTTTTGTATCTGTGCCTTACTTTTCATTCCCACTGACACTACTCTGCACTAGAACTTTGTCTTCCTCTTAGAGACAATGATGCAATTAAAAGACAGCTGAAAATTAAGACAAAATAATTTTCATTAGTGACTATCAATGATACTTTCAGAGTTCAGTAAATTAACAGTACCATCATAGAATCATTGGTGTCCTATGACTCTATGACTGAACTGTATGGATCAACCAGAAGATTGCTGACAGATTGACTGTTATGGAGATAGATTTGAGAGGGAAAAAACGCTTAATGAATTTAGTAAAATTGGAAATATAAGACATTGTCAGCAGACTGCGCATTATCAATTGATTCTATGCAATTATTTCCATCCTCTATTTATGTCTCCAAGATTTTTTTACATTTCAGCAAATATATAGTTTGAATAACAATAAGTCATTTACAAATATAGCTATAAAATGACAAATTTTTGTGTTTAGACAACCGAGTTAATATTAGTTGATGTTATACACTTTAAGTGTCTTAGCAACAAGACACCATATAACCCTGGTAACTATAAAGAGTGCTCTACACAATAAGGACTTAATAAATGTATTACTGTCTTTAAAACATAAACATATTTGAAACTAAAAGTCATAACAGAGTTGTTAATGTGAATTAATTAACAGTAATAATGTTAATGTATGTTAACACATTATACCTACAACAAATTCAAATTTAGACCACCCCCAAATGCCAGTCATATCCCTAAAAAGGGATAAAAAATAACTCTTTAAGGAAAAAGATACATAGCTGTAAAATTTAAAAAAGCCTACCAATTATGGAAATATGAATATGGGAAAGGAAGGAAGGAAGGAAGGATTTTCATTGGAGAAGATAACACACAAAAGGGAACTAAAAAGTGGAGGCTGGGGGAACAAGGTCATGGATTTAAATTTCAGAAAGTCAGGAGCTTGAGTGGGGTAAAAATGCCAGCAGGCCAGGCCCTGCCACAAAACACCAGGTCAAGAAGGAACCTTTCAGATGGAGAATACACTTGAGGTAAGATGACACAGAGTTGGGTTCTGAATCTTTGGAGTAAGTACTGACAACACATATCCAGCAAAATTCCAAAGTCCTGGATGATACGAATGAAAAGTAGAAAAAAAAACCCCAAAACTCCATGAACTTGAAATCTCCCTGACCTACCACTGCTGCCACCATGACACACACATACATAGAAACATACATATGTAAACTTTTTAAGGTTGCATTCTGAATTTACTATCAGGATATTTATTGATCTGGAAGATGAGTTAAAGAGGAAATATTAAAACATACACACTTTTTTTTTCAAAAGTTCAGAGAGGTTGCTAGTATTCATATGAATATTTTCTTAACCTATATATAGTAGAATTCTAACAATTCTTGTTATACAAGTTGTTGACATATATATGTATTTATGTATATATATATATATATATATATGCATTTTATTGAGCAACTTTGTGCTTGCTACTACTAAAGCAAATATATTCTAAAAAGTAAGGAAGACTTCAGAGGTGACCATGAAAAAATACTTAGAGAAATTAAGTTTCCAAAATACTTAAAGGAATTAATTCTTGACTGTTCATTAGAAAGACAAATATTAAGGTTGAAGTTTAAATAGTTTGGCCACACACTGAGAAGACGGGACTCACTGGAAAAGATTCTGATGTTGGAAAAAATTGAAGAAAGAAGGATAAGAAGGCAGCAGAAGCTGAGAAGGATAGTATTGTCAAGATAAAAAAAAACATGAGCTTGGACAGTTGTTGGGAATACAATTAATAAAAAGATAGTCTTTCCTTCCTAGGAGCTTATAATCCAATGGGGGTAGGCAGCACTGACGTATAGGCAAAAAAGCAGGGATGAGGGGACAACACCAGGAAGTATCTTACTCTGTGGAGGTAAAACCAGTCAGAACAACAGATGTAAAGTGGAGAGAAAAAGGAAGCCATTGGGAAAATTTTGGTACTCTGCCCTCAAGGAAAATAAAAACTAAGCTATTATTCATAAATCATGGATTTTAGAGCTATATGTAACCTTAAATATTGTAAAGTTTATCCTCATGTAGACTATAAATGAACATCCTAATGCAAACACCCAAAGGCATGGAAATAGGTTTTGATCAAGGACACATGTAATACCCAGTGGAATTGTGTCAGCTGGGGGAAAGGTGGGGAGAGGGGAGGGAGGGAAATAATGTGATTCTTGTAACCAAGGAATAATGTTCTAAATTGACTAAATAAATTAATTCAAAAAAATAAAAAAATAAAGTTTATCCTCAGATTTTTTTTTCTTACCTTCCCTACTTGGATCCAAAGCAGAAGAGTGATAAGGTTAGGCAATGTGACTTGCCCAGGGTCACACAGCTGGGAAGTGTCAGATTTGAACCTAGAACCTCCCATCTCTAGGCCTGGTTCTCAATCCAATGAGTTACCCAGTTGCCCCCCATCATCAGATTTTTAAAGTGAAGTATACTCAAGCCATGAGAATTTATATATTTTCTCCAGTGTCATAAGGCAGTAAATAAGAGAACTTGGATGCAAACCCAAGTTCCTCTAATTTTAACTCCAGTGATCCATTGATATAACAGTATAAAACTTTGTATAACATTGTGGGAAGAATGTGGTGGCCATTGAGCAAAACTGGGTTACGGCTGCTGTGGGTTCTTCAGGCTCCAGAACTTGGTCGTCCTCATTTCCAAAGAGCATGAGGCCCATTGATGGATGACACAGTTCCCAAATATACATGATATTTGGAAAAGAATAGCTCCCCCCATTAAACAGTGAGCTTCTTGAGAGCAAGAAGTATTTTTTGTCTTGCTTAATATCTTCAGAGCTTTGCACGGAGCCTGGCACATGGTAATCACTCAATTAATGTTTCTTGATTTGGTGAGGTTTGACACCTCATAGCATTCCTGGACTGTAATGGCTAAATGCCTGCAGGCCAGCTTTTGTTTTCACCCAGAAATATTTCCGTTTTTACCTTTCGTTGTTTTGGCTTGCAGGTGTCAAGGCTGTAGAAGGAATTTGTACCAGAAAAGGGCACTTTCAGCCACCTTTTGAGGCAATGGAAACCTTGCAACCTTTTTTTGTTTACAACAGTTTAAACTTCAGCTACCATGTTCGAGGCGGTGCCCAAATGCTGACACCAAATGGCTCGACATGATTGAGTATTGTTAGCATAGCAGTGCTATGTTAGTGCTAGTACTTTATAGAGCAAAATATTTATACAGCAAGTCGTGTTCTAGTTTTGGGGCCAGGAGGAATGCTACACTTCTTGATTTAAGTGCAATCTTAAAATGGTGGTAAAGGGAATTACACTATAGTTTAAATAAATATTTGCCTTTATGGTCCTATGAGGCAAAATCACATGCGTGCTGGTATGTTTTTGAGGTGAAAGCACCAAAGAAACTTCTTCCCAAAAGGGACCCTTTCCATCACCCAACAGGAAAGCATTTGCTAAGCTCTGCCTTCTCCATTCAAGTGTTCTGTTATTCTCATGAGTAGCTAATATGCAAATACAGCTATCTAAGATCTACTTGATACTTCTTTCTCTGAGTTGACAGCTTAAGTTTTGGCCCTAGACAGCTGAGCCTCCAGAACAATGTCCTAATATAGATTAGGAAAATATCTCCCATCTCCATTTCTTAAAATATATTCTTTCCACCCCATCATACTGAACAGCAGTCATAATAAAATGTAATGTTTACTCTTAGAAATTCCATAAAACTGTGAAGCTCCTCCAGAAAAGAAAGGAATTACATGTTATCACACATGGGAACCTTGTTCCACCATCAATGGATCAAATATTAGAAGAGAATTTTGGCCATTGGACTACTTCTTCCCCAAGTCTAGGTCTAAACTTATTCCCATTTCCCTTTCAGTGGTTATAGTTGGAAAATCTTAAACCCCAGAATTCTTTTTCATTACCCAGCATCCCTTTCCCTTTGTCCTCACATTTGCATTGTTACATATATATATATATATATATATTTCAGTGA
Source organism: Monodelphis domestica (assembly GCF_027887165.1). NCBI lineage: Eukaryota > Metazoa > Chordata > Mammalia > Didelphimorphia > Didelphidae > Monodelphis > Monodelphis domestica. Next base: position 193,164,464 of record NC_077232.1, read on the forward strand.
CTCCTCCCTCTCAGGTCTCTTCTCTTATAACCTCAACCTTGGCTTAGTTAGCCCCCTTTTACTCTAGCTTTTTATTTTAGTTATTTTAATATATCTTATTAAATATAATATCTGGGTTTATTGTATATTAATTTTAATTCTCATAGTTCTTTAGACCTGAAAAACCCCTCTGCTAGGATATGGTGAAATATATAAATTGATAAGCAAATGGAATTCAACATTAACAATTATAGCTATATATATATATATACTGAAGGTTACAATAAAAAGTAGACAGGTGACTTCAGGAATACAGAAATTTTAAGAAGATTATGGTAATAGGGGTATAACAAAGAGAAATGGAATTCTCATGGATTCATAAAATTCATCGAGGAAAACATTCAATTGTTGTTAATCATGAAGTATTAAGTAAGATGAAGCCATCACAAAGAAAAGAGTCTTTGTTTGTCTTTCTCTATTTTTTAATTTTGTATTAGGACAGAAAAACAATATGGATACCTAAAATCAACATTTTGGTTATGCTATCCTAAATGAAATGAATTTTTAGGAAGGTCAGTTAATTATATTGGTGATGTGTTCAACACATTAAATAAATAAAATAAAGAGATCTTTTCTCTATACTTAGTTGATTGACCTATATGAAAAATTCATGCTTAGTATATAGTTTGGTACACCACCAATTTCCATTCCTATTTATTTTAGCTTTTTCTTAGAATCCTTGTTTAGCATGTATATCTATAAAAGTAGCTGGGTATGGTGGAATGAAAATTGGCCTCAATATCAGAAAAGCTTAATTTGGGTGCCAGCTCCTGCATTTATTAGCAATTTACTTAACTTTTCAGTGCCTTAGCTTCCTAGATTGTAAAATAATACTTGTAACATCTATCTACTTGAAAAAAAATATTATATATGTGAATAGGTGAATTGAATGAAAAATATTAAGCATTTACTATGTGCCAAACTATTATGATTGTCCTAGTTTACTTGAGTGTCTCCACTAAAGAAAATACCATATTCCCTCAAGGCTAGTAAGATGCCTCTAGATATAGGATACTCAGAGTTTGACTATGTAGTATTTAGACCCTTAGTAAGAGGAAGCTGAAGAGAATAGTGGCCAACTTTCATATAGTATCCTTTTTGAAAATACTGTGTGGTATCATAGGATTTAGAGATTCAAGGAGAGAATCTTGAAGACCATCTAGCCTAGGGATTCTTCACATTAGATTGATAGACCTTCAGGTTCTATGATCCTGGATGAAAAATATGTCCATTTGTGAATGTGTGAGTTTGAGTTCTTTAATTTCTAATTCCAATTTAGCATTTTCTTCCATTATGAATGAAGATAATAAATCTTACTATGAAGGTGTGGAATCAAGTTGATAGAAAAGGTATAGAGACTCACATGTCCTGTTCTCTACCCAATTCCCTCCTAAAAACTAATAATAAAACGCATCAGAACAAATTTGGGAGCAGTATAACTCACAAAAGATGGGTTGAAGTAATTTTCAGCCCCTCAAAACTTATAAGACTGGCATAAAAGATCTAGTACACCTGGGAGAAAGCAGATCACCAGGACAGACTTCCACAAAGGCAGCAGACCCTGAAGGCAGCAGTAAAGGCTTCTGGAACTCTCAGCCACAAATGCTAAGGAGGGTCAGGGAACTGCTCAGAAGGAAATTACAGGGGCCCTTTGCTGGCCCTAAGGCCAAGGTTTATTTTGCATTGCCAAGAGGCAGACTTAGGTAGGATTCCGAGCCAAATTACAGTGTTAGAAGGAGCACTAGAACACATGAGCACTTGTAGCCAGAGGGGAGCAGAGGACACTGGGCATAGTCCTAAGAGGTAAAAGAGTGCATGGGGTTACTCAGAAACCAGAGCATGGACCTTGGAGAATTATATACTCACCCCTCCTTACATCATACCACCTTGGAAGAACTCAAAGCAAAAAAATCCCCAGTGTCAGCTCTGAAGACAGCTACATAATGAATCTGAAGTTTAGAAGAATGCTCCCTTCACCTTGGGTACAAGGTACAAATTTATCAGGATTTTTAAAATTAAAAGAAAAGAAAAAAAATGTAGACTATGAGAAAGTTATTTGGCAACAGGAATGACCAAAATACTAACTCAGAAGAAAACAAAGTTAATACTGCTGCAACCAAAACCTCTGAGAAAAGTATAAATTGTTCTCAAGCACAAAAAGAATTAATGGAAGAGGCCCAAAATAATTTTGAAAATCAATAGGAGAGGCAGAAAAATTGGGAAAAGAAATGAAAGTTTTTAGGAAAATCATGAAAAAATATTCAACAGGTTGGTAAAGGAGGCACAAAATAATACTGAAGAAATTACTGGTTTAAAAACTAAATATGCCAATTGGTAAATGGGACAGAAAAATCCAATGAAGAGAAGAACCTTCTAAAACGTAGCATTGGTCATATAAAAAAAGAGGTACAAATTTTTTTTTACTGAGAAAACAACCTTTCACAAAGTAGAACTGGCCCAATGGGAAAGGAGGTACACTAGCTCACACCAGAAAATCATGCCTTAAAAATTAGAATAGGGCAAAGGAAAACTAATGACTCCATGAGACATCAAGAAACAATCAAAGTAAAAAAAAATGAAAAAAATAGAAGAAAATGTAAAATATTTCATTGGAAAAACAACTGACCTAGAGAACGAAACAAGGAAAGATAATCTAAGAATTACTGAACTATCTGAAAACCATGATTAAAAAAAGAGTTTACATTTCATCTTTCAAGAAATTGTCAAGGAAAACTGCCCTGATATTCTAGTAACAGAAAACAAAATAGAAATTGAAAGAATCCACTGATCACCTCTGAAAGAGATTCCCAATTCCAGAACTCTCAGATCAAGGACAATATATTGCAAGCAGTCAGAAAGATACTATTCAAATATGTGAACCCACAGTCAGTATAACACAAAATTTAGCAGCTCCTACACTAAAGGTCTGAGGGCCTGCAAAATAGTCCCAAGGACAAAGTAGCTAGGACTTCAAGAATCATTTACCTGGGGAAAATGAGTATTCATTGAAATAGAGGATTTTTCAAATATTCTTGACAAAAATATTGAAGCTGAATGAAAAAATTGACTCTCAAATACATTACTCAAAATAAGATTAAATATATAAAAAGGATAGAGAAATCAAAGACATTCGTTAAGGTTAAACTGTGCATATTATTATATGAGAGATGATTTGTGTAACTCCAAAGAACTTTGTCATTATTAGGAGATTTAGAAGAAATATACATGGATAGAAGGCAAGGGTGTGAAATATGTATGATGGGATGATGTTTAAAAGAAATAAAATTAAGGAGTGAGAAAGAAGAATTTATTGGGAGGAGGGGGAAGGGAAAATAGAATGGGGTAAATCTCACATAAAAGAGGCATGAATGAATTTTTATAGGAGAAGGGAAGATGAGGGAGGTGGATAAGGGAATGCATGGACTTTACTTTCACCAAAATGGTCTCAATGAGGCAAGAAAAAATACAATCAATAAGGCATAGACATTTATTTTATCATTTGAGAAAGAGGGTTAGAGAGGGGATAAAAGAAGGAGGGCCTGATAGAAAAGATGTCAAATTGGGAGAAGTGATGGTCTGAAACTAAATGGGGCGAATTAGGATGGAGAATAACACAGCAATCATAATAATGCATATTTTTAGAAGTCTCTCATAAAAGCTTCATTTCTCAAACACAAAGAAATGATTTGAATTTGTAAGCATACAAGTGATTCCCCAATTGATAAATAGTCTAAAGATATGAACTGGCAATTGTCAGAAAAACTAAGCTCCGTTTAGTCATGCGAAAATGCTCTAAATAACTATTAATTAGAGAAAGGCTAATTTAAGAAATTCTGAGGTATCACCCTATGCCTATCAGATTGGCTGATATGATAGAAAAAGAAAATGATAAAACTTGTATGGCAAGTGTGAAAGTTGTGACATGAGTACACTGTTGGGGAGTTGTGAAATGATTTAATTATTCTGGAGAGTAATTTGGACCTCTGCCCAAAGTTCTATAAAACAGTACATATCCTTTGACCCAGCAATGCTATTACTAGGTCTACTTCCCAAAGAGATAAAAAAGGAGGAAGGACTTATAGGTACACAAATATTTAAAGCAGCTTTTTGGGGGGTATAGGAAAAATAGGAAATGAGGGGATGCCAATCAATTGAGGAATGACTGAAAAGCATATAGTATGTGACTGTAATGAAACACTATTGTGCTGTAAGAAATGTTGAGGAGGATTTAAAAAACCTGAAGAGGCTTGCATGATAGGAAACAGAGTAAAATAAGCAGAACCAGAAGAATTCTGTACACTGTGATTGAAATATTGCACAATGAACAACATAGTTATTCTCAGCAATACAACGATACAAAATTGTACCAAATGATTTATGATAAAATATGTCATCTGATTATAGAGAAAAAGAACTTATAGAGTCTGAATCTGGACCAAAAAATAATCTTTCACTTTCTTTATTAATCTCTTTTTTAAATTTGAGTTTCCTTCCACAAAAAGAATTAATATTGGGAAAATTTTTACATTATTTCACCTGCAAAATCTCTATTAGATTGCTTGCAACTTGATAGGAGGATGGGAAAAGGGTTGGGAAGGAGGGAGATGATTCAAGACTTCATATTCTATAAAAATGTTGGAATGTAACTTGAGGGAAATACAATTAAAAAAATGAACTTTGCAATAAGGAGCAATCCATAAGTTTCATCAAACTTCCAAAGGAATCCATGATACACACAAAAATGATAAGAATCCTTGTCTTAGTCCAATACTTTCTTTTGAAGGAGATTTTTAAATAAAAGATAAAAAGTACGGACATTATGTGCACCAGCATCAGAATAGTCAATAAGAATGTTTTGTGCTTCACAAAGAATTTTTATTTTGAGAAACCTTATATGCACATTCCAACATTCTCACTCATTTCTTCTGTGAACCAGCAGTATCAGGTAAGTGTCTGTCAATCAATCGACAAATATATATTATAGTCCTCTTATATTCAAGGCACTGAAATAGGCTCTGGAAATATGGAATCAGAAATCAAATAATTTCTGCCTTCGAGGAACTTACATTCTGCTAACTATAATAAATAAATACTGCTTACAATTTACTTGAAAATATATTTTGCTTCAATGGCCAACAATTTGGGATTGGTTGCTCTCAGAAACATATTATTAAAAGAGTTCATTTGAATCCATGTTCTTTTCAATATTAAAACTGGAATTCAGTCTAGAAAAAGTATTGAACTTTCAATCTGAAAATTCCAACAGAGGCCCTACACTAAGCTCCCAAATTCCATTCTTAGCCATCATTAGGGCACTTAGGAGGAAAAGAAATGTTATTAATAAGAAAATCATAGTCATTTTACTCTAGTCCCAATGATTGGGAACCATGATGAGCTGTTATATATGGAAAGCGTATTAATTATAATGCTTATGTGGGACTTCTATTCCTATTCCCCACCCACCTTTTGGTTACTAAAACAATGAGAGAGAAAGAAAAAAGACATATTGGGACAGATATCAAAACAGTACCTTGTTTCTGTATGTAGAATGTTCCTGTAGGATTTAAAACAGGATATACAATTTCCTTCAGGAAAGAATCCTAGGTGGAGTAAGGCAAAGTCTAAATTATTTTGAGAAGTGCCTGCTATACAAGGGCTCAGCTGAAATTCAGAATTGAGGGGCCAGGCTAATCTGTATTTCTGAACAAAGGCAGCTTTCAGATGATGGGGAGTTGCTCAAAAACAAATAATAATGATTTGGGCAGCATTACAAAACAACTCAAGACTCCAATTTTTCAGAATATTTTCTCAGAATTAGAATCTTAAGTATGAGGAGGGTCCTAGTTAGTAGAATAGGAATAGCCTTGGATTTAAGATAAGTAAAATCCCAAGTTACTCTTGTAGGTGAATAATTAGTAGTTGTGTAACCATTGCTGAATTCCAATTTTGGTAACCCCAAGCTTTGATCTCTGTAATCTCATATGCTTAAAGGAGTTCAATAATACCTGAAGTACCTATTTTACACTCTTGTTCTCAGGATCAATTAAGATAATATGTGTAAAATTCTGTGGAAATCCAAGTGCTATGGAGGTTTTTTTGATCTAAAGAAGAAGATGTTAAGGAGAACATGATAGCTTAAATACTTGACTAGGAGTAATGGGTAGAAGTAACCAAGAGACAAATTTAGTCTTAATAAAAGGGAGAACTTCCTAAAGTGGAAAAGTGGAATGAATTGCATCAAATGATCATAGGAACTCCCCAGGGTAAATATTTAACAAGCAGCCTTTTGGAAAAAAATGTATATGTAAGACACAGTTTTAAACAATCTAAATCATTAATGTTTTCTCCATCACTTACTTTCTTTGTTTAAAGACTTACATTCTGTCTTAGAAACAACTCTAAACAGAAAGGTCAGGCTAGGTAAATAGGGCTAAATGACTTGCTCAGGGTCACCCAGATAAGAAAAGTGTATGAGGCCAAATTTGAAGCCAGGTCCTCCTTGGTGGTCCTTTATCCACTGAATTATCTACTTGCCCCTTCAATCATTTTCTTAAATTCAGATAATCAACAAAATAATCAAGCCTTATCTTATAGCATTTGCCAATTGTGAGGTCCTGATTCTCACACTGAAAATTTAATTAACAACCCTCATGAACTAGGAACTTCTCCCTCATTTGAAGTCTTCAGGTCTCCCTTGTCAGGTATGTTGAGGATGGGATTCTTTTTAGGCAAACATTGTCCTGCTCATTGGTTCCTTGGGTGATGGTATGGAAATATTTGGGGAAATATGAGCCTGGGCTATGTTTTAAGGATTATTTCATGATTTCCCTGGAATAAACATTGGGAAAGAGACATGAGATATCAAAGAGAAATATGTTCCTTTGGGGTTTAGGCCTCCAAATCTTTTATTATGACATCAAAAGGCAGTGACTTCCTCTCTCAGTCTTTGTTGCTCTATTAGTAAAATATTAATTTCAACAGTAAACTGTCTAGCATCCCTCCCAACTATAAATTATACTAGATAAGGAGTTGGAGGATCTGTATTTGAACCCCCAATATCACAGGCATAGACATTTGCAATAGCCTCCTAACTAATATCTTACCCAATTCCAAAATGACCAGAGTAGTGTTCTAGGTCTGACCAGGCCATTCCTCTGCTCAAAAAGATCGAATGATTCTGTATTTTACCTTGGGCAAACTATATTTAAAGGCTCTCATCATATGATGCAGCCATTGCACATTACTCCTTTTCATGAATACTGTCTTCTAGATAAACTGCCTCATTTATTCCTCAGAAAAGACATTCTATCTCCCATTTAAGAGCCTTTGCTCAGGCTAGAATGTTCTTCCCCTTACACCATTTCTTTGAGAATCCAAGCTTAGTCTCTAAATTCAGATTAAGGGTCACAGCATACATTAGTCATTTCCTGAATCACCCTTAGTTGTTAGTCCCAACCACCCCTGCTAATCACTTTGTATTTATAAATACAGGCATATGTTTCATCTCAATAAAATATAATATCCTTGAGGGCTGATGCTGTTTTTTTTTCCCTTGTATCCCCAGTAAAGTGCCTGACACATAGTAAGTGTCTGATAAACTCTTGTTGAATGAATGAACTGACCTCTAAGGTCTCTTTCAACTGAAATTCTATGATCACATTATTGTAGAGTGCAGTGAATTTAATTTCTCTAAAAATATTATTATCTGATTTCCAAATAGAACCTTGTTTCACTAAACTTAGCATTATGCAAAGATAAATAAATGTATATTCTTTTAGACTAAGAGGACATTTATGTGTTAAAGTGCAGAGTGAAGTGGGAAGAAGTTGGGGCAGAAGGTTGGTTGTTTCTAATCTGTCAGCACATCAGTGTATCAACATCCTAGAGTACATCTTTTTTCCCCTCATGGCTATCAATACAAACAAATTTAAAAACAAAACAAACAAATGGCATTTGACTAGACATTAATTTAACCCTTTGCTATTTACAAAATAAGCATTGCTTTTCTGAAAGCAACTCTTCATCACCAATACCTGTTTTTCACTGTTGTCTAAAGTCTTACTTTGCCTTATTTCCATTTAGGTTTTTCATTTTATTTCAATTTGGTTAAAGAAACTTTTTTCAAAATGATGCTGTGGGTCTTTTTTATTTCTGGATAGATTTTATCCATCATAAAATATGTAAAAATACACACTCAACTCCTTACATTACTTACAGAGGGGAGAAATGACAAAAATAACAAAACAGCACTTGCAGTCATTTCAATCAGTTACTAAAACAAACCAATATTAATGGTTATTAATCAGACTAGATTTTCATAACAGAGGTTCAGATGCATCATAAATAGAATTATGACATGTCAGCTATTTCCTGAACATGTTTTGGAATCCAAGACATATTATCCAACAAGCATTTATTAAACTCCTATTATACCCAATGGCTTCTTCATTAGACATGTATTAAATCCCACTGTGCTTATATATATATATATTTTATATATATATGATCCTTTTTCTCTTTTCAGGGTTTGGCTCAATGCCATTAATCATTCCCTGACTAGTAATTCGTGCATTCAGTGAAGACCTTTTCAAAGTGACAATTTTATTTCCCCCAAAAGAAACAAAGCGTGGTAGACATACAAAAAGTCAAGTCTATAAAAAGCTTATAAAAATATTCTGACTGACATTTTCCATGCATGATGTAGTCCCTGATGCTATACAAAATTTAAGGCAAAGGAAAATGGCTCCTCTAAGGAAGAGTTTACAGTCTAAAGTTAATGGAGACACAGACAAAACTATCTCAAGCATAGTAAGAAGATACACACTTAAGCAATATATATATATATATATATTAAACTATTCCATTGTTTGCTATCATGTGTGCATGATACATTCTTCTGGATCTCTATTTGAACTTCAAATGACAAGTACAGCAAAGTAAGGGGAAATTCCTTTCTTGTCTTCTTTCCTCTTTTTTCCACCCCATCAGCAATAGTATCTTGCGACCAAATCCCCTCTCAACATTCAGTAGAGGTAAGTTTAGATGTATAGTTGAGTGAAATGGAAAGAATCAAGAGTCCAACTGGCTATTACTACTTTCCAAATGTACATTCTAATAATCTGGGTCAGAATTTGACCAGAACCCAAAGACTACTGGAAATATTTTCCTGGTAGAAATCCCATGCCACCATAGGCACAGGATCAAGACACAGTCATCGTGAGGCAGCCTATTGGAAAGACCTCATAGAACTGTAGATACAGATTACCTACGTCATAAAATTATTCATTATATGTGGGACTCTCCACTTATGAGTTTGGTAGATATCCACTCTTCACATGTACATAATATTTATTAAAGAATGTATTTTAGTTCATGGGGAAGCCAATTTGTTACTTTTCTTACTATGTCAATTCAGTACATTCCTTTTCTTTTAGCTAAAAAAAGGGAAAAAAAGATGAAAATAAAATATAAAGAGGGGATTCTTTTCTCAGAATTGACTTCATTTTGAAAAAGAAATGGCAAGAGCCCAAGTGATTTTCAGTCACTCAATCACTGGAAGTTTTTCATTCTAATTAATTGCCCTGACTCTATTACAAAAGCCCTACAATACCATTAGGAAATGATCATCAACTTAATCAGTCACTAACAATGCAAATAACTACATTGTGTTATTAAATAATTTGAAAATTCATCTATACTTTGCAATCATTGTTAAAGAAAACTTCTATATAAGTCCTTTATATAATTAATTCTGTGGTGTGACTCAAAAAGGTTCATAATTACAAAGTCATCATTAAAAATGATACCTTCATACATGGTACTGACTAGATTAATATCAATTATTGAACATTTTAAATGTGTTTTTGCCATAGTTGATTGGATATATCAAAAGAATTAAATTTAACTAAATTCAACAGGTGCTTATTGAGTTGGTACTATGAAGATAGGAAGGAAGGAAACAAACATTTATTAAACAAACATCTACTATATACCAGGCACTGTGTTATGTGCTTTATAAACATTACCTCATTTACTCTGCAAGATAATTTTGTAGGTAGCTACAATTGGTCTCTCTATTTTATAGTTGAGTAGACTGAGGCACAGAGCTTAAATGACTTGTCCACAGTCATTTAGACTGTCCACAGGCACAGGCACAGCAGGAAAATGAGATTGGATCTGAAGTATATTTGCCCATCAGAGGCTATTCTACAATATAATCCAAAAGACGTGACTTTTCTGCTATGACATAAGCAAAAGCAGAAAAATCACTATTCAAAAGCTGGTTCATATTACTTAAAAAGGTACAAAACATAATATTGTAAAGTACTGTATTGAATAAATATATGAATTAATTTTTTGCTTTGAAATATAGGTAGTGGCAATAAAAATATTCTTAATTTTTCTTATCCATATAGAGATTCTCTATGTCAGTTAAATTATCTAAATGTGTCTGAAATTTCTTTTGTCTTTTCTCTGGCTGTGGATTTTTTAGAATTTATAATTTTGTATATGTTCAACAGAAATCTAAACTCTGTAGAGGGAAAAAAAATTGTGAGGAACACAACTAGTTTACTATTAAGTTGTAAACTTATTAGGGCAGTGTTCCAGACAAGAATGTGTTTTTCCCGTTGTATCTTTGTCTACATAAGGTCTATGTTGCCTGGGCCATGTGGTTTTTCTCCAAGGACATGATGGGGGTTGAATTCTGAGTGTGGGAGTTACAGGGTTTCACCATGAATGCAAGATCAGCCTAGGAAAATGAGGCAAGTCACAATGTTGGAGGTAAGTCCGATGTTGACCAGAGGTTAATGTGCTTAAGCTTTTGCTGCTCTCTCTGTCATCTCTCCCATAATTTCAGCATGGAAGGTTCTGTTTTCTTTCTTAGTAATTATCTCTGACATGCATCTGGCAACTTAATCCATGAGAACCTTCCTGTAGAATTTCAGGTCAATTTCACCTTGCTGTAGGTAGGTAGACAGAGGTATCCTTGAACTGTGGATTTAAAAGCGTAGGAAGACGGAGGGTCTGATTCCCATGAGCACTGATTTGCAGGGTCTGTTTTCACTGTGACTAAAATACTATTTACCAACTGCAGTGTTGATAAGAGAGATGATCTAGCTGAAACAAGTCTTCTTGCTGCTTGTGTGGCCACCTCCAACAGATTCATAAGGGGACATGGCTTAACTATTGAAGCAGGTTTATTGCAATTCTTTATTCTGCAGTGATCTTATATTCCACCTTCCATTTTTACTAAGGTATTTTCTTTTTGGTTCCAAAACTTTTTAAAAAGTATTCTTAAATATTTTTCCATTGTGTAGGAATATATCATTTTAAAACAAATATATTTGTGATATAATCACATGAGAATGTAAATTATTTTTCCCCTTTGAATTATGTTGTATTTTCATAGATGTATGACCATGAGAAAATGTTGATTCCAAGAAATCAGAAAATAAAACTTAACAAGGAAAACCAGGAACCTAACAAAACAGTAGAAAATAATATGTGTTAACTTCAATAACCTTCTGAAAATACTATGTTGAAACTATTACTTGCCTGCTCTTAAGTTAGGACACTTCCCCTTCCTGGAGAAATTCTTCAGGATTTTAGGTAGGAGTGGGGAAGGGCAGGATGTGGGTAGCAAAAAGTCATTCAGTAATGCTTGTATGATTCCTTACCTCCATTTCTCTTCTTTCTATTTTTTTTTAATCATTGGACTCTTTCCAAAGATCTTCAGAAGTGTTGACACAATTTTTACTGGAAGTAAAATTTATTTCAATGACATCTTTCCTTTCCCAATTCCTTTTGATTCATATGAATCTCCTTTTTCTTTTTCCAGGGATTCCATTATACTGAGATGCTATGCAAGAAGAGAATAATCAAATAGCAAGGATATGTGGAGAAACTTTGTTTTAACTTGAAAATGTCCTAAGGGGGAAAACATAGAACAGCAGAGCATTAGGCATATGCTTAGGTGTTAAAGTAATACTACTTAGCAAATTGGTAACCAAAAAATGAAAATTCTATAAATCCAGGGAAAATTCAATATGCAAAACTTTAACCTTTTATAATTTTTAGGAATTTTTTCAGACTTTTTCCTGTTTACCTTTGCACTACTATGAATAGGAACTAGCCAACCAAATACATTGTACAAATGCCATTTCAAAGAGCAATATTTAACTTACTGGAGGGCAAATTCCTCCAACATATTTGTAATCAAGTGGGGGCTGTACATGAAACAGCCATTCATTACAAATCATTTCATTGAACCTTTTTTAGAAATACTTCCTTAGAAAGCATTGTATATACTAGAAAGAGGAAAGCTAAAAAAAGAATCCCAAGATTTCAACTCATACCCAGCAATTTGGCAAAGATGACAAAAGATGGGCATAGTCACGATTGAAGCAATCATGGAAACAATGGGAATCTTTATGCACTGTTGGATTTGTGAATTGTCCAATCTTTTTAGAAAGTAATTTCAAATTATGCTGAAAGAGTAAAACATCTCTACTCTCTAAAAATAGAAATGGAGGTCACATATACCATGAAACATTTATAGCAGGTCATTTTGAGGTATCAAAGAATTGAAACAAAGTAGATATCTATCATTTTGGGAGGGATAAACAAATTGTGGTACACAAATCTAATGAAATATATAATGAAATGAATAAAAACAGAAGGGAACCACAGGAAGACATATAAAGTGATACAAAGTGAAGTAAGTAGAACCAGAATGACAATATACATAATGACTACAACAATGGAAATGGAAAGAATAAACAGTACATTACAAATGAAAATACATGTTGAAAAATTAAAAAGAAATACTTGCCCATAAAGGAGAGCTATGAGAATATATCCCTCCTCCTTTCTTTGCATAAATGGAGAGATAGATAGATTTAGAGAATATATAGACCGAGCATCACTTTTCACCCAGCTTTATATCTGCCAGTATCAAACAGTAAAATTCCAGCGAATGTCATAAATCTATTTTTGGACTCATTTGTCCACACTGATGTATGGACTCTTCTGAGACATTGTAAAAATGTAGCTCCTGAAGCACATAACACTTTGTACTATGTATAGAAAAAATATTGATTGAGTGAGACATATTTTCACATCTATTTTTAATACTTCACACAAAAATAACCATGTCCTGAAGGAGTGGGAGCTCTCTACTACACATCTGATTTATAGGAAATATGATAGGAATCTGCTCTTCAACTAGAGACTTTAAGAAACATTATGACCAAGAACTATAACTCAGTTTTATAAAAAACAAAAATAATTAGGAGACTAGAACATTAGGATTGGACACATCAACAAGGGCCAAAAGGACTTTGCTCCAACCAATGTCTGCTGTGCATATAATTTCCTATTGCAGTCTGTCATGAATGATGCCAAACATGAAAAGAGAATACATGGGATGGCCAGGTTGGATCTGACAAACTCATTTGGCTCAGTGCCACACACTACCATCTGCTTGGTACTGAAATGGACCAGCTTTTATGATGAGGATTTTAAAGGCATACAGGAATTGTTGAACAGTAAAGCTTCTAACTAGTTTGGTTTGTTTGTTTTTTGTTTGTTTGTTTTTTGTTTTGGAAATTCAGGTTATCTTTAATCAAAGAGATTACATGACTTAACAGCAATACTGTAGGATGGGCAAGGCAATTTCTTTCTTTTTTTAAAATTTAAATCAATTTTCCCCAATTACATATATAAAGTCTCCAACATTTTAAAATGAAATTGAGTCTCAAATCATCTACTAACCCCACCATCTGCTGAGATGATAAGCAATCTGATAGATATTTTACATGCACAATCAAGTAAAGCATTTTTTCCATTTTAATCCTTTTGTGGAAATAAACACACACAAAAATAGGAAAGTTTAAAATGTTTGCTTTGACTTGGATTAGAACTCCTTCAGTTCATTTTCTGGAAGCAGATTTCATTTTTTATGAGTCCCTTGGGTTTGTTTTGGATCATTGTATTGCTGATAATAACTAAATTATTCACAGTTGTTCATATAGTATTGCTGTCACTGTGTACAATTTTTCTCCTGGTTCCGCTTACTTCGCTCTGCTTCAATTTGTGTCTTTCCAGGTTTTTCTGAACTCCTCTTGCTTGGCATTTCTTATAGCACAATACTATTCCATTATAATCATGTCCTTTACCCTACTCAGTCATGTCCAATATTGATCAGTGTCCCCTCACTTTCCAATTCTTTGCCTCCACAAAGAACAACTGGTTAAATGTATTTTTTTTTTCTGTACATAAGTCCTTCCCTTTTAAAAAAAAATCTATTTAAGAAACAAAACTAACAAGGATATTACTGGGTCAAACATATTGCTTTTTTATAGCCTTTTGGATATAGATTGAAATTAGCATTCAGATGGTTCAATGAGTCTACAACTCCCTCAACAATACGATCATGTCTAAATTTTTCCAAATCCACTCCAAATTTTGTAATTCTCCCTTTCTGTCATAATAGCCAACTGGATATGCATGAGATGGTACCTCAGTTGTTTTAACTTGCATTTCTCTAATTAATAGTGATTTAGAGCTTTTCCCAATGACAATTGAGTTTTAATTATTTTATCTGAGAACTGTTTGTTCATATCACTTGACCATTTGTTAATTATGAAATGACTTGTATTTTTTTATATTTTACTCATTTCTCAATGTATTTGAGAAATTAGGCTTTTATTAGATAGACTGGTAAAAATTACATCATTATGATTACTATGTATTACTCTCCATCCCATTTTCCCCATTTGTCTTTTCATCTAAAAAATGTTAAAGTTAGGTGAGCAGCATTCAAAGCTTTAGGTTCTTTGTACATCTGCCTTCAGAGTTAGCTCTGGAGATCTAAGAGTTTTCCGTTTTTCCATGGTAGTATGATCTAAGGAGACCTGTGTTTTAATAATCTCCCAGCCTGTGCTCTGGACTGTGAGAAACCACAAACCTCTTTTTAGTCTTAGAGTTGTGACTAGGGTCTCCCTAATCTCCCATGGCCAAAAGAGGTGGCATGTACTAAAGGTCCTTCTCACCCTGAGATCATAATCCAGGACTGCAACCTGAATCTGTGTATAAGAAATTCAACAAGAATCATGCACCAAAGCCAGCAAAGAGACCCCTGAAATCTTCCAAGTAGTTGTCTAGCACCCACTTCCCCTTTACCATCTATGACTGAGAGCTCCAAAAACATTTGCTGATAATTTGGTCACCTGAAGGTCTGTTGTGGAGGGGCCTCTCTTGTGTGGCTTTGAGGTCCACTTCTATCCCAAGGGCAATAGTTCTTTCATGCCCAGCTTCCAAGTTGTTTTGAGCTGAAAAATTATTTCACACTGTCTTTTTGTGGGTTACGTTACCCTAAAATCTGTTTTGAGGAATTATACCATAGTTGTTTGGAGAGTAATTTCGTAGAGATTAGGAAGATGTGTGAACCTTTTCAGCCATCTTGGCTTGCCCCCCACCTTGTCCCCAGTCTTTAGGATGACATTTTGCTGAACATTGTTCTTTGAATCCTGTATTTTTAATTTAACCCTGACCAGTTCATGTATTCTCTGAATAGGTTATGCTACAGTCCTGTCATGTGGACCTATCTAGCCATATTGGCAGACACCTCATGCTTTCCCTTTAGATCATTAGGTAATGTGAATGAATTTGTATTGCTTTACATTAGTAGAATTACATTTTAATAGAACAAAATGCACATTTTTATTGACACTATTTTAATTGAATTTGAGGTTCAAAATTAAGAGATTTCTGTGATATTAGAGAAGAATATATATCTCTATGTCAGAATCCCAAGGGGAAACCGCAACACAAATCCAGTCAATAATGCTGAACTTAATATGGCCTCTGACTTGGACTAATAGATAGGTTGAAAGGAGAATCTTAGCATGAATTTGATGAAGTGAATACTTTTATCTTTTTCCTGTATATTTTTAAATGTTAAAAATGGTATATTGTCCAACAGCATCCTTATTCTTTTGAATAGAATGGTTTAAAATAATGGTAACAGATAGTTTACCTCCTTCAAAGAACCAGCATTAAGTGTTTGTGTTTCTTGTAGAAAATAAAGAAAGTGAATTTGTTGTCCCTAATGACAGCAGTTGACCAAGTGACCCTAGGGATGAAGTTACTTGCTTTCATGGTGCAGGACATGTTTTCTCACCATTTCTTTAGTGATCCATTGAGAAATAAGAATAATTAATTAACAGGATTAAACACAACCCTGATTAATGAAGGTCATCATAATGCCAGAAATCAATGAATCTCAAGCAAACTATTGTTCTAAAGTTGTAGAAGACCTTTCAACTAGACCCAGAGTCAGTAATTTTCTCTCATAGGAATAAAGCTTTCATAGTCATGGATGTCATTATGCCTTTTGAAAACATATTCTTATCTATTAAATTAGCTAAAGATGGTAAAATTGAAAAATTATTAAATAGTTTGCCAGCATCTGTCCAAGGAAGAATACAGAGTAGTAATGCAGTGATAGTGATAAAAACAACTGTTATCATTATGACTACTACTACTATCCTGGATTCTTTTTCTAGTCTACAGAAGGGAATCCATTAGTTTTTGAGTAAAAGTAGAACATAACTAGATGTTTTCTACAGCAGAATTCAATACTGGATGACAATACAATTGAAAATACAAATCTCCAAACCTATCTGAATATATAGACAGTGAAAGCATTTTAATTTTTTTTCAAAACATGTTACCTATCTGGAATGTTAGGGCTACAGTTTGTTCATGT
Source organism: Monodelphis domestica (assembly GCF_027887165.1). Lineage (NCBI taxonomy): Eukaryota > Metazoa > Chordata > Mammalia > Didelphimorphia > Didelphidae > Monodelphis > Monodelphis domestica. The sequence goes on from NC_077232.1 coordinate 193,181,274, forward strand.
TTGTTGACTGACTGAGTCATATTATATTATGTTTTCTGACACAGTTCTCCAGTTGGGGAAATGAAAATTTAAAATCTTGCCCCATATATTGTTTGCAAATCATTTAAAGATCTAAGGATGCCACAATATGATTAAAATATCATATTTTACTACTGAGGCAGTTATATTATCATTAATACGATTTCCCCCCCATGATCATAGAATCATAGCTCTAGCTCTGGAAAGGAGCTCATAGGCTCTCTAATTTAGTCTATTATTTTACAGAACCAAAACTAGGATTTAGGTAAGTTAAGTGACATTCCAAGGTCATGTAGGTAGTAAATAGCAGTGGTAATATTTAAGTCAAAGTACTTGGTATAGTCATTGTACTCTCTATCATACCATACCATCACCTCTGTACCATTATATGGGACAGTATTACATACAGGTCCATTAACCTTATTGATTTAGAATTGAACCTGGTTCTTTATGCATTAGGCTTCTCATTGTAGTAGTAAGAGGAGCAAGAGGATGAGGAGGAAGAGGTGAAGGAGGAGGAGGAGGAAGAGGTGAAGGAGGAGGAGGAGGAGGAGGAGGAGGAGGAGGAGGAGGAGGAGGAGGAGAAAAAGGAAGAGGAGGAGGAGTATAGAATTTATAAATCAATTCTCTGGATTGAGTAGCTCATGGAATATGACAAGAAATAAGAGTAAAAAGATATGGCTGGGAACTATAGAAAAGTCATCAAGATGTAATCCAGAATTCAATAAATTACTCAAATTATATACACTTGGTTGAGTTATCTCTGCCAAAAGTCTTCTATTGGGATGATGTGTAGAACTGACCAACTTAAGCCGTTCCATTTGAAGGTTTTTATTTTTATTTTATTTTATATTTTATCATCATTTTATCATCTACAATGGTGGAATACAGTAGCTACTCAGTCTCCAGATGTTTTGATTAGTTAAACTCAGGGGGAAAAGACTCAAATCACCCTTCCTTTCCGACTCAGTGCAAATGTTGGCAAAGTTGAAGAGAATCATCTGTCTCCAGCTGTAGAAACTAAACACAAAGCACACCAACTTTCTGTGAATAATTCATGCAATTTCAGGCTTCTTGTGTCAGTTTTTCTAAACTCCATATACATGATACCACATGTTTTTGCAAATCAATGAAAACTCATTTGCAATTAAAATTCCTACCCTGGAAATGTGGAAGACAAAGCAAATATTGTCTCTGCATTTTTTCCCCTTGAAGATTAGCATCTGGATCTTGAGGATGACTAAAACTTACAATTGTATTTTTCATTTCCAATTAAAACATAGAGACATACAAATACACCATATTTTCAAAAAAGTCTGTGGATATCTATAACATAACTCAAAATTTTCTCTCATACAGAATCTTTTGACCGACCATATTTATTATTTATTTTTATGACATTGACACATACCTGGAATGCTATCTCTTCCCATCCCTGCCTCTTTAGTTTTCCTGGCTTCCTTCAAGACTGAGCTTAAACATTACCTTCTGTAGGATAACTTTCCTGGTTTCCATTGATTGCTAGTGTCTTCCCCTCTGAAATTACTTTCCAGTAGATTGTTACTAGAAATCCCCTTTCAAATAACTACCAAATACCTAGGCATCAACTTTGTTGTTGTTCAATCATGTCCAACACTTCCTGACCTCATTTATTGACCTCGTTTGTTGTTTTCTTGGCAAAGATGCTGGAGTGGCTTGGCATTTCCTTCTCCATCTCATTTTTCCTGGTGATGAACAGGGTTAAATGACTTGCCCATTGTCACACAGCTAGTAAGTGTCTAAGGGAAGATTTGAACCCAGGAAGAACCAGAAGTGGACACTATGAAGTACTTAGAGGTTGATTAAACATCAAAGAGGCCAAGGTCATCCACAGTCATCACCAGTCATCTTGACTTTCATCTTCTCACTGAACTTAGATGACTCAGGAAAAGATAGTGAGTCCAATTACATTGTACTACTCTGTCACATTCATATCCAATTTATCCAAGTGTCAAAAGATGTCACCAGTGACTGGAACAACCTCCAGAATTGATGCAGAATGAGAGGAACAGAACCAGGAGAACATTGTACTCAGAGACTGATACACTGTGGTACAATTGAATGTAATGGACTCCTCCATTAGTGGCAATGTAGTGATCCTGAATAACTTGGAGGGATCTACCAAAAAAAAAAAAAAAAACCACTATCCACATTCAGAGGAAGAACTGCAGGAGTAGAAACACAGAAGAAAAACAACTGCTTGATTACAAGGGTCCAGGGGGATGTAGACTCTAAATGAACATCCTAGTGCAAACATCAACAACATGGAAATAGGTTTTGATCAAGAACACATGTAATACCCAGTAGAATTGTGGGTCAGCTAGGGAAAGGGTGGGGTGAGGGAAGGGAGGGAAAGAATATGATTCTTGTAACCAAGGAATAATGTTCTAAATTGACTTAATTAATAAATTAATTGAAAAAAAAGATATCATCAGTGATGTAATTTTGATCCTGATTGAACATGGAGGACAACAAACAAGCAAGATTTTATCTGCTCTATTTAATCTTAAAAATTCCATTCTACACCTCCCACAATCCCAAACAAATGAGTGATATTTGAGGGGAAGGACTATTTTGTTGTCTTTCTTGGTACGCCTGACATTTAGCACAATTCCTGAAATATAGTAAGCACTTAATAAATGCTTACTGACTAACTGACTATAGTGGTGTTGTTGTTGCTTTTTTAATAGGAAATGCATTTGGAAGCCTCCTCTCCTCTGGTTCCACTTGGAAATAGAACTGGACGTGCTGGTCTTTCCTAAGGCACATCATAATAAATACAAAGGGATGGCTACACTAAAATTTTTGAATATTTATTTTTGGGGCAAGGTCCCAATAGACTTTCTTTGGTTTGACTGGGAAAAAATGGGATCAAGATGTTTTTGTCTGACTTATAGATGACTCCAAACGGATACACAGGATCAGAAGTAGTCTTCCATTTAATGTATAGCTTATATAGTGTAACAATGTAAAAGATTTTAGTATTTTATATTTGCAAATTGAGTGTTTGTTAATTAATTTATGTCTATACCTGTAAAAGTTAAATTTAGTCTCTACTGATAAAATATTATATTTTAGAGGTTTATTAAAGATTATTAGAAATCAAGTATAAATAAATACAAAATAAGAAAAGCACATGCCTAGGGCACATTGGCCCATTCACAACCTACTCACTACATCTTGCCTGCCTGGTAGAGAGACACATGTGCTTAGAAGTGGAAGAAGAGAGGCTCTTGGGAGACAGAGAGCCCTTTAAATATTAAATTGTGTTCTCACACTTAGGTGAAGACTCAGGTGAGATTATAGGGAATTCTGGGAAGTACCAAGGACTTCTGGGGTTTGAAGTCTGGGGTTCAAATCTCCATTTTTACATACCAGCAATTTATATTCTGTTTAGTAAGGTATTCAGAAGACAGTATACACACACACACACACACACACACACACACACACACACACACATACAGACACGAGACTTTATTAGAATGTAATGTTGTCCAACTTTGTCATTTAAGTATTATACTAATAAACTGCAGAGATATTCTTTTTTTCTAGCTTCCGTTCTGAAAGTTATAAAACTAGAGAATCAGAATTTGAATTCAAGTTCTCTGACATCAAATTCAGAAAAGTTTCTATTGCATCACACTGCTGGTGGAGTAGAAGTAGGGAAGCTCAAAACCGCAATGAGAAGCCTCTCCAACTAGAAGGCATGAAAAACTATTATAGTGGAAAAGAGAATGAAGGTGGGAATAGGCAATACTTAAACTTTACTCTCATCGTAACTGTCTCAGAGAGGGAACAAACATCATGCTCACTGAGGTATAGAATCCAATCTAACCCTATAGAGAAGTAGATGAATATAGGGAATAAGACAAAGAAAGGGCAGGTGGTAATAGGAGGAAAGGGGATGTAGGAGGGGAGATAAAAAAGGAAAACAGTGGTGCATAGGGACAGAATAAAAGGAAATAGAACAGGATTAAAAGGGAAAAATAAGATGGAATGGAATTCACAGTTGGTAATCAGAGCATTTGAATGTAAATGGAATGAACTCATCCATGAAACAGAAGCATATAGCAGAGTAGACTAAAAAACATACTATATATACTATACGTCTTCCTACTATATGGTGATTACAAGAAACACATTTGAGGCAGGGTAACACAGAATAAAGGTAAGGGGCTGGAGGAGAATTTATTGCCTGTCATCTAAAGTTAAAAAAAAATAAAGAAGTAGCAATCCTGATCTCAGACAAAGCTAAAGCAAAATAGATTTGATTAAAAAAAGATAAAGGCAATTATATCTTGCTATAAGGTACTGTAAACAATGCAATGATATCAATATATTTGCATCAAATTGTATAGCCTCTAAGTTGTTTTTTTTTTGTTTGTTTGTTTGTTTTTATAAACCCTTACCTTCCATCTTGGAGTCAATACTGTGTATTGGCTCCAGGGCAGAAGAGTGGTAAGGGCTAGGCAATGGGGGTTAAGTGACTTGCCCAGGGTCACACACCTGGGAAGTGTCTGAGGCCAGATTTGAACCTAGGACCTCCCATCTCTAGGCCTGACGCTCAATCCACTGAGCCACCCAGCTGCCCCCTAGCCTCTAAGTTTTTAAAGGAGAAATTAAATGAAATTCAGGAAGAAATAGAGAGTAAAACTATGGTAGTGGGGATCTCAAATTCCCCCTTTCAGATCTAGATAAATCAAACCAAAAGATAAACAAAAAAGAAGTAAAGGGAGTGAATAAAACCTTAGAAAATGTAGAACTAATTGATCTCTGGAGTGAACTGAATGGGAAGAGAAAGGAATATCTCTTCTTTTCATCAGTAAATGTGTCAGGGCTTAAAAATTTCACAACCAAATGCAGAAAAGTAGAAATAATGAACAGATTCTTTCAGATCATAATGCAATAAAATTATAATCAATACAGATCCATGGAAAGATAAATAAAAATTAATCTAATGCTTAAAAAGGTGGATCAAAGAAGAAATTATATAATTAATGATTTTATTAATAAGAATGACAATGAAGAGACAGACTATCAAAATTTATGAGATACAGCCAATGAAGTACTTGGGAGAAAATTTATATTGCTAAATATTTATGTCAACAAAATAGAAAAAATACAGTTCAATTAATTAGGAATCCAATTAAAAAGAACTAGAAAAAGATCAAGTTAAAAATGTTCATTTAATGACTAAATTTGAAATCCTAAAAACTAAAAGAGAAATTAAGAGAGCCATTATACTAATAAATTAGACTAGGAATTGGTTTTATGGGGGAGAAAGCAAATAAAATAGACTTGACTAACTTGATAAAACAAAGAAAAGAAGAAAATCAAATAATCAGTATCAAAATGAAAAAGGTGCACTTACTCTCAATGAAGAGGAAATTAAAGCAATTATTAGGATCTATTTTGCCCAATTATATACCAATTAATCTGATGACAATCTAAGCAAAATGAGAAAATATTTAGAAAAATACAATTTTCCCAAATTAGCAAGAGAGGAAATATAATTCTTTTTTTTTTTTTAATATTTTTTATTTGATCATTTCCAAGCATTATTCGTTAAAGACATAGATCATTTTCTTTTCCTCCCCCCCATCCCCCATAGCCGACGCATAAGTCCACTGGGCATTAGATGTTTTCTTGATTTGAACCCATTGCTTTGTTGATAGTATTTGCATTAGAGTGTTCATTTAAAGTCTATCCTCTGTCATGTCCCCTCAACCTCTGTATTCAGGCAGTTGCTTTTTCTCGGTGTTTCCACTCCCATAGTTTATCCTTTGCTTATGAATGGTGTTTTTTTCTCCTGGATCCCTGCAAGTTGTTCAGGGACATTACACCACTACTAATGGAGAAGTCCATTACGTTCGATTATACCACAGTGTATTAGTCTCTGTGTACAATGTTCTCCTGGTTCTGCTCCTCTCGCTCTGCATCACTTCCTGGAGGTTGTTCCAGTCTCCATGGAACTTCTCCACTTTATTATTCCTTTGAGCACAATAGTATTCCATCACCAACATATACCACAGTTTGTTCAGCCATTCCCCAATTGATGGGCATCCCCTCGTTTTCCAGTTTTGGGCCACCACAAAGAGCGCAGCTATGAATATTTTTGTACAAGTCTTTGTGTCCATTATCTCTTTGGGGTACAGACCCAGCAGTGCTATGGCTGGGTCAAAGGGTAGATATTCTTTTGTCGCCCTTTGGGCATAGTTCCAAATTGCCCTCCAGAATGGTTGGATCAGTTCACAACTGCACCAGCAATGAATTAATGTCCCTACTTTGCCACATCCCCTCCAGCATTCATTACTTTCCTTTGCTGTTATGTTAGCCAATCTGCTAGGTGTGAGGTGATACCTCAGAGTTGTTTTGATTTGCATCTCTCTGATTATAAGAGATGTAGAACACTTCTTCATGTGCTTGTTAATAGTTTTGATTTCTTTATCTGAGAACTGCCTATCCATTTCCCTTGCCCATTTATCAATTGGAGAATGGCTTGATTTTTTGTACAATTGATTTAGCTCATTATAAATATGAGTAATTAAACCTTTGTCAGAGGTTTCTATGAAGATTTTTTCCCAATTTGTTGTTTCCCTTCTGATTTTAGTTATATTGGTTTTGTTTGTACAAAAGCTTTTTAGTTTGATGTAGTCAAAATTATTTATTTTACATTTTGTGATTCTTTCTATATCTTGCTTGGTTTTAAAGCCTTTCCCCTCCCAAAGGTCTGACATGTATACTATTCTGTGTTTACCCAATTTACTTATGGTTTCCTTCTTTATGTTTAATTCACTCACCCATTTTGAATTTATCTTGGTGTAGGGTGTGAGGTGTTGATCTATTCCTAGTCTCTCCCACACTGTCTTCCAATTTTCCCAGCAGTTTTTATCGAATAGTGGATTTTTGTCCCAAAAGCTGGGATCTTTGGGTTTATCGTATACTGTCTTGCTGAGGTCGTTTTCCCCCAGTCTATTCCACTGATCTTCCTTTCTGTTTCTTAGCCAGTACCAAATTGTTTTGATGACTGCTGCTTTGTAATATAGTTTGAGGTCTGGGACTGCAAGGCCCCCATCATATGTGTTTTTTTTCATTATTTCCCTGGATATCCTTGATCTTTTGTTCTTCCAAATGAACTTTGTTATGGTTTTTTCTAAATCAGTGAAGAAGTATTTTGGTAGTTCAATGGGTATGGCACTAAATAGATAAATAAGTTTGGGTAGGATGGTCATTTTTATTATATTGGCTCGTCCTATCCATGAGCAGTTAATGTTTTTCCAATTGTTCAAGTCTAGTTTTAGTTGTGTGGCGAGTGTTTTGTAGTTGTGTTCATATAGTTCCTGTGTTTGTCTTGGGAGATAGATTCCTAGGTATTTTATTTTGTCTAAGGTGATTTTGAATGGGATTTCTCTTTCTAGTTCTTGCTGCTGAGCTGTGTTGGAGATATATAGAAAAGCTGATGATTTATGTGGGTTTATTTTGTATCCTGCAACTTTGCTAAAGTTGTTGATTATTTCAATTAGCTTTTTGGTTGAATCTCTAGGATTCTTTAAGTAGACCATCATGTCATCCGCAAAGAGTGATAACTTGGTCTCCTCCTTGCCTATTCTGATGCCTTCAATTTCTTTATCTTCTCTAATTGCTACTGCTAGTGTTTCTAGTACAATGTCAAATAGTAGAGGTGATAATGGGCATCCTTGTTTCACTCCTGATCTTATTGGGAATGCATCTAGTTTATCCCCATTGCAGATGATATTAGCTGTTGGTTTTAGATATATACTGTTTATTATTTTTAGGAAGACCCTTCTATTCCTATGCTTTCTAGTGTTTTTAATAGGAATGGGTGTTGTATTTTATCAAAGGCTTTTTCTGCATCTATTGAGATAATCATGTGGTTCTTGCTAGTTTGCTTGTTGATGTGGTCAATTATGTGGATGGTTTTCCTAATGTTGAACCAGCCCTGCATCCCTGGTATGAATCCTACTTGATCATGGTGAATGATCCTTCTGATCACTTGCTGGAGTCTTTTTGCTAGTATCCTATTTAAAATTTTTGCATCTATATTCATTAGGGAGATTGGTCTATAGTTTTCTTTCTCTGTTTTTGACCTGCCTGGTTTTGGAATCAGTACCATGTTTGTGTCGTAAAAGGAGTTTGGTAGAACTCCCTCTTTGCTTATTATGTCAAATAGTTTGTATAGTATTGGGGTTAACTGTTCTCTGAATGTTTGATAGAATTCACAGGTGAATCCATCAGGCCCTGGGGATTTTTTCTTAGGAAGTTCTTTGATGGCTTGATGGATTTCAATTTCTGATATGGGATTATTTAAGAATTCTATTTCCTCTTCTGTTAGTCTAGGCAGTTTGTATTTTTGTATATATTCATCCATTTCTCCTAAATTGGTGTATTTATTGCCATATAATTGGGCAAAGTAATTTCTAATGATTGCCTTAATTTCCTCCTCATTGGAGGTGCTGTCCCCCTTTTCATCTTTAATGCTGTGAATTTGCTTTTCTTCCTTCCTTTTTTTAATTAGATTGACCAGTACTTTGTCTATTTTGTTTGTTTTTTCAAAGTACCAGCTTCTTGTCTTATTTATTAAATCAATAGTTCTATCACTTTCGATTTTATTAATTTCTCCCTTAATTTTTAGGATTTCTAATTTGGTTTTCTGCTGGGGGTTTTTAATTTGATCGCTTTCGAGTTTTTTCAATTGCATTTCCAATTGATTGATCTCTGCTCTCCCTTGTTTGTTAATATGAGCTTTCAGGGATATGAATTTGCCTCTGATTACCGCTTTGGCTGCATCCCAAAAGGTTTGAAAGGATGTTTCGCCATTGTCATTTTCCTTGATGAAATTATTAATTGTTTCTATGATTTCTTCTTTAGCTAAACGGTTTTGGAGTATCATATTGTTTAATTTCCAATTGGTTTTAGATTTGGTTTTCCATGTACCATTACTAATCATTATTTTTATTGCCTTGTGATCTGAGAAGGCTGCATTCATTATTTCTGCTTTTTTGCATTTGTGTGCTATGTTTCTGTGACCTAATGTATGGTCAATTTTTGTGAATGTGCCATGTGATGCTGAGAAGAAGGTGTATTCCTTTTTATCCCTATTTCTTTTTCTCCATATGTCTATTAATTCTAATTTTTCTAAGATTTCATTCACTTCTTTTACCTCTTTCTTATTTATTTTTTGATTTGATTTATCTAAATTTGATAATGGTTGGTTTAAGTCTCCCACTAGTATGGTTTTATTGTCTATTTCTTCCTTCAATTCTCCTAGTTTCTCCATTAGAAATTTGGGTGCTATATTATTTGGTGTATACATGTTGATTAATGATATTTCCTCATTGTCTAGAGTCCCTTTTAACAAAATATAATTACCTTCCCTATCCCTTTTGATCAGGTCTATTTTTGCATTGGCTTTATCAGATATCATGATTACCACTCCTGCCTTCTTTCTATCAGTTGAGGCCCAGAAGGTCTTACTCCATCCTTTAATTCTGACCTTGTGGGTGTCAACCCGCCTCATGTGTGTTTCTTGAAGACAACATATGGTAGGGTTTTGGATTCTAATCCATTCTGCTATTCGTCTACGTTTTATGGGTGAGTTCATCCCATTCACGTTCAAAGTTATGATTGTCATTTGTGGACTCCCTGGCATTTTGATTGCCTTCCCTAATTCTAACCTTTTCTTCTTCGGCTCTACCTTTTAGTCCAGTGATTTACTTTGAATCAGTCCCCCTTGTCCCCTCCCTTGATGTTTCCCTTTTTAGTCCCTCCCTTTTTGTTCCCTCCCCCTCCCCCCTCTCTTTCCCTCCCTTTTTGTTCTCCCTCTCCCCCTCCCCCCCTTGGTTTTCCCTTCTCCTTACCCTTGTTGGGTAAGATAGAATTCAAGATTCCAATGGATCTGGATGTTTTTCCCTCTCAGAGTTGATTTCCCTGAGATTGAGGTTTAAGTAAACCCCCCCCCCCTCTCTTCCTCTCCTTCTTATAGGAGTTTTCTTCCCCTCCCCTTCCCCTGTGAATCTTTGTGTGAGAACCATTATTCTATTTGGTCTTTCTTTACCCCCTATTTATACATTACATTTTCCCCACATATTAGTATACATAGGTTGATATAAATGTAGTCCTTATAGAAGAGAGTTTGAGTAAAAGAAGATAACATTTTTCCCCTTTCCTTAATATTTACCTTTTCAGGTATTCCTTGCTCTTTGATTTTCGGTATCAAACTTTCCACAGAGCTCTGGTCTTTTCTTTGCAAAAAGTTGGAAGTCTTCTATTTTGTTGAATGCCCATACTTTCCCTTGGAAGTATATAGTCAGTTTTGCTGGGTAGCTGATTCTTGGTTGGAGACCCAGCTCTCTTGCCTTTCTGAAGATCATGTTCCATGCCTTACGATCATTCAGCGTAGAACTTGCAAGGTCTTGTGTGACCCTGATTGGCATTCCTTTATATCTAAATTGTCTTTTTCTGGCTTCCTGTAGGATTTTTTCTTTTGTTTGATAGCTTTGGAATTTGGCAATTACATTCCTGGGAGTTGTCTTTTGGGGGTTTAGTGTAGAAGGTGTTCTGTGAGCTCTGTCAGTGGATGTATTGCCCCCTTGTTCTAGAATCTCTGGGCAATTTTCTTTGATTATATCTTGTATCACCATGTCCAGTTTGGTGTTTATTTCTGGCTTTTCTGGGAGTCCAATTATTCTTAAATTTTCTCTTCTCCCCCTGTTTTCCAGATCTATCACCTTGTCGGTGAGATATTTTATGTTCTCTTCTAATTTCTTGGTGTTTTGGCTTTGCTTTATTAGTTCTTGCTTTAAAGCCTGGTTTTCTTTTACAGTTTGGTCAAACTGGTTTTGTAGATGCGTGAATTTCTTTTGCATCATTTCCCACTTTTCCTCCCAGAGGGCTTCCATCTTTTTGGTCCTTTCTGATTCAAATTCTTCATGGGTTTGTGGAGAGTTTCTATTTCCTTTGGAAGATTTTGGAGAATTTTCTTGTATATCTTCTTCTATCTGCTCTGTATTTTGTATTTTGGCTCCATAGAATGTGTCCAGAGTCGCCCCTTTCTTCTTATTTTTCTTGGTATTTTGGGGCTTCTGTGCTTCTGTGGAGTTTGTCATCTCTGAACGTGGAGGATTGGCTTTTCTTGTCTTTGTCTGGTGATCAGAGGCTTTAGTCCTGGGCAGATGTTGGTTCTATGAGCGTTCCCTGGGTTAAACTGAATATGCCTCACTGGAACTGGAATGGAAGGGTCGGACCACGAGGCCACACTCTCCCCCTGGCTCGATTTCCGGAAGTTGCCTTCAGAATCCCTGGCCGTGAGGCTGTTTCTTCGGCCTGCGGGGGGATGGGCTGCCGCTTCCCCAAGCTCCGAGAGCACAGACTTTCACTGAGACTTGGATAGCAGGATCCAGCCCGTGAGGCTGTCTTGCCCGCCCTGAGGGTTGCTGTTGTTTTGACCAGCTCTCTGCAGCGGAGGCCCCAGGCAGTAACTTTCACCCGGACCGACCGGCTCTTTGCAGCGGAGGCCCCAGGCAGTAACTTTCACCCGGACTGGGACTTGGGTAGAAGACCCTGAGGGTTGTTGTTCCTCAGACCCTGCTCTCTGAGCCCGGCGCGGCTGCCGCTTCCGGGAGCCTTGGACTCTGCGCTCCTACCCCTGAGGTCCGAGGGATCTCGGGTTCTGGCTTTTGAGGGGAGCCGTACCTTTTGAACCAGGTCCAGGTCCAGGAGGAGGGTTCCCAGGGTCTGTGCTGTTGATCGTTTTGAATTTCGGCGCCTTAGGAGCTTCTAGTTTGAGATCGGTCGGGAAGGGTTTTCCGGAGATCTGAACTTCAGCTTTCTCTAAGCCGCCATCTTAACCGGAAGTCGGAAATATAATTCTTAAATAATCCCATATCATGAGAAGAAATTGAACACACCATCAATGAACTCCCTGAGAAAAAATCCCCAGGGAAATATGGATTCAAAAGTTAATTCTATCAAGCATTTAAAGAGCAACTATTCCCAGTGCTACATAAATTATTTGTGAAAATAGGTAGAAAACAAATCCTGCCCAATTATTTTAATGAAAAATATATGGTCCTCTTATGTAAAATAGGAAGGAAAAAACAGAGCAAGAAAATTATAGACCAACTTCATTAATGAATATATCTGCAAAAATTTTAAATAAAATTTTAGCAAGAAGACTACAGCAATATATCACAAGAATTTTTCACTATGACCAGGAGACAGTTACACTAGGAATGTAAGGCTGATTTTAGGAAAACTAAAAGAATAATTGACCATATCAATAAACAAACTAATAGAAATCACATGATTATTTCAATAGATGCAGAAAACACCTTTGACAAAAAACAGCACTTGTTCTTATTAAAAATACTGGAAATCAAAAGAAAAAATAAAATGATAAATAGTATCTACCTAAAATCTTTAGTAAGTAACATTCACCAGGGGGATAAGTTGGAAGCCTTCCCAATAAGATCAAAGGTGAAGTAAGGATGGCCATTATCACTACTGTTATTTGTTTGTATTAGAAATGCTAGCTTTGACAATAAGAAAAAGATATTGAATTAACTAAAGTAGGCAATGAGGAAACTAATCTATCACTCTGCAGATGATGTATGATTATGTACTTAGAAAATCCTAGAGAATCAACTAAAATACTAGTTGAAATAATAACTTTAGTAAAGATACAGGTTAAAAAATAATTCCATATTAATCATTAGTATTTCTCCATTTTACCAACAAAGACCAGCAACAAGAATTATAAAAGGGAAATCTAATTTAAAATCATCCTAAACAATATAAAATACCTTGGAATCTACTTGCCAAATGCAAACATAGGAATTATATGAACACAATTACAAAAAAAAATTCATACAAATAGTCAAATCTAAACAATTGGAAAAATATTAATTTCTCATTGGAAGGCAGAGATAACATAATAAAAATGACAATTCTACCTAAATTTATTTGTTCTGTGCCATACTAATCAAACTACTGAATATTTTTTTCTAAAGCTAGAAAAAAATAAAATTCATCTGGAAGAACAAAAGGGGAAGAATATCAAGAGAATTAATAAAAAAATATGAATGAAGGAGACGTACCAATACCAAATCTCACACTGTACTATAAAGTAACAATATCAACACAATCTAGTACTGGCTAAGGGACAGAATGGTAGATAGGAGGAGCAGATTAGATATACCATATACAGGAGTAAATAATCTAAGCAACCTAGTGTTTGATTAACCCAAAGATTCCAGATTCTAGAATAACAAAAACAATGCTGGGAAAATGGGAGAACAGTATGGCAGAAGCTAGGTATAGAACAATATCTCACACCTTATAACAAGATAAGTTCAAAATGGATATATGATTTAGATATAAAGAGTGACATCAAAACTAAATTAGGGGAACAAAGATAACTTTACCAGGCAGATCTTTGGAAAAGGGAAGAATTTATGACCAAACAAGAAGTAGAGAGTATTATAATATGTAAAACAAATAATTTTGATATTATTCAATTATGAAGCTTTTGTAATAACAAAACTAATCTAACCGAGATTAGAAGGAAACAACAAACTGGGAAACATTTTATAACAAAAGTCTCTGATAAAGGTCTAATTTTTCAAATTTATGGTGAACGAAGTCAAATTTATAAGAATACATTCCATTCTTCAATTGAGAAATGGTCAAAGGATATGAATAAAAAATTTTCAGGTGAAGAAATCAAAACCATTAGTCATTATAGTAAAAAAATGTGCTAAATCACTTTTGATTTGAGAGATGCAAATTAGAACAAAGCTGATCACACCTATCACACCTATCAGATTGGTCAATATGGCAGTAAAGGAAAGTGGTAAATGTTGGAGGGGATGTGGCAAAATTAGGACACCAATGCATTATTGATGGAGTTGTGAACTGATCCAACAGTTCTCGAGAGCAATTTGGAACTATATCAAAAGGGGCTATGAAACTGCATACTCTTTGATTCAGTAATACCACTACTAGGGTTGCATCCCAAAGAGATAATAAAAAAAAGGGGAAAGGACCTAATTATACAAAAATATTTGTAGATGCTCTTTTTGTGGTGGCAAATAATCAGAAATTTAGGTGATGTCCATTAATTGGGGAATGGCTGAACAAATTGTGGTACATGTTGGCGATGGAATGCTATTATGCTATAAGAAATGATAAGCAAGATGATTTCAGAAAAAAATGGAAAGATCTACAGAAACTCATGCAGAGAAAAATAAGCAGAAGTGGGAGAACATTGTAAAAAGTGACAGTAATATTGGATGATGATTATCTGTGAAAATGTGACTACTCTTTTCAATGCAATGATCTGGGACAATCCTGACGGGGTGCTATCCACCTCAAGGAAAGAACAGTTCGAGTTGTTTTTTTCACATCAGTGTATTTATGGCTTAATTTTGGGATTTTGGTTAAGTATGAACTTGCTCTTACAACAATGACCAATATGGAAGTATGTTTTGCATGACAATAAAAACAATGTAATGTGCTTCAAATATTTTGTACTAATTCGTTTTATGTCAAAAAAAATGTAACATGGCCTCCTATATAGATCTTGCATTGAGTTACTTGAGTGCTACTTTCCTTATGCCAACAGGAAGATATTATGACATTATATTAATTTTCCAGCAAGGTATTTTATTTAGCTAAATGCAATATCTGTATTATTAACCAGGTGTTATTGCTTTTTTATCATTAATACAGGCATCAGTTTCTGGTGCATGTGTAAACTTTCCTAAGAGATTTGAGTTTCTCTACTGGCTATAAGAACAGTCAATTTAAAATGCAAATTTGAGGAATACCCAGCTCACTGTCTACTAAGGGGAGAAATATTCATGCATGATATGACATACATACCAACAACAACAGAACATAGTGCTAGTGGGCGGCACATATCACTGAGTGAATCAGGAAAGACCACTGGAAGAAGGTAGCATTTGAACTAACACTTGAAGGAAGTTATTTTTCCAGTAGCAGATAGAATAGGAATCAGACATAGAATGCTATATATAAAAACAAGAGCAACCAGTTTAACTGGTTCAAATGTAGCATGTATGAGGGGCAGTATTGTATAATAATCTTGGAAAGGTAGCCTGAAACCTTTATATTCTAAACAAAGGTGCATTTTAACCTGTGAAATGCCTTAAATAAAATGAAGTTGGCATCTTTGTGGAGGATAGATTGGAAAGAGTAAAGTCTGGATGAAGTGAAACCAGTTAGAAATCTAGTATAATAGTCCAGGCAATTGGTAGTGAGGACTTGAATTAAGGTAATTGTAGTGGGAATAGAGAGCAGCATTGACATCGAAAATGATATGGTGAGGAGATGGAACCAAAAAGCCTTAGAAAGTCATTGAATAAATATGGGTTGAATGTAGATAAAAATTTGAGAAAGACTCTTAGGTTGGGAACCTTGGGGGTGATACTGCTGGGTCATAAAGGGGGTATAAATATGGATTGCATTCACTCTTCCCCATTCAAGTTCAAAGGGGATTGAAAGGAAAGGAATTCCCTGAGCTTTCTAGCTTATCAGCCATAGTAATTTTAGCAATTCTAGCTTTCAATAATTTTAAGAGAAGTCAGCTTATTATAAAGTATCACTCAAAAAAATCAGTCAGATGCTTTGGTTTCCTCTGAATGTCTCATTTTCATGGTTCTGTGGCTTCTGGGCAACACTTGTTTGGGTGCCAATACCACTTCATGTGGTTTCTAAACACTGTGATCATTTCCATTTTTTTTCCTCCCAGAAGTTTAAGCAGCAAGTCTGAAACCTGCCATTGAGGTACTAAAGCCACAATGTGGAGGTAGGCGAGAGTTCAGGACCTGGAACCCACAAATATTAAAGAGTTCCAGTAAGAATAAGGACTGCTTGTTCACTCACTCACAAGTACCTTCATCTTCCTGAGGGAGATTAAAGAGAAAGAGAGCCACAGAAGAGCCAGAGCCACAGAGATAGCGAGAGACAGAAACACAAAGAGAAACAGAGAGACAGAGACAGACAGAATTAGAGAATTTCACTAGAATATCAAGGGGTTGTTGTGATGGCAACAACATATTCCAATTATTTTTGAAAGACACATAAACAATTTTGAGTGTTTTTGTGTATTTTAGGTATATGTTCATGAGTTTATGTGAATCTTTTTCATCTGAATTTTCTCTGGTGTAAAAAAGATCATCCTCTTTTTGATAGAAATATATAATTTTGAATTGGTATATGAGAGATAGGAAACTTAAATCCCAGTTATGGAATCCAAACACAAGTATATTGGGATGTTTTTCAGAAAGGAACTAGGTGGAAACAAAGAGTAAAGAACACTCTATTGGGTTAGCCCCCGAGATTGAATTTAGCTGTGTGAACCCAGAGTTTGGGAGGAGGGGATAGTCTGGGTCTACAGTTTGCATTATGTTTTATATTTACTTATCTGTACACATGTTATTTTGCCTAAATAGAAGGTAAACTTCTTGAAGCCAGAAGAATAAATTTTGTCTTTGTATCTCTAGCACCTAGAATAGTTACTGACACAGAGTGTATGTAGCAGTGATTGAATGTATTGAGGTTGCATTTTTCATATATCAACCTTGTATATATATGGCTTATGAAGACCACCCCAGATGGCACATGGTAAACTTCCCTAGTTGGCCTTAGCTCTCTCTCTCTCTCTCTCTCTCTCTCTCTCTCTCTCTCTCTCTCTCTCTCTCTCTCTCTGTTTCTCTCTCTGTCTCTCTGTTTCTCTCTCTGTCTCTCTCTCTCTCTGTCTCTCTCTGTCTGCCTCTCTCTCTGTCTGTCTCTCTCTGTCTGTCTCTCTCTCTCTGTCTGTCTGTCTCTCTCTCTCTGTCTCTCTCTCTCACCCACACACACACACAACACACACATTTGCTCAGCTCAGAGGAGGTCATTTAGGAGGTGCCTTCTCCCTTCCTTATTTCCTTTTATTCAATGGAAATCCTTTCTCCACAACAATCAGTCATATTTTCTTTCTGCTAATTCCCTTCATTACTCTAGGATATTTCTGTCTTACCCCTTCATAACATTCCTTTTTTTCCCTTTTTTTACTCATTGATGTTCATCTGATTACAGACTTATAACATTGAAAAGTTTATGTCCTTTTTTGTAACATGAAACCAATGAGTTTTGCATCTTTTCATTTCCTCTATTTTTATTCCTGTCTTAGCATTTCTGTGTTCCATCTCTAATTGTTTCTTTCAAAGAGTCCCATGATGTATTAATAATTTTCTCCATCTGTTGTGAGCAATTGATTCACTTGTCTTTTTGTATTCTTCGAAAGGAACTTCTAATGCCCACCATTTTTTCCCTTTAATTATTTTTGATCTTCTAAAACCACTGAGAGTTTTAGAGGTTATTTTATGCTCTCTGTTAGATGTTTGGTTGTTATATTAGTATTATTTGTTTCTTCTGGAGATTTCTCATTCCTTCATTTTATCTGTGAATATTTATTGGTTTTAATATCTTATGATTTTTATTTTGCTTAGTCATTACCATAGTTTTGCTCCATCTTTCTGTGTGATTTTCCCCTATGAAGATGGTTTCATTTCCCTTTTCTTTTTTGCTGAACTTTTGGTTACTTTATTTGTCTCATTTATTGGTGTTTTGAAAAGGGAGAAACTAAAATAAAAACATTGGGACAGCCATTCCGATAGAAGTATATCCTTTTGCTATTGTTCTTGTCAATGATATCAATTAAGCATAATTAACATGATTAGTAAATAAATAATTTCTACAATATTAGAAAGATTGGTCAACATGGTGAATGATGCAGTCAAGATCCAAAAAGGACACTGATCAGCTAAAATATCATGCTAAATCTAAAAAGATGAAACACAAACTTAAAAGTATTACTTTTGGATAAGATCAATTAACTTCATAAGTAATTGATATGGGCATTGTGACTAGAAACTGTTCACTTAAAAAAAGCTGTGGTAAAAATCCAACATGATGGCAAGTCACAAAATAAATAATACATTTCTTTATATATTACTCTTTTGTATATATTTTCTATAGATAGATAGATAGAGATAGATTCTATATATTACTCCAGGGCATTTATAATCTTGTTGAGGTGGCTACACCTTCCATTAATGCTGATCATAACCCAGTCATGCCCGTCATCCTATGTAATCCTTTCCCATGTCTTTCTATAAGTAAACTACAGCAGGTCAATCCAACATTTTTTTTTCTTTCATTCTTTCGACATTGTATGGATGTCAATAGCACTTACATTTCATAGCACATCAAGAGTGGCAAACCATTTTATATCTCATTTGAAACTTAAACCAACTTTGAGATCAGTTATTCTTTGTCATTTCTAAATTATTTTTCACTATTTATATATTTTTCTTATCATATCTTTTACACTGTTTTTCCTATGCAATCCTTCATTTGTTCTGTATCACAACCTGATAATTATATCTATTTGTAACTGAATAAAATAAAACAGAAAGATAAATTAGTGAGACAAATTGGAAAAGCAGTTTTAGAATGAAAGTGCATCTTGTTCAATAGCCCAGGGCTTAATGAACCCAGGGACACAAATTATTGAAGGAGGAACTCATACATCAAAAAACAAGGGGAAAACTGGGTAGAAAGAGGGACTAGTCTGACATCTAAGATTATTGCTTGGTTCTGTGATTTCTTGATTGTACAGAATTCCTATTGGGAAACCACCTCTACTGATACAGAATGACAACCTATACTTTTTTGCCATAGATTTAAAAAGCTTCTTCTCTTCCAAAAGTCAATCTCATTTGTTTTCCCCTATGTGTGTCTGTCTCTCTCATTTTCCTTAATCTCTTGTCTTCCCCTCCCCCTTTATCACTACCTCATCTATCTTCCTTCCATCTCTTTCCTTTTCTCTCTTCTCTTTCCTTGTCTGTCTCCAAACTTTCATCTCTCGCACTTCGTTTCTCCATTTTTTTCAAAACAGCTATCAAATATGAACATATGGATTGTACATATTTACCTTTCTTCAACTTCTTTTTGAGATATGAATCATATATCCTATTTACAATTTGTTTTTGAAGGTGCAGGAATGCCTCAAATATATGCTAAAATTAGTTTATATTCTTTTATAACTACAGTAAAGGTCTTTTTACTGACTGCTTACAAAATTTAATTTTGTCACTGGATTGTTAAATTTGCTACTATTATACATTTTGGAGTTGGAAGTGTATTTTTTTCCTAAGAGGAGATTTATCTAGTTTCTTTATTAAGGCTTTTTTCTTTCTATATAGAGGTTCTAGGCAGTTCCCTTATTTCTTACATTGTAATGTTCAGAATTTTATTTTTCCATCAGTTTCTTCTGGGAAATCTATGATTCTTAAATGTATCTCTGTATAGCCTTTGTAGCTAGCTTCATTCAATTTATAACATTGATATACAAAGAATTCATGTAGTATTTTGATGTTGCTTTTTGCTTCTCTTACAAGCCAGACTTCACTTCAGTATTTTTGTGTTCTGATTCAATTATTCTTTCTATCACTCAACTGAAATTTCCCTCTGCAAAGGCAATAAAGAGCTCTTTGCTGCCAATCTATTAGATTGACTGACTGTGGATGTCCTTAAGTTTCTATTCTTGACCTTCCCTATACTATTTCTCTTACTGATCTCTTTAAAAACATAGGTTCAATTTTCTATGTGGAGATAGTTTTCAAGTCCATATATTGAACCCCCATCTATCTCACTTCTGAGATGTGACAAGTTATGCAGTACCAACTGCCTTTTGTACATTTCAAAACAGAGAGCAGATATCTTAAATTCAACATGCCCAAAGCAAAATCCATTCTTTTCCTCCAAATTCACTTCTCTTCTAAAATCCCCCATCACAACTGAAGATATGACCATCCTCCCAGTCACCTAGACTAGTCACCCAGTTATCTAAACTTCAGTGCCTTTGGACTCAGAGACAGTGGATTCCATACTCTCACTCATTCCATTTATCTAATCTTTTGCCAAATGTTGTTTCTCCCTTCAGAACATCTCTCATACTTATTTATTTATTTGTTTATTTGTTTATGTATTTCCACTTCTCCACTCACATATAGCCACCATCCTATTGGAGGTCCCTCATCACGGTCTGAGCTTCTGCAATATCCTTTAACTGGCAGCCTTGCCTCAAGTATCTCTCCATTCAGTGTAATCTCCACTCAGCCATCACAGTTTTTCTGAAAGGGCAGGTCTAACCACATCATCCCCGTGCTGAATGTACTGAAATGTCTCTTCATTATCACCAGGATCAAATATAAACTCCTGTGGTTAGCACAGTGTTGGGCACAGAGTGAATACTCAAGAAATGCTTCTTGACTGCATGCCTGGCTATATAGCTGCAATCACTCTAAATGTGGTACATGATTTTTCTAGGATTTGAATGAATTTGGAAAATCCAAGTAATCTTCCTTAATATTGGTTATGTAGTGCCTAGGCCTATGGTCTTATGTCTAATGCCATAAACTATAATTATCTGGACAATAACCTAAATATAAAAATGCCATATTATATTTTAAAATTTTAGAGAGGAATGGGAGGTTATGTCCTTTCTATTTGAAAGGAAATGATTGTAACCTGTTCTGAGATAGGAGAAATATATTTTAAAAAAGATGATCTGATGACATGAAATAACAATGTTTACAAAAACATAAACAATGCATGTTGAATAAAAAGGAAAGAGGTTAATTTGGGGGAGTATTTGCATTAAATATGGCTTATAAAATTCTGACATCCTAAAGCTATGACATTCATATAAATTTAAAGAATGCCATTCTTTAAAAGTAAAATTATATAAACAAGTAGTTTTTGAAATAAATATAAATTATCAGTGCCTTCTTTTTAAAAGCACTCAAAATCACAAAATAATCAGAGAAATACAAAAATTTTAAAACACTGACCTATTACCATGTATGAATGAAACTGGCAAATAGGCTAATAGATGATTAAATCTGTGTTGGTAATGATGGGAAAGCAGGTGTTCTATAAGTTACTAGCACAGATGTGAAATGATTCTAACATTTACATAAACAATATTGAGTTACAAAAAAAAAAAGAAAATACAATTATTCTTGTACCTTGTGATTCCATAATTTTACTTCTAAATTTATATGCTCAGGAGGTATCCTCACAACAGTCCAGTAAGGCAAGTTCTATTATTATGTTCATTTTTCAGATGAGGACTCTGAGTCAGAGAGAGGTAAAGTTATATGCCCAGGGTCACAAAGCAAATTAATGTCTGAAGTAAGATTCAAACTCCTATATTCCTGAATCTAAAGTGCCAGGCTTTATCCAGGGGATATACCAGTTGCTCCTCATATATATTATTATAAAAAATAATAACCTGAAAACTAATAACATTTATCACATAAACTAATAATGTGTATTATATAGAGTATATGAAGAGTACAAAGGAATATAGTAAGTTATGCATTGAGTATGGATCTAAAAGAATAATGTTTACATTGCCTTCATAGGTATTGTTTGGGTATTTTTTTCCAAGATGAATCAGTGTGTGAACAATCATTTATTAAGCTCCTACTGTTTGCCTAGCACTGTCCTAGGCACCAGGAATAAAAGAAAAAAGAAAAAAAAAAGATAACCTAGTTTTTGCTTTCCAGGAGTTCACAAATGAAGTGTGTATCAGGATGAGGCCAGGACAGTCAAGAGCATCAAGTATGCAAAGATAGGTGATAACATGTCCTGAAGAAAACTTCACCTATTTCACAATTTTTCTTGGTACTTATACCACATATAATCTACAATCTCGTAGAACTGTATTTCAGAACCAGTGTTTCAATGTGGATTGAATATAAGGTCTAAAATCGTAACTTAGTCTCTCCAATTTGTCCTAATCATATTTGCTATCTGGAAGATTAAATGAAGAGTTAAAGGTAACATTTTTTCTAGCTACCAACATAGTTTCACAACAAATATCACTTTAAATATTTCTACAAACCATCAGTTACTTTCAACTTGTTAAAAATCTGTTCACAATTCTCATCAGTATGTTTATAGACAGAAAACCCATTTGTGAAAGTGACTTTTCAGAATCAGTATATATAAGAAACAACAAAATCAAAATCAGGGAACTCTATCTATTGGATAACTTATATGAACTGTATTTTCCCCTACCAAAAAAAAAAAAACGTTGGTATTTTTTTCAAAGCAATTTGATGCTGGTTTTCTTTTCTTTCTTTTTCTTTTTCTTTTTCTTTTTTTTTATTTTCAGGAAATATAGCTTGCACACACACACAAATATTTCTCCCCAAATCATCCGTATTCCTTTATTTGGTGATTCAATACATTCTGCAAATCCAAAAAGTCACAAAATAAACTAGGTACAATGTTAAGCATTTTACAAGCAAAATACTTTACTATTTTCTTTTCAATTGCCAAAGGGAGCTGTAAGTGAATTGTTTAAAGAATGTACTGTACAAAAGAAAACATCCATGGATCTTTTTAAAGTATATGGAACAGAGTTTGAAATTTTCTGATGACCATTGTTCCCAAGCTGCCAATTCTGTGAAATAAGATTTGTACCTAGCATACTTTGTAAGGAAGTTATTGGATTAATTTCTTCATCGAACTTTAGATTCTCTGGTTCTTGGGGGCTGGGGGTAATTGAAGGAGAAGGGACCAAAAAGCCCATTTTATAGAAGAAAGGAGTAACAATGAAATAGATTTGAACAACTACCCCCAATTAGGCATTCTTGTTTTCCTTTTTCCTAACACTTCTACTATCAGGGAACTGGAAAATCTCAGGCTTCATTCACTATCAAAACCCCACTCTGTACTTGAAAATTCAGGCATGTCCAAGAGGTGACATTACAGCACATTGTTTTGTCAGAATGACCATATCTTTGTTCCTCTGGCTATATCATCTCTGGCTTAAAATCTTACCAAGCTAAAAAATAGTTGATCTAGTTGTAATAAAAAAGAATATTAAATACCTTTGGTAAAAATAGATATATTTAACAAGATTAGAAAAGCAAATAGTTATACTGTCAAAAAGGGTATAAAAATGTACACAATAAAACAAATAAACCAACTCAAAGGTCATAGTAAGGATAAGGCCACTGTTCTTCTTAAAGTTTCTCTCTTCCAAATCATGTGCTGTCCAATCTGTTCTTCCAAATGGTAGGAAGTTTAAAAATCAGTAGGGATAAATCCAGTCTTTTCTACTGGTATGAAACAAATTAAGTTTAATCCATAAAAGGAAAGTTCATTTAAGGACCAAGGTTCTAGAACATAGAACATTTGCATTTAGAGAGCTGACGACAGAAAAAAGAAAATTCCAGATGTTGTGACCATTAGACCAGGCAGGTAGAGTTCTAGATTTAAGGCAGCCAGCTGGGTCAGGTCTTCATACATGCATATAGGTATCCTCTACTAATTTTAACCCATGTAATGCCAAGACAACTTTAATAGAAGATGGAGATAGCACAGCAGATACGTAGTATCTATGTAACTAGCTAGTTACCTACAGTGTTTCAATTTCCCAATAATTGGTGGCATTTTCCTGTCCTTTGATTGGGTCTTCTCAAAACAGAGCTGTTGCACAACTCATAGTCGCCATATGGTGCCTCTTCTTTAAAACACATTGTAAGTCCTGAAGATGGAAGGTTCCCAAAGCAAACAACTGAGATTACAGATGGAGAGAATGCACAAGTCCCATAACAGAATCAGCCATTGATTGAATGTGCTTTGGGGAAAAAAAGGCAGCACATTTCATTAAATTTATCCTTCCGTGTTCCCTTTGCATACACAGTCACACTCTTCATGGTGTTCCAGGAGAACATCTGTCAGTGATTTATGTAGTCCCTTTATACCAATCCTTGGCTTCAACTGAAGTACCTAAAAGAAGAAAATTCAATTTAAGTTAAATTTTAAGATAAATCATTAAACATCATAGGTGAAATTAAGTTTAAGATTCATTTATTCATCAGCATCAATCAACTGATAATCACTTATTAAGTATCTGCTAGGTACCAAGTACTGTGCTATTCATTGTTATTCTTTTTTGGTTTTTAAAATTATCTATTAGTTCATTGAGCTATACAGCACAGATATCAATTTCAGCAAAAACTAGCTTCTTTGCAGTTGTAGATGATTTTGAAAAAGTAGACGTATTAACTGATTTAAGGAAATTTAGAAAGTAGTACTCTTTAGGAAACTGGAACAAAAGATTTCCAACAATGATAAAATAATGTGCATTAAAAAGTTGATGTGTAAGTGTGTGTGTGTGTGTGTTTGTGTGTGTGTGTGTTGGAGGAGAATAGAATTATTGTAACTAATTCTGGAATAAAAAGAGTTTGAGGCTTAATTTCTTCACTTTTACCTTCCTAATAGCAAGGATCATTTAAAAAATGGGCTGGTTATTTTAGGAGAAGTAATAATAAAAATATCTAGTGCTTCCAATCCATTCATTTTAAACATTCTAGGATATAAATTGAGTTAGCAGGAAGCACACATTTTTCATGTTCTGGGCAGAGTCTCACACACTGGGACAATTCAATAAATATGAAAAAGCAAGATTGCTTCACCGTTCCCAAGTGTCCAGATCTGTGAACTATACACAGCAGCTTCCAGAAGCTACTGTTTTTGGAAACTTGCACCATCGTAGGATAGCACATGCTTCCTCTTGTGACATTTTGCTTTTGAGGGCTAAATCTGAGGGACAAATTAAGTGAAAGAGTGCCTCGTGAAGAGCTTTTGTCCATTTTAGGGCCTGGAGCAGAGCCAGCTCCAGTTTGAGGTTTTGAAACAAACAGGCATTATTTCTCACTTCCAGTTTCCAATCAGAGCCAGAAGTGGAAATGCTCATAAAGCTAAACAAGTCCTGATTTCAATGGGAATTTATTTTTGTATGCCAGAGTTTCTTATATTGGCTCTTAAAGTTAAATCTAAGTTCTGAGTTAAAAGTATCCCCAGATACTAATAATTTGTGTAAACAGAGTGAAACCAACCCTACTTAAAATCTAGCATTTATTGAGTGACTTTTATTTTGATCACAAAATGGAATCACTTTTAAAATGACTATTAGAGGTTAAAGCATTACGTTTCAGTTAAATTATGAAGGAAGATTTCTATGGTGGGAAGGACATGGGAAAAATAGGCAGAAACAAAATCTATTATCTAATCTTGATTTCACCAAAGAATTCCAGTAAGTGTAAAACTTCCTTGATCTCATCTTTTGATGCTAAAGCCATCCAATACACCCTTTATACAAAATAAGTTACTCAGACAACTGGGAGGACCACTCTGGGAAGGGATAAAATCTCTCCATCCCAAACCCAAGGGCCAAAACTCTGCCTCATCCACAAACAGCAGATGGATTCCTCCCAGAAACTCCTGGCTGATTTACTCTATAACCTTCAATGAATTCTGTATTCTCAAAGGATCACGAAGATAAAGGATCCTAGATATAAAGGTGGAGAGGACCATAGAGTCCCACCTAGTGGAACCTCCTTATCATGGTTACCTGATGAGAAAACTAAGGCTTCAGAAGATTAAATGAAGTACCCACTCTCTTATGAGAAATGCTCATAATTTGCTACCTTTTCCAGATTTGGCTACCTCTTCTCTCAGGTGCCCCAACTAAAAAGGTTGTCAGAATGTGCCCGGGTATATTTTGCTTCTTGTTACCATTTTGAAACACTCAAGTTTTCCTAGAAAATGTTAAATATTCTTTCATCTGTACTATCACATTCTTTCTTAAGTACTTTAATCTACTGGAGAAGGTTATGAAAAAAAAACCATTGCAGGATCTTTGCCAAGAAAACCCCATGTTATGGTCCATGGGGTCATGAAGAGTCTGACATGACTGAATGACAGAACAAAGGGTCCTTGAGGGTAGGAACTGTAATATTTTTTTCAACATTTTGTATTCTTAGACTTACCTCTTAGAGTAAGTGTTTAATCAACTTGTTTAAATGAATAATAACTAGAATTTATATAACCCTTTAAAGTTTAAAATGTACTTTTACATTAGTTAGTTCATTTGACCCTCAAAATAACCCTAGGTTATGATGCTATTACTATGTCCATTTGTACAGATGAGGTAACTGAGGCAGGCAGAGCTTAAGTGACTTGGTCAGGTGAACTCAATTCTAGATTATGAATTCAACACTTTATCCATTGTATGACCTAATGCCTAAATAAAGGAAATCTCATGACTATTACTAAGTCTGAGTGAAAAATGATCACTTTAGTACAAATATCAATAATATGGAAATAGGTTTTGATCAATGACACATGTAAAACCCTGTGGAACTGCATCTACAGGAGGGGGTTGAGGGAAAGGAAGGAGAGAACATGAATCCTGTAACCATGGAAAAATACTCTAAATTAACTAATTAAATAAAAATTTCTCAAGGAAAAAAAGACTAAATCTTAGTGAAAGGGTCTTAATAACCAAAATATGTCACTGGAAAATTTAAACTTGTTTAAAAACAATTAGAGAGCTCTATGAAAGTAGAGGTTAAGTAGAACTCTGTTAGGGAGGTCTCCACAAAGGCAGGAATGGAAGGATGAAGGAGAGCATTTTGGAAAAGATGAAAGTAAAGTGGACCAGAAGGCTCTAACTACTGGCTGGTTCAATAGAAAATATGGTCAAAGATTTCCTAATAAAAATAATTAAGGGCTATGAGCAAGATGGCAGACTGCTGTTAGTGAGAAATCAACTAAGTCTAATTCTGATAAAGGCAAGAATTACAAAAACTTTTAACTTTTCTACTCTATGAAAGTAGAGAAAACAATAAGAGATACTGTTAATGCTGTACTCAATTCTCAACCAAATGGAAGACTTGACTAGTGTTAGGAAAGAAAAGTAATCCTGTGATGAAAACAAACATGTTATCTTATAAATAAAAATAGTAAGGAATGAGGATGTTGGAAATAATAATGATTATACCACAGCATATTCTCATGATACCACTGAGCAGATTTGAACGCACCTTCTCATGCATAATCTCAAATAACAACTCAGTATTATAGGGATGCTGATTCCTGTCTGCCTCTGCCTAGTTTATAGTTCTGTAAGATCTTCATCATTTTATGGATGCTGAAGCTGAGACTCAGCTAATGGATTTGTATTAAGGTCACAAATCTACAACTGACTCACTCTGGGTACTTTCTCCATTGTACCCCAACATTTATTCAAAACAAAATGTTCTTCCAGGAAAATGGATTAGGATTCAAAGGAAAACAAGAGTTTAACAAATACATTAGTTCAACAGAGAAGTGCATTGCCTGGTAAGATAGCAACTTCTGTTTCTCCAAGTCTCCAAGAAGAGTCAAGGGTCTATTTATCAGAGATGTTTAAAAGATCCCTCCACAGGATGAGGGGCTACCTCTAAAGTCTATGTTTCCCATCAGACACTATATATGTTTAGGTCTCTATTCAACTTGGGATACTTGTCAGGATCCTAGAATACACAGCAAGCCAGGGGAAGGAGATGGTTGGTCCACCAAGCATAGAGACGTTTATAGCAGCACCACTATACTAAAATTGTTTATTGTTTTTTGCTGGTTCCTTTGCTACTCCTCAGAGGACATTAAATAAAGCATGGCTCCTGCTTTCATATTTGAAATAAAATCAATAATTTCCCAGTTTATCTATATAAATATATAAACCAAAAAAATCTAAATATCTAAATACAAAAATTTATATAAACATATTTATATTTATTTATAAATTATAATATACAGTATTACCTATAATATATAGTACGTAATATAAAATAAAGTATATAAATTATATATATATTTATATAAATGAATAAAAATGTATATATGTACATACAAAGGCTATATATTTAGATGCATATGTCTGTAACCTGTGGCTAAGTTGGTCCTGATTACTGTAGCTAGGTGAGTGGCAAGGTAACACATTGGATAGAACACGGAATCAGGAAGACTTTAATTCAAATCCAGACTCATACTTAGTAGCTATGTGACCTCAGGCAAGTCACTTAACCTCTCCCTGCTTCCTTTTCCTTATCTGTAAAATGGAGATAATAATAGTACCAATCTTAAAGGGTTATTATAATGATCAAATAATTTTAAAACCCTTGGCAAAGTGCCTGGCACATAATCAGTATTATATAAATGTTAGCTAGTAGTAGTAAAAGTATTGATGAATCTCATGAAGTACGTGCCTTGCATATGGCCATTGGACTGGAACCAATTATCACATATGTCATAAACATAATTTTAAATAATGCAAATTCAAATAGAGAGAGCCACCTCATGGGATGCATCATTCACATTACGACCTAACTATGCTTTTCTCAATGTGCTAATAAGTTTGAAGAGTATCCAGACTCTCATTTTCCCTGGGATTGGGGGAATTTCACTGATTAATCAGAATGTACTTTAATATGATGGAGTAGAAGATTATAGAATCACTAAGGGATGTCCCATAACAAACAAACATGCATACATATGTACATTCAAACACACCCACACCCACAACTTCTGATTTTAAAAGAATGAAAGTCACTCATGCTTCCATGCACTTCATTTTAACCCTGTTTCTTCTATCTTCTAGAATCAGTTGAGGATTATGACAATTATCTTCATTTGTGTTTTAATATCGTATTGTTTTCTAGAACACACACAGGATACTTTCAAAGCAAAGCTGAATGACAACAGTGAACCCACCTCATGGTATTTTTTAGTGACTTTGCTTGGGATGCACTGACATTCATTACAATTGTATTGACAGCAGGCACAATTTCCACCACAGCGCTTTACCAGGAGACAGCCAGGCCAGAAAATGGTATCCGTCCTCTTGAGTTCCTCCCTGAGGGACACTGAGAAGTTTCGAGGAGTGCAGCTATACAGTCTTACCTCCTCTTTTAGGAGGTTCAGATCCACCACTGGAGGGTAGAAAAAAAACCATAAATGTGTAAATGTTCATGCTTTGATTCTGAGTGGGCTTCACTGGTTTCCTTTCATCAGAAAGCTAGTTATTTCATGAACAATATCTCTAACAAAGTCCCTTCTTTTTGGAGCTTTATTTCAAGGCTCTATGGTTTGCAAGTGGGACTTTCAGTCCATTTCACCATTAACAAAGCTTCATTATAACCGAGTAACCAATAAAGAGATACCATTGTGCAATATGAAAAGGGGAGCCAACAAAACATTTGAGAGCTATAAATAGGAATCTTTATAGAGAAAAAGAGGTCTACACCTTTTAACCCCACTGAAATGGAGACCAGGAGAGCTTGGGGCAAGGGCAGACTTATGTAAAATGATAAACACTTTGATAAAAAACACTGTGACCTTTAAAGTGGATTACTGGCATGTCTGTAATTAATGAACAATTTATGGAAATTAAGCAAATGGAAATTTAGAAAGAACATTTTTTTGGAAGTACAAACTATAGAACATAAAGGAAATAGAGAAAATAATTTTAGAACCACATGAGAGATTTGAATGCTAAAACATGACACAGAGGAGAACTCTACAAACAAAGAACAGTGTTCCTAGTGGCATAACTAACATTTCTAAAATTTGAATTTGACTCCTTCAGACCTCTATCCCTTTTTTCTTTCATAGACAAAATAAATGACTAATTGATTATCATTGTTTCTATTATTTTAATCCTTTGGTTAATGAGATTGTACTTTATTCTTTAAAAAGAACCCATACTTAGGATAGCCAAACAAAATAGCCTTTCATCACAGTCAGTAAATTTTGAAAGAATGATCGTCCTTCACTTTCAAAAGCTATTGCATCAGTACAGTTTTAGGGAAATATTTCACCACACAATATGGCAGTAAATCTATGTTTATATATATATATATATATATATGCGCACTTATATTTATACTTATACACACTATAGACACATATATGTACCCATATGCACATATATGTATATGTATACATGTGTATAAATAGCTGTATGTATATATGTATATAACATATGTATACATATATATATAGTAAGTATGTATATGTTAAAAGAATTGTAGCTCCTATCTATAAATAATGAAAATATCTTTAAATTTGGCTGTTAATCCACCTCTTAAAAAAAAAAAACTCTTACCTTCATTTTAGAATTGATACTAAAATTGATTCAAAAACAGAAGAGTGTTAAGGGCTAGTCAAATTGGGTCCAGTGACTTGTCCAGAGTCACATGTCTAATCTAACCCTTACTTCTCTCAATAATTGATAAAGCCCAATTTTCAAATAATGAAAAACTTTTAGATTATGGTAAAATCCTTTGTATGGATATTCTAAGAATCTATAGGCAAAAATAATTGACTATTACTTTCAAATGTTCCATTGTAAATGCATTGAAAACATAATTTGAATAAAAAAATATATAAGCAAATAATGAGATCTCTGAATGGCTAGTGAATGCATATCCCCATGTAAACTGGTTTTGGAATTTGTCTCAGGTCTTAGCTAAAAAAAATGATTTGACCTTATGGTTCCATTATGATTTCATAAATGATCAAGTAGTTTTTAACATGTCAAAGGAGGCTAATTGGACTCTTAGCTGTTTCTTAAAATACACAAAAAAAGGCAACTTCAAGCTTATAATGGAATTGTAGACCTTATTAATTTGAATAATTGTTTAGAGCAGGAATAGACTAGCAGGCAGGTAAGGATTTCTATCCCTGTGACCATTTTTTTCTATTTATCCTGAATTTCCACAATATTTTTTTTCAAAAACAAAAACAGATCTATGGCTGCATTTTAATGGTAAAAGTTTCATTTTCAAGTAAGATCCCATTTGTGAGGAATGTTGGAATTTTAAAGATTTAAGGATAACTGGACTTCTTCTATGGGCTATGATATGTCTAATTTAATAATATTATATGCTAAGTGAATGGATTAACTCAGTAAAATGGGACATTCAGCCTGATTTCAGTCATAATGAAATCACAATAAGAAAAAATCACGATGTTGTTGGAGGAAGAAGAGAGAACTTTTCTAAAATGTACAATTAAGTTTAATGCCTCATTTTAAAGGCAGAGCCCAAATATATACATATATACACGTATATAAATGCAGAATCTTTCTTTCATCTCTTTAACCACATTAAATTTTGCCCATATGGATCTGCTATTATGACTCTATACTGAATTCTTTCATTCGAAGAGGGAAAAAGAAAGCCCTGAAGCAAAAATTGTCCAATGCTTACTTAAGGAGTCTACTTCTTTGGAGTGTGAATGAAGCTCTTAGCTTTCAAAGGACATTCATCTATCTCAAATGGATTTAAACACACTATATCATGAAAGTAGGAAAAATGACTGTGTATGTTCACTTTAAAATGTTTACTTAACCACAATAAAAGGTTAGATAGATTTCCCAAGTGAGCTAAGTTATGGTACCTGCTACAATGTGAAAATTTAAACATACTTTCAACTTAGCTTCCACTCATTTATCATTTTTGACACAAAAGTCAAAAGCCCTTTTTAAGCACTAGCTATGGCTTACTTGGAAAATATGTTGTGTTTTTTTGCAGTAGCAAGGTATGAATGAAAACCACTGAACCCAAAGAAGGAGAGGAGAGAAAAGGAACAGAAAAATAGCAATGCGGAAACCTCCTGGCTTATTATGGTCAGAGGTTATAAAAAAAATGTTTATATCATGTTTGAAATCCCCAGTGTTGTCATTTCTGAGTTTTCAAGTGTATACAAACTTCTTTTTTACAGTTTGATCATAATTTATAAAAAGAAAAATCTCAGCCTCTATGCATAAGAGTATTTTATTTATTCAGCAATAAATATATTTTTAACTTGAGGACAATTGTCAAGCTTATGGAACTGAAGAGAGCTCAGCATTTCCTTAAGAATAAGAATCACTGAATCAAAATGCTACTTCAGATTATCTGAGAAATGGAGATGGAGAACACATTCTAGGAAATGTAGAGATACATATTTGATCCATATATAATATATCTGTGTATATATATATATATATACACATTCATTTTTGGAGAAAATATGATCTTGGTCATATTGCTATTTAAATATGGATTTAAAATATGGATACATTTCAGGCCTAAGTTTCTTTAATTCCACTTCACTAAAAATCACAGAATTTAAGTTTATAGTATATATTTAAGTTTATAGCATTTAAATATATAGCATAGCAATTTAATTATATAGCATGTTACTAGACTTTTTAATTATAAAAAGGTTACTTTGAATAATAATTCTACTTTCCTCTTGTTCATTCTATTCAGACTACTGGTACACATTCAGCTCTAGGCTATTATATTACACTCTCAGTAATACAATCTGAGGGTGGTCTTTTTAAGATGAATGTGGTAATACTGTGATCTGTTTATTCAGTGGAAAATCTATTTCAATGTCTAATTAGAAGCCTTTCAAAGGTCTACTCTTAGCTCCTTTGTAGGATGACTGTCAGAGAGGGAGCTGGATTTGTCTATATAGATGTTATCCCACACCTGCATTTGAGTTTACGTAAGGTTCCAGAAATATACACTACTTTTATCACACCTACTGTATGCTGAAAATGTTAATGCTTTTGGCAAACTATACAGTGCTTCAATATGGAAAGTGCTAAATGAATATTTGAAAGCTCTGCTTCAGAGTTGGAAGCTTTACACTTTAGCCTGCCCTATGGCCAAATCTTCAGCTCACTAGAGAGAGTGTGCATAGTTGGAGTCATAAAGACAGTGCTTGAAGGCAGGTTGTTGGGCTCTGATCCAAGGATCAGCTGTCAGAAAACAAAAACAAAACTCTATTGGAGTCCAGAACCATTTCATCCTCATTTCCTTCTGGTTGATCTAAAAGAGAATCTATGTTGAATTTGCCAATGTTGGGCTCTATTCATCCATTTTTCAGCTACGTTTGTAGATCTTCATTCTCTTGTTTAATGGTGGGAGGGAAAGGAAGTGTTGTCTATGTGCTATTCATCATCAAATCTTATAAATATGTAACAACTTTCAGCATCTGGAGGAGATTTGGCTGCCTGTGTACTTGAACACCAATTTCAAATACCAGAAAAAAAGGAAACCATGCCTCTTGGCTTCAACAAAGTTTTCTCATTGGGCAAGTCTAAACATGGTTTGTTGAGGTTATAACTCACAGATCCAAATAAAACCCAACTGCCAGTGCAGCATAGGACAAAAATGTGGTTTCTTTATGGCAGGTTTTAGATGAACTGTCCAGGTACAAATTGCTCATGCAAATAACTCAGATGACCAAAAAGATGCATCTTCCAAATGAATGGTTCTGACCATTAAGGCTCCTTTCTTAGAAGTTTCCCTATGCACCTTTTTGAAGAGTCTCAGTGATTACAGTATATTTAAAAAATCTTTGATTATATGAAAACCTGATCTTTCTACTTTTTTCACAGATATCTGCTTTTTCTGTTCCATTAAAAGTAAAAATTCTTGGAAATTAGAGTGAATAATTTGACAATTTTTCATTTCTTTTCAGTGTGAGGATACATACATATATATATATATACACATATGTAAACAATATCTGTTCCCTCATATTCTCTAAAATAGATATATTTTATTATTAATAATTTTATATTCATGTGTTAAATTAGTAGCAATTTTATTGAGAGTCTACTTTCTTTTGATCAATTTTAGTAATTTTTGGATTCCAATTAATTAAGCTTAAAAAACAATAACAAGTAGAACCCTAACCTGATCTTCTGATTAAGTGATCTAGGACTGGGACTGGGAGCTTCTGTAGGTCTATGGTCCACCTCTCTCCATGCCCAATTTATGACTGCCAGGGATCCCTGCAACCCTCTACAATACAAGTGACGTCCTAGAAAATGATTAATGAATCACTGGGTCTTTTGAGAACATGAGCTAGGAGGAGCCATCTGACACAATTTCTGGAGGAAAGAAGATGGTGGTCAGCTGCCTTTAACAAACATATCCTCTTTCCTCTCCTCATCTCCAAGTGATTATAAGTGCTCATGAGTATGTATTCATCAGAGCTAGATCA
Source organism: Monodelphis domestica (assembly GCF_027887165.1). Lineage (NCBI taxonomy): Eukaryota > Metazoa > Chordata > Mammalia > Didelphimorphia > Didelphidae > Monodelphis > Monodelphis domestica. Next base: position 193,215,336 of record NC_077232.1, read on the forward strand.
GTGATTAGATAGCATAGCACCCGAGTCTTGATATCCAAAAAGGAAAGGTTACCTCGAGATTTTCGTCCAAGAACATAAGCCTTCCCAAGGAGTTGCCACGTTGGCCTGTATAAGTCTTCCAGGTCCAGTTGCCATCTATCTGGTTCAAGGTAGCGGATGAGTTCTTCCAAGGTACCAAAGGCAGCAATGGCATTGTTAAGCAGGTCTAGTGGCAATGCTGAGGGGGGTAACACTGAAGGGCTTAGAGTTTCTGTGTGGTGCTGAAACGAAAACAAATTGTCCATTAGCTCTTCCAAGAAATTCTCCCTTGTACTACCTATATCCCTTCTGTATGTGTACTCCATCTTAAATGATGTCTCTTTAAACCTGTAAGTACCAGGAAATGATACCCATCAGTAACCACCAGCCTTTCTGTCTGAGAATCAATACTGTATATTGTTTCCAAGGCAGAAGAGGGGTAAGAGCTAGGCAATGGGGGTTCAGTGCTTTGTCCAGGGTTGCACAACTAGAAAGGGTCTGAGGTTAGCTTTAAATATAAGACTTCTCGGTAAGACTGGTTCTCAATCCGCCCAGCCACCCAGCTGCCCACAATAGCAATTATTTGTCAACGTGGAATCTAGAAACCCCAAACTCTTAGCCTAGTAAGATCTGATGAACCCCAAGGTTTAGGACTAGCTTGTAAGTTGGAGACCCCAATGCTTGTCCTTGTTCCCTCTTTCCATGAGAATCTACCCTGAAGGGAATCTCAGAGTGGCAGTTTCAGACTCAATAATGGACCCTAAAGTGAAAGACAATCCATTTGAGGTGGAGGCTAAGCCCAAGCCTAGTGATTCTTCTTGTCTCCAGAAGCCTTTCTCAGTATATTGCTCCCTCCTTCTGAGGGTTGAACTTGGGACCTTTGGCTTACAAGACTGATGCGCTGCCTGCTGTGTTAAAGAGTCACTTCGTTTGTGCTTAGCCTTCACCTCAAATGGATTGTCTTTCATTTTAGGATCCGTTATTCAGTCTGAAACTGCCACTCTGAGATTCTCTTCAGGGTGGATTCTCACAGGAACAAGGAAGAAGGTCAAACTTCGGGGCATCCAACTTACAAACTAGTCCTAAAACTTGGGGTTCATCATATCTTACTTGGTTATAAATTTGGGGGTTCTAGATTCCATGTTGACACATCTTTGGACGATATGAGATGATCCTTAATTCTCATCTGCTGGATGATGAGGATTGTGATAATAACAATAGCAATAATCATGCTATGTCTACATAACAATTCACAATTTCCAAAGGGCTTTCCCTAAACTTTTTGTATAAGTGGTGTTGTAAGAATTACGTTTAAGAGACTGGCTATGAATTAATAATAACAAAGTCGGAGGAGGAAGAAAAGAGAAAATAGGATAGGAATAAAAAGGGCATTTTCCTTATTGCTAAATGAGATGACTATCCTAAGACCAACACAATGGGCATCCTAGCTACACTCACCAACAGGTCCAGCCGGGACCATCAACATGGAAGTCAAGAGCCCAATTCCTCCTTGCCTCAGTTTTATAAAATCCTTTCTCTGTTCACTAACTCTCACACTTCACATTGCAGGAACCAACCATGGCTTTCCATTTTGTCTGCACTTCCCGGTGTGGGGAGCAGTCCCCGGGAATAAGCTTTATTTCCCACCTTGTGACTCTTAGCTTCCCTTTTCCAGTGATTGGTCTATATCTCAATTTACTCGTTGGTATCTGGCAACCAGGTCAACAGGAGATGATGTCAAGAGAGTGACACAGGAAAGAGAAAAGTTTACTTCAGACAGAGGCCATATTGTGCATTTTTACAGATGAAAAAGCAGTTCAGTTCAGAGAGGTCAATTCCTTTGTCCAGAGATAGACTGCCAGCTAGTGAAGGAGATGAGATTTGAACCTGGTTCTCTTGTCTAATTGTATAGCATTCTTTCTACAATAACATGATACTGAGGACCAGAAACTGTAATCTTTACAAACTAAGGCAGATGGAGAAAGCTGATGAAGAAATGGAAAATACAAAATACTCTAATTAACAATTGTGGAAAATAAAAAGAAAAATCATGGTGTAGAAAGACCCTGGGCTTTTGGGTAACAATTAATTTTCATTTTCATGAAGCTTTTTGCTTATTCAATAGGGATACCTACAATGGAGTACTTGGAGGGAATGGGAGTATTCTCAATAAAGTGAAAAAAATGAGAACGGTAGTTAAGGAGAAGAATGAGTAGGGGTGTGCAGTAAAATTTCGATATCTACTAAAACTTCATAATCTATTAACATAAATTAGAATATCAAAAGTGGTTCTTCAGCCCCTCTTTGATGACTTTCCTTCTCCCAGTAACAGCTCAATTTATTAGTAAATTTAAGCGGTCACTAAAATTCTGGTGCCCTCATTCTGCCCTCTGGGCCAGGTATGAACTCTCTTCAATATGGCAATCTCTATAAAAAATTGAACACAGTTCATCATGCAGCTCCATGATTAGTTTTCTCTTCTCTAGGCTATATATCCTGTGCTCTTTTAACCAATCCTTAAATGGCATGATATTGAGACTTTCACTATCCCGATGACCCACAACTTATCACCATTTTTCATTTGCTATGGAACCCATAAATGAATACAATACTTTAGATGAGATCTGTTTAAGACAGGGTATAGTAGCATAGTCATCTCAAGATTCTATATATTTCTTTTTTTGCCATCTTTACTTTTGCCTTCCATGGTTTCCACCAACATCCAAATATATGCAGACAACAATGCCAAGAGTGTTGTGATATAACCAGTGTAACCTACGTGCATAGTCTATATCTATAATCTGAAGATACTTTACGGATTAGCTAATCTAATAGTTCTTAATTTTTTTCTGTGTCTACGATAACTTTGGTGGTCTAGTGAAACTTACAGAACCATTCTTAGATTCATCATTTTAACTTATAACATAATATGTAAAGGTTTACAAAGGAAATCATTCATATTGAAATAATTATCAAAATATATTTTTAAAAGTTCACAAGCTCTTGGTTGAAACTTTGATCCTTATTTTGCATACAAAGAAACTGAGTCAGAAGAGGGCCTTTATTCATCCAGTTCAAAGGTAGCTAGTTCTCTAATGAAACTCAAACCCATTGCTCTTCCAAATTTACTGAAAAAAATCATAGGTTGTTGAATATAGGGTTGAAAAAATAAAAGCTTTTTAGAGCTATTTCAATTTATCTTAATAACCTGCACTTAGCAATTCTTTGTATATAGTAGGCAATTTAATAATGATTATTGAATTGGATTGGAAGAAATTGTAAATATTTAGGGGAGTGCTTCAATTGCAAATAAGGAAAAAGGGGTCTAGAGATATAAAGATCATATTTGTCCAGTAAATGTTAGAGCTAGAACCCTAATGCATTAATCCTTATCCCTAGAACATATCTCCTTCCACTGAAATTATTTCAGTTGGTGCCTACAAAAGTCTAGAGGTTGCTGTAGTAGTTCTCAAAATTATTCTCCCTTGATGGCATTCACCAAGCTATGATTTAGAACTGAAAGAGAACTTGGAGATCACACAGTACAATTCCTGCATGCACTCCAGATTTTTTATTTTATGGTTACAGCCTTGATGATGTTGACTACAGATATACATTGCAGCTAGAAAAGAGAAGTGCCTATCCTTTCATTTCTTGAAAAGTCAGAAGTTTTATAAAACACTCCCAACCCTGTTACCTCAGTTAAAATTAGACTTACTGACTTCCTTCATGTATTAAAACACTAGGACAAATAGGGAGAACAAGGCTTAGCCAGGTTTTCATATTATTGAGATTCAACCAAACAGCATTTTAAAAGGGGGGGGGGATCCCCACAACAATGTTTACTTTAAAAGATTCAAGACCTAGATATTTAATTTAACCCTACTGAATTCCATTAACATATTTGTTTCCAAGTAGAATACTTTCTCATCATTATTAATAATTTCAAATTCACAGGTATCTGAATTAAAAGAATTATAGATGTTTAGAACTGAAAGAAAACTATTTTGGCTCCACTACTGTGTGGTGCCAGTGGTACTCTATAAGATTAATTCAGAGGAACACAAATATAGTCATTAAGTCCAAATCAAAATGGATATTCTTTGCATTCATTGACTTCTATCCAAAGCAAGTGTATGAGGTGAGTAGTTCAATCCAAACTGCACAACGTTATTTGAGTAGGCTTTGAAATACACTGCTCTGCCTATACCAGTCCTCAACTCAAAGACCTTTGTTGGCTCCCCCAAACTGCCTAATGAATAAATTATTGTCTCCTGATCTTGATAATTTAAGACTTCTATAGCCAGGTTCCAAACTCTTTTCAACGTTTTCTCATACTCTTCCTTTGTATATGTATTCTGTGTTTCAGCCCAAGTGAATTACTTTTCACACCTCATTTTTATTTTACTCTTTTCTATTTTTTATTTTTTCCTCCCCCATATTGAGAATGAGCTTTTCCACCTATTAAAGTCTCACTTTATTGAAGATCCTTTCCATTATTGCATTCACCATGATTTTTTCCCACCTCAGCTAGATGAGATGTTATTTTGTGCACAGAATATTTCTCAACTGTACTTTGCCAGAACTTCCTTTGAACTTAATATATGCTCCTTTTTTCATGGATGCTTATGTATAAAGAATCTCCTGCCTATCCTTATCTATATCTGCATTATAAACTTCTTGAAAATAGGTTCAATGTCCCATATGTTTTTATACACCTAATATTTAGCATAGTACCTTGAATGTACATTTTTCCTCTTGAAGGAATATACTCAGTTTTGCTGGGCTATAAGACCAAATATTTTGCTGTTCTAAATAACATATTCCATGCTTTTCAATCCTTTAATGTAGAAGTCACTAGGTCTTATGTGATCCTGATTATAGCTCTTTGGTATGTGAATGGTTTCTTTCTGGCTGTTTGAAGAATTTTCTCCTTAGCTTGGTGGCTCTTGAATTTAGCTAATTATGTTCCTGGAAGCTGTCATTTGAGGATTTCTTTCTGGAGGTGATCTGTGAATTCTTTCAAATTCAATTTTATTTTCTTGTTCAAGCATCTCTGGGCAGTTTTCTTTAATAATTTCTTGTAGTGTGATGTCCAGGTTTTTTTCTCAATCATGGCTTTCAGGTAATCCAATAATATTCAAATTATCTTTCCTGGATCTATTTTCTAGGTCAGTTATTTATTCATTATTCAAGATATTTCATGTTTTCCTCTCTTAATTCCTTTGATTTTCATTGATTTCTTGATTTCTCATGAAATCATTAGTTTCTAGATGCTCAATCCTGATTTTTAAAGCCTGATTTTCCTGTCAGTTTTTGGTTCTCTTATTTCAATTGGTCTATTTCTTCTTTTATCACTTTAATTTCTCCTTATATCACATTTACTCTGCTTCTCTTAAATAATTTTAAGTCTTTTTGAGCTCTTACAGAATCTGTGTCCAATCCATATTTTCTTTTGTACTTTGCATGTGTTTCCTTTGCTTTCACTTTCCTCTTTTGTGTCTATACATTACTCTTTGTCTCCATAAGCCCCTTCCCATGCTGATGCAATTGACCCTTGAGATGCTGATAGCTTAAAGACTTGCTTCAGGCTTAGGTTTAAGATTTTGATCTCATTCTGCTCTTGATCAGGTCAAGGGCTGATCAAATTCTAGCCCCAGGCTTAGGCTCAAGTTTTTGGTCTCACTATGTACTTGATCCAATCAGGAACATCCTTGATTTTCCTATCTTAGAGCTCCAACTTGAGCTTTAGGAAAAAATATCAGCCTTAAGTATTTAGTACTATCAGACACTTCAAATTGGATTATGCCCTCATCCCAATCCCAGAATAGGATTCTTGGCTTCACTCTGGGCCCACATGGGCCCACCTCAGCCCAGACTGCCCTAGGGTGGGGTTCCAGACTTCTCCACAGGCTTGAAATTTCAAGGGTGTGTGTTGGCTTGGACATTATTTGCCCAGGCAGGACCTCAGGGTCTGGATATTAATTTGGGCTTAAGTTCTGAACCCGGACAGCAGATGTGAGGTGGGGAGGTGGGGATTGCTCTTGGCTTGCTCTTTACTCCTTGTTACAGTCTCTTGCTGGCTCTGCTCTCCTCTCAACCTAAAATCCCAGATGTTCTCTGCCTACCTTTTGTGTTTTTCTTTTCTTGAAAGTTGTTTCACTGTGTCTCCTTGTTGATTCTTTCATTCCTGCATTCATTTTTGTGGTGATATTTTACTCTTGGTCTGAAAGAATTTTCATGATGGCATAAAGATGATATGGATAGCTTTGCCATCTTGACTCTGCCCCCAGAAATCTAGCATAATATCTTGAATGTAATAGACACCAAGTGACTTTTTAGAAACTCAATTATATTTGTTATGTTAAACTTTCCAGGTAAACTCCCTAAATAGCTTTTTTAATGACCAATTTTGTTATTAACTTATTTTTTAAATAATATCTAAATGTCTTTTCTTTTATCAATTATATCAGAAAAAGTTGAGTTTGGCCTATTATTGTATATTTTTTGCTAGTACCAGACACTAAATGGTAATATGGATATTGAATAAGTGATTATATTTTTTGTACCATGATATTCAAGAAATGCCCTTTAGTTATGGTGAATTAAAAGTTTCATAATTAAAGAATGCATATGGTGGGGGACAGGAGGCATGGGCAATTAGGTGGCTCAGTGGATTGAGAGCCAGGCCAAGAGACAGGATGTCCTGTATTCCAAACTGACCTCATCTACTTCCTAGCTATGTGACTCTTGGAAAATCACTTAACCCCCATTGCTCAGCCCTTACAACTCTTGTCTTGGAACCAAAACACAGTATTGATTATTTTTTAAAAAATCAATTCATTAACTTAGAATATTTTTTCATGGTTACATGATTCATAATCTTTCCCTCCTATATTCCCTTCTTCCTCCCATAGCTGACAAGCAATTCCACTGGGTTATACATGTATCATTATTCAAAACCACAGTATTAATTTTAAGAAAGAAAGTATTTTTTAAAAAGAATGAATACAAATAAGGTTCACAGGAATTATTTTTTAAAAGATGGTTTCCTCAATATAGAAATTAATATAGGAGATAAAGAATACAAGATAAAACTTTATTGAAATCATATTTATAATTCAGATAGCAATAATCAAGTATGATGCACAACTCCTATTATAGTATCTTTAAATTATAGCCAATGGAGTAAAATTCAAGATGAGGGAGAAGGGAAAAGTTCTAATGAATGTATATTTGACATACCAGGATTCTCTCCTTAAGTGTACTCAGGACTTGGGGTATCAAGATGGCAGCTGGGATTTGGAAGAATCATTTGTCATGTTGCTACCACTTTCATGAAAATATTTTCTGATTGAAAAAGAACTAAAATATTTAAGAATTTGAAATATATGAAAATATCTAAACTGAATATACCACACAAATTGGTTTTGTCAACATTTAAGAATAAGTATAATGAGACCCAAAAGAGAAAATAGTTGAATCTATAGATAGACATTTGCCTAAGAAGGCAAAACATATCAAGAAAAAGGAGAAAAGAAGGAAAAAAAATAAATAGGAAGAAACATCTACCCTTATTTAATCTGAATCATTTTCTCTTACAAAATTATATTAATAGTGATGACTGATGTCTTTCCAAGAATCCTCATTTTTTCTTTCTTTTTCAGTTTCTAGAATATTGCAACTTGGCGCATTTATATTTTAAACCACTCAATTATTTTATGATGCGTTATCAGTTATCTAATTAGATCTAGAATTGTGTTAATAGTCAAGCTGTGTTTTGGTTTTCATTATTATGACTATTTCAATTCCAAAAATCATCAAAATACTTATTATCATTTCATTGTCCCAAGAATGAAACAATTTCACATTTTATAATAATGTAATTCACAGGAATAATCACATATCAAGATTTAATTTTTCAGCCTAATGGTATGTTATTTTCTAATGTCATTCATTATTATTCAAGAAAAGATAATATACTATTCTCTCTACCACAGATAAACTCTGAAGGCCCATTCCTTCCCATTTTAAAATTCTACAAAAAAGAAGGTAGATAGATCATGGCAACATTTGTGCAGGGCTTTTCAAGAGAGAGAGATAGTATGGTGTGTTAAAAAGAAAATAGTCGAGGGTCAGAGAACTTATTTCCAAATGCTTATTGCTATCTCTGTACTCAGTAATTTTCTCACTTTTAAAATAAGGGGATTTGAAAGGATAACCCATGAAGTCTTCTCCAGTTCTCTCCCATAAGATTTTAATATATGCAGAAATTATAAATTATCAGATCACATAGAATGTAAAATAAAAGTGATATCTTTGTATTGTTCTTCTGAATGAGTCACACCTAGAGGAGAAGAGGGAACACCAGAATTACAAGCCTAGGCTTGAGGGTCCCACTGAGCAACTTACTTTGTGACCATGGAGAGATCATTGAACCTTTCTGACCCTCAGTTTTGTGTCTCTTCCCCATCCCTACCTCCATCTGTAAAACAGTAGAGAGGGGGGGCAGCTGGGTAGCTCAGTGGATTGAGAGCCAGGCCTAGAGATAGGAGGTCCTAGGTTCAAATCTGGCCTCAGACACTTCCCAGCTGTGTGACCCTGGGCAAGTCACTTGACCCCCATTGCCTAGCCCTTACCACTCTTCTGCCTTGGAGCCATATTGACTCCAAGACAGAAGGTAAGGGTTTTAAAAGAAAAAATAAACAGTAGAGAGGGACATGCAAAGTCTATGAATAAGGAAGGTTCAAGGCTGGTAAATGACACAAATCTCATATTTATAAAATTTCAATACTTTCTCCAAGAAAAAATCAGCAGGCATGGACATGGCAAGCACCAAAGAACATCACAGAGAATGAAACTGATTATATTTGAGCAGACAGGAAAAGGCTCATTAGTGATGTGGGAGTCATTCCTGAATCAGCTGTCTGAATATAGTCAGACTACTGACTTGTTTGAGATGAGCTCAAAATTCATATAAAGTTCAAAGAAGAATATACTAAGTAGAATACTATATGGTATACATTTGAAACAATCCAAGCTTGATCCATTTAATGAAGTTATTGACAATGAAAAACAGTTCATGATGATAGAGGAGACAACTTGCTACACCAATGGCAGTAATTCTATATAAAACTTTAACTGGTATACATTTGCTGCAATAAGAAGCATACTGAGACTGCCTAAGAGAACTCTTTACATATTTGTATAGCAAAAGCTCACAGCACCCAAAAGCAATACTACTTTAGAATATAAACTTTTTGGTACACATCGGATGGACAGCAGATGATCGTGGGCATTAGTGTCCCACAAAATAGAGGGAAGCAGTGTATGCCAAATGGAAGTTCCATAAGAGACTTAACTAATATATCTTGAGGGCATTTAAGGATGGAAGGGAAAGACAGGATTAAATAAAATTAAAAAAGGGGGAAATGGGCAAAAATGTTTTATCACAAACTATTCTCACATTCAAGAATAATAAAATGTCTGTGTTTAGTCTTTAATACTATAATCCTCATTGTTTGGTGGGGGAAAAGAAATGAAAGTGATGGGAACAAAAATGGGAAAAGCAGCCAAGTTACCCTGAGTAAATGTAGAGAAGGCAACACAGTTGTAAGGGCATTGAGGTATCTAGTCACAAGACACTTAAAGGAGAAGAAGAAACCAAAAGTATAGAAAAACTCTCAGGCCTTGGTCAATTAAAAATTTATTAAACACTGATAACTATTGACCTATATACCTATTGTGTGCTGATGTAAAACTCATATGACATTCATTTTAGCACACATTGCTGACACCACCGTTGAGGAGAGTATTTATTAGAAAACTTGCTTTTCCAAATGATATTCCATAATTGAATAAATCTTTATCATCATATGTAATTTAACAAAAGAAACAGAGAATGCTATAATGTATTTGGATTACTTGTTTATTATTTTAAAGCATTTTTGACTCAGTAGAATAAAATGCCTCCTTTAAGTGTCAATTCCAAACTGTCTCTCTTCCCCCAAATCATTCAAGATTTCTTGAAATCTATACTACGGATAACCATGTTCAACAACCCTCTCTGATCATAAGCATCAGATGAGTCATAAAACACGGAGACATGTTCACCAGCAATTGGAAGAGGATTTTTACATGGATGTTGAGATCCTCTAGATTCAAATAGGGCGATGCTGTCCATCTGCAAGTAGATGTTTCAGGCCACTGAATGCTATATGACTCTTGGAAGTGAACCATAAGAAACAGGATGGAAGATTGTAGCTACCCAAATTATAACAATGAATTGAATGAATGACTTGGGATGCCTGTCTATTCATATATAAAAAGGTCAGAGAGTGTGCAAATGGACAAAATATCAGGCTCAGAAGTGAATTGGAGGAGACCAAAGGTTCAATTGCCTTCAGGAACTGGAAAACTATTTTAATAATTTCAAATGTCTTTAAGAAATAAAGGTACATATTATTAATTCTAATATTATTATTAATGATATTAATAATAAAAATTAATGTGTTCTTACATAGATGGGGCAAGGATCACAGTAGTTTCTGACTACCTGAAATACTTATTATGTAGAGGTCAATGGAGAGTTGCCCAGTAGATTTGAACAAGGCTGTAACAATTTCTCTAAGAAATAGAGGTCCATATTATTAATCCTACTATTAATAATAATTATAATAATAATTGTGTTCTTATATAGATTGGGGTAAGGATCACAGTAATTTCTGACTATTCTGACTATAAATAATATGTAGAGGGCAATGGAGAGTTGCCCAGTAGATATGAACACAGGCTGTAACATGTAACAAAGGAAAAACTTCAAAGAAGAACAGGAAGGAAGGATGTTATCAGAGAAAAGTGCTTGAGGCTAAAGGCTGTCTGGTGGAAGGCTACAATGGCACAATAGAAAGACAGATGAGTCTAGGACCTGGGTGTGAAGACTAGCTTGGCCACTGACTGCCTTATGATGTTAGGCAAGTCATTTAACTTCTATGCCTCAGTTTCCACATATGTAAAATGAGGAGATTCAACTAGATGGCATTGAAGGTTTACTCCAGCTCCAGAGGTTTAAAAAAAATAAAAAAGATTGACTGGTCACCTTGCAAGGGTGGAGGGAGAAAACTCAAATACTCTACTGGTATCCTTGTATTCTCAGGAGAGGTGGAAGAAAACTCAGTATATTGGGTCAACCTCTTGACACTAACTCATTATGGAAGGACTTGAGTAAGAAGAGAATCCAATGCATTCACTGTTATTTGCTCATCCAGTCTTGTCTGACTCTCCGTGAACCATATGTAACACGCTAATACTGTTTATGGTGTTTTCTTAGCAAAGACCATACTGGAATGGTCTGACATTTCCTTCTCTAGTACATTAAGGCAAACAATGCACTTAAGTTTGTGACTGACCCAGTTAAATGACTTACCCAAAGTCATGTAGCTAATATCTTAGATCTTCCTGACTCCAGGTAGAGTGCTCTGTCCACTGAGCCAGTGACCTGCCTCCAAATGCATGCATAAGGACATCAAATTGATGAGGTCACATAAGTATAGTAGTAGTAGTCTCTCGGTAACCGAGGATGACGATGGTCTTTGTGTGTTTTCATCTATGATAGATGAGTGTGCACAAAGACATTTGTGCGTGAATGAGATTTAAGTGGAAAAGTCGATGCACAGAGACAGTCCCACTCTCTCGGCTTTGGAAGCCTGGGTCCAGTGGCACGAAAAGTCATTACACCTGGAGACTTCCTCAGCTGCATTGGATGGCCCTGTTGTCCTTTGTGCTCCAACATGCCCCGAGCACTCCACAGTGCCTTGCTGCGTCGCCATCTCAGCCGTTGAACCTTCTTGTTGGTTTCTTCTGTCTGTTCAGCCGAAGCAGTCTTCACATGCTGGGTGAGCAAAGCCCTGGGTCACCAGGGGTCGACGACCCGATGGCTACCCTCACAGGGTTTAGCCGGTCTGTTGAAGCCATTGCCCGGGGTGTGGCCGCTGCCACAGTCTAGCAGTTACTGGGAGCCACAAGTGAGAGCTGGTTGTCAGGTGGGGGTCAGAGGCTGGAGAGCTGCCCTAGAAGGGCATGATAAGCCCTCCATACCAGAGATACTACCTCTCCCTGAACACCCCATACACCACATAAGTATATGAATATAAAATATGAAATAACTGTAGGACTCTGAACATTTCTACAAATAGTATACTAGAATGTGATGTTTTTTTCTATAAGTATATATGAAATATAATTTAATTTCCTCATGCATCCATAAAGTAAATGGGAATAATTAATTTATGAGCAAGTTCCACATGGTCTTAACATCAGAAAAAATATTTTTATATTCAGACTACTGATTTAAGAAGGACTTCAAATGGATAACAACATATGTATGGAATCAGAATGTAGCCAGAATCATGCTGGATTTAATCAGTAGACCTAATTTTTATAGTGGGTTTTTTACTTGCTACCTATGTGATCTTGGGAATGTCATTTGCTCTTTCTGTAAACAGGAGGAATTGGGATTAGAGGCTCTTAAGGCCCTCCCTGTTCTAAATTCTATAATTTCCCACCAGGCTATTGTATGTATATTTTATTACCCCTTTGACCTTAGGACTTGGTTTCTTCATTTGTAAAATGGCCTGACCAAACTGGGATTCTTAAGCTTTTTTGTGTCATGGAAAGTCTATAGATCTTTTCTCAGAATAACATGTTTACCTAAATGAAATAAAATACACAGTACTACAAATCAATTATTATTAAGATGAAATTATCAAATATTTTGAAAAACAAATTCACAGACCTCACATTAGAATCCACAGAACTAAATAGTCTCTAATGTTCTTTCCAGTTATAAATCAATCATCTCCTAAACCTCTGTCTCATCCCTATAAGCAGAATAAACTTTAGTCAAAAAGTTCAATATACTTACTCGAATGAAAAACAAAACAAAACAGTAAGTCATGGACTTGCCACTTTAAAGTATAGTCCAAAATGAATGCGGACAGATCAGATTCTTCAAGGGTTAGCCTAACCTGCAGGGTGTATTCTTACTTTTATTTATGGAAAAAAAAAATACACCCTTGTGATCACCAGGCAAAACAGCTCTGGTTGACATCTGGAAGCTCAAGGCAACAAGATTTGCTGCCAAAACCAGTTTCCTAACTGATTCCTTCTCCAAAGTTACCCTTCTAAATCAACATTTTTGTGTGTTTTGGGTTCAGTTTGGTCAAGATGTTTCAAGAGTAAGTTTTTTGCTTTTTCTCAGAAGAAAAGTTGTCATCCTGTGAGGAACAGTCCATAGGATGTAAACTTAAATTATAAAGTATTGCTAAATTTGCAAAGGCTGCAGTTCCTTATCTCTGGAGTCTTGTATCTTGTCTTTTTATTAGAATTTTTGTGGCTAGTCCAATTTTAAAAATATCCCATTTACAATGAATCTTCCTTAGACAAATATACACCACACAAAAGTTTACCTTGTGTATCATAGCAACAGCTGCAAAATATTTAGGCCCCACAAAGATTTATGCTGCAGCTTACTTAGCCAACCTCATACAATACATTTGAAACTGATAAGAAGCCTTTCACCTCATGCATACCTACCAGAAGGGTTAGGAATGCAGATTAGACTTTATTGTTGCAGTTTTAAAAAAATGTTAATCCAGGAGGTGGTGGGAGGGCTGAAGAATGTCCCCTATTGTGTAATTCCACCTCTTAAAGGTGTATCTAATCTCATTTAAGTTCTGTCAAGCTGTTAAACTGTACATGTACCTACATTTTAAAGAGTTTAAGAATCCCACAGGGCAACAGGACAGAAATGACTGCCAGGATAAACCAAGAGGTTTTGCAGAAACAGAAGAGGGACCTGGAAGAATGTCCTTAGAGGTGGTTTTTTTACCCTCATCTTCACCCTTTCTTAGAGAAAACTTCCTCCAAAGTTGTCCAGAATAGGTTGGGTAATGTTTTAATACTTTTTTTAGATAAGCATAGAAAAAAGTAAACACAACACCACAAAGCAGAGATGCTTCCACATATTTTGGGAAATGTATTTGGGGGAAATGAAGCTCATGATGCTCTAGGTAACAAATCTTTGGCAGGGTGGCCATTGGGCTGACAGGAAGCTCTAATTGTTGAAAGATTTTCACTGAATTAAAATAAGAATATAAATAAAACAGTCTATACATACAACATGCTATTGATGACGCATGATCATAGATAATAATATGCAACAGTCACTACTTAAAACTCGTAATTCCAAAGGGACAGCTGCATGGCTCAGTGGCATGAGAGCCAAGCCTAGAGGATTTATATATTAAAAAAAAAACAACTCATAATTCCAAGGTTCCTCAGGTTTCCTCAAGTCAAAACTGAAAGCCAAGTTCAAAAGTCTTTCAGGCTTGGGCAAACTGAATAACAGAGATGTCATGCCTTGGATCAAATGAGAGGGAATGGATGAGAACTTGAAGAAAACTGTGTTCTTCTTAAAAGCATGATGTCAAAAAAAAGCATCTGTCAAAAAAATATGAATACACCTCTTTGGACTGAATTTCAGTTAGAACCAAATCACAGGACCTTAAACTAATTGTGTTTATAGATTAAACTAATGTTATTTTTAAATACATTGACCCTCATAAACCAATAGTAACTTGTGTCCAACTGATCAACAGAGAAACTACCTAATAAATCTCTCTTTCTTGAGGAAAACAAAACTACCATCTTTTATCATGAGCTATTTTCAACAAACAGGACTTTCCCCCTCAGTTCCTATGAGTGCTACCTCAAACTAAAGACATCATATGTGGATGATAAAGAAATATTTATATTAATATTTCTCATGATCAGAAAACTATAGAATGACTGAAGACCATAGCCCCAATATCTATTTTGAAAATGTAAGCTATACAAGTCCCTCTTTAGTAAGATTTCAAAAATATATGTCATAAAATAATAATTTGTAGCTGCAAGGATTTGAAGAGAGTAGTCCATGATTCTCATCCTAGTCTTTGAGAAACTGGATGCTTGTTGATCTATGTTGGGGAAGCAAGGGGGTACAGTGGAAAGAGCATTCCCTTAAAGTCAGAAAAGATCAGAGCTCAAAAATGACTTCAGACAATTATTATCTGTGTGATCCTGGGAAAGTCAATTAACTCTTGCCTATGTAAAGCCATAGAAGGCAATGGTAAATCATTCCATATCCTTCCTAAGAAAACCCCATAGACTGCTGGTTGACAAGGTCATGAAGACTTGTACACAAATGAACAAGACCTAGGTTGCACCAGCTAGAATGCAGCCAGTGGCATGTAAAGCCAGGGAGAAAAGGAAACGTAAGTCAATCACATCAGAAGAAAATGCAATCATTCAACAATCTGCAAAATAGAAATACTTGCTTCATGATTCCTTAGGGAATGTGTAAGGCACTAAGAGCCTATCATCAACAAATGCATTATTGATTTTTAACAAGTCTTAGGAAGCTTCAGAGCAGTATCACTAACATGATGATTGTTATCATTGTCATCATCATCTTCATCATCATGATGTATTTATTAAGCACTTGCTAAAGTGCTGAAAATACAAAAAGGCAAAAAAGGAATATTCTCTTCTCTCCGAGCTCACATCCTAATGGGAGAGACAGCCTTCAACAATTCTGTAGATAAAGTAAACACATGAGATATACACCGTATAAATGGGAAGAAGGTTTCTTACAAAAGTAGTATTTTTGTTGAAAGTTAAACCAGAGAATCTAGGAGGTGGAGATGAGCTGGGATAGGATTCTAGGCATGGGGGGTGGGGGGGTGGAGTTGTTTACAAAGATGTGGAGATAGGTGATGGAGCTTTATGTGCAAGAGACAGAGGACAGGTCAGTGGTAATCAATCAGTGGATATGTAGAGAGGCATAAAGTAAAAAAAAAAATGGAAAAGGAAGAAGTCAGGCTGTGAAGGATTTTAAAAGCCCAATAGGGAACTTCATTGTTTTGCTTGGGAGATCAGAAAGGCACAGGAGATTATTAAGTAGAAAAGTGCCATGGCCAGACTTGTACTTAGGAAGATAACTTTGGAAACAAGGGAAGAAACACTCAAAATAGTAAGCTATTGGCTGAGTAGGGCACTGTTTCAATTTTTTTTTAAGAAGCTTGAAAATATGATTTCCCCTTTTATTAACATGGTAAATTCAAGGAAAAAATACAAAGTCCTGAAATAAATGTGGAATGTCCAGAATTAACAATAATTGCAGCTACTCAATTGGAATTTCGAGGTCTTATTTATTCAGAGGGAATAACTACACTAGAACATAAATGAATTTGCAAAGCATTTCAAAGCTTTAATTCCCATCAATTCTACATATAAATTTGTTGCCAGACATAGCAGTTCTAAGAGGTCAGATTACGAACACATTGATTTTTTCTTAAGCACCTGATGCCAGACGCAGTTTCAAATATTATAAAATTATTGTTAATCATATATAATAAGCAAACCTATTAATAACTCTCATTCAACAAACACAAAGCTCCATCAAAAGGGGCTTATACCACTCAGGTATGTAATTCTTAATTTCACACAACTTAAAACATTTCTTCAGCAATAAACTTTTTTATAAAAAAGTGATTTGTTAAAAAATTCTTACCTTCTGTGTTAGAATCAATATTATGTATTCGTTCTAAGGCAGAAGAGTGGTAAGTGGTAGGTAATGAGGATTAAGTAACTTTCCCAGGGTCACAACAGCTAGTAAGTGTCTGAGTCCAGGACTTCCATTTTCACGTCCTGGTTCTCAATCCACTGAAACACCCATATGACCCCAATGATGGGCCTTGAAAATGATGATAGAGCTTGAAAATTTAGTAATAATATCCCCAGCAGCAGAGTTGACCTAAGAGAACTGTCTGCAGAATTCACAAATAGAGGAACATTTTAAATTGAACAAGATGTATGCATGTAGATAAATAAACATATATATATATACACAAAAAAAAATGTCCATGCAAACACCAAAAGTGAGAGTTAATATGGTGTAATCAATAGTCAGCTCATCTTGAAGCTAAGAAGAACTAAGTTCGATTCTCTGCCTCTGCCTCTACCTGCTAAGAAAGTCAACTCAGAATAGATTGAAGAACATATGGTAATTTGCTGTATTAGAAGGAAGTTCCTATTCTAGTAAAATAAGAAGTCCAGTAGTAGATTAACAGCATATGTATGTATAATATGTGCATGCATAGCATATTCACACTTGCTACCATACATGTACAGCTTATATTCTGTTATCTAGGGGTAACTACTTTTTGTTACAAAACATATTAAGAAATTTCATGATTTATTTCAGTATGAGTCAAATGGAGTGACATTACCCATGTATATTACTCAGTTTTCAATGATAAACACACCCAACATTCTTGTAACACATACATGGCATATCACAACTTGTCCTGCCCTGCAGGGAAAGTCCTTGAACAAACTTTTTTTTTGTCTACTAAAACAGATTTATATACAGCAGTTGTCTGGGGAGGTAGCAGGGAGGAGAGAGGAGAAAGAATAAGGAGAAATGAGGATTAAACAACAAAAATCATCTAATACTCCAATTGACTATGACTTACAATAAGTCTATGAAAAGCTTTTTAGAACAAATCTTTAGCTGACATCATTCCCATATTCTATGGTAAAGATTCTTACTTTTCCTTTTGCCATTAGTCCCTCTAACAATAGAGTGTGTCCTGTGGACACCTTTTTATTTGTTCATTCATTCAATGTATTTATTTATTTAGTTGTCCGTTCCTTTGTTTGTACCATTTCCTTCTTTTTTTTTACATTTATTTATTTGATTTAGAAAGTTTTTCCATGATTACACGATTCATTTTCTTTCCCTCCCCTCTCCCAGAGCTAACAAGCAATTCTACTGGGTTTTACATGTATCATTATTCAAAACGTATTGCCAAATTATCAATATTTGCAATAGAGTGATCATTTAAAGTCAACATCCCCAATCATATCCCCATCAAACCATGTGATCAATCATATATTTTTCTTCTGCATTTCTACACCCACAGTTCTTTTTCTGGATGTGAATAGCATTCTTTCTCATATGTCCCTCAGAATTGGTGGACCTCTTTTTAGAATAATCTTTTTAAATCATTAAGTGAAATGTTATGTTTCAGGGATAGGCTGGAGTAAGGAGGATGGAAGAAAATAAAGGATGAAGGGAGTAAGGGAAAATGAAGGAGAATAAGAATGAATGAAGGAAGCAAGAACATTATCTATTAAGCATCTACTATGTGCCAGGTGTTATTCTAAATACTTTATTTATATTGCTACTCTTGATTCCTTATAACAGCTCTGGAATAGGTGCTCTTATGATTCCCACTTTACAGATAATAATAGCCTTTATATAGTACTTAATATTTGTCATGCAGGCAGCTTGGTAGTTCAAAACAGAAAGATCTGAGTTCATATCTAACCTTAGACATTTACTAGTTGTGTCAGCATGGCCAAGTTACCTTAACCTCTGTAGGTATAAAACTGGGGAAGGAAAATTCAATTACTCTAGTATCTTTACCAATAAAACTCCACAGACAACTGGTCCATAGGGTTATGAAGAATCAGACACAAATGAATGACTGAACAACAAATGTGCTAAGCACTATGGTTAATAATTTGTTAGGTATTTATGTCATTTGAGCCTCCCAAGGATAGGTGCTCTTATTAGACTCAATTTTGCTGGTAAGGAAACTGAGGTAGACATAGAGTGATTTGCTCAGACACATATATAAGTGTCTGGGGTTGGCTTTGAACTCAGGTCTTCCAGACTCTAAGTCCAGCATTCTTTCACTGTTCCATGTTACATGATCTTACAAGCCTGAAGTTTGGGGGGGATAGTTCTTTTGTATTAGATGAATCCTCCCATGCAATCCTTAGAGGTTTTCTATAGCCAAGTTGATAGCATTTTTCCTGGGCTCTATTCTCATTTTTGGAAATTCCCAGTATGTTGCAATGTCACCATGTCTTACATTCTTCTGTAATTGAAGATGGATGAATGTTCTATAGGTTAAGAGTAACATAAAATGTTGCACACATCTTTTCTCTTTATCCCATATCCCTATACTTAAAATGGCTTTGCTTTTCATAACCAAATCACCATTTCTCTCTAAAAAATGGACAAAAGAATCATCAATGAGAATACAAATGTTCTCTATCTATATGACAAGAATTCAAGAAGATACTTCATCAACATTACTATCATCACCCTCAGCAGAAACTAGTGAAAGTTGTTGACTGCTTATGACAATTTATAACTGAAAGGAAAATGTTCTTCGAGGATTAAAAAAAAGGGAATATGAAAAATCAGCTCCCTTGCCCCTGACCCTATTCCTCAGGTGGTCCTGCATTCCAAAAGACTTTGCTCATCATATAATGAGAAAAGTAATGAAATGACCCATTATGGTATAATCCATTTTCATGGAGTTTCAGAGATAGAGGGTAGAAAATTCAATCTTTAGCAGTCATTGGAACATGAATGTTTGAGAAGGTTATTATATATTCTATACTGGTTTCAGCACTTATAGGTTACCATTGATTGATACTGATTCAATGACTTTTCTATAAGAGAATTTCTAGGAAAGATTATTGATTATACTTTGCTAAATTGGGAAAATAAAGAAGCCCTTTGAAATACAATGCTCAGTGTCATGGTTTGAAACAAATTATTGTGAAAATCAAAGCATTCACAAAATCATAGGATTTAAGTGTCAGAAGGGATTTTAGAATCCTGCTTCTGATCCCATACTGGAATATCTTTTATAACAACTTTGACAGATAGAGACATCTGTCCTTTGTTTGAACACCTTCTGGAACAAGGGGTTTCTAATTTTGGATAGCAGCTTACTCCATATCCAGACATTTTCCATATTTAGGAAAGTTCTTCGGTATGTTAAACAGAAATCTTCCCATCTGTAATTCCCAGTGGTCCTAATTCTGCCCTTTGGACCAATATAGAAGAAATCTAATCTCTTTTTTAACTTGATGACCTTCAAACATTTGAACATTACTTTAATATTACATCTTTCCTAAGATTTTCATATGCAGATGAAATATTTACAGTGCTTTCATCTATGACTTAAAAACTTAATTACTAATTCCTTAGTCAATAAGAAAATCCAATTAATTCTTGTCTCATTTCTTGGAAATATGAGGTTTTACTAACTCCTCATTTACAGTCACACAAATATGTTGTAGCAGAGTAGTGTTCCAGATTTGAAGACAAAACAAACTCCTAGGTTCAAATTGTGACAACTACTCTTCACTATGAATGGGACTGAACAATTCTTGAAAGAATCTGTTTGTGCCTCAATTTCTACATTTATATAAAGAAATAAACAAATGATTGTAAGGGTCCCTTCTAGCCCTGGATCTTTGCCACATGGATTTCTTCATTGACTATTCCATTCATAAAATATACATAAGTATTAATAGCAACATCAATATTAGCTCATTTACTAAACCCATTCTATTAAATTTCAGCAGGAAAATATTTCATTTCCAAGCATTTCACAAGGGATTTGAAACCTTCCATGGAATAAATGTTCATATAATTTCAGACATTGGCCAATTTTCAAAGTAATTAAGTGAAAGCAATTTGAAAATGAATATTCATATAGAGAAGGCTATCTCTGTCATGGCTTCTGCCTTTTTCCATAAATTATTTACACTTTAAGGTATTTCATTCTTCTAAATTTCTTATTTTCTTGTTCATTGATGCAGATGTACTGGATTCCTTGTGATGGTTTTATACAGAATATATGGAAATAATTATACACCCATACCGGCAAAATTGTGGTTTTTATATGCTCTGGTGAACTGCGGTTTCGGCTTGGGCTGCTGTCATTCATAATCTAGGAAGTGGTTATTTTTGTTTTTTAGTTTTAAGTTCAAAATAACAAAATCTATGACATTGCATTAACCTCTTTTCATTGATATTTAAAACAAGGATGGAATAATCCTCCAGTAACTGAGTAAAGCTGCTTCACAGTGAACTTTGCAAATGTTTCAGGATTCTATTGAGTCCAGTGTTACAGACTGAAGGTATTCATTGAATACACAGTAAATAGATTGAAGGAAGCTGGCAAAGAGTGGGTTTCCCCCTTTAATCAAATACAGAGGGAGAGAGATGGAGAAACTTTATGAATCTTAAATTGAACTCCAGGAAAATAAATCTCTGAAATTCCACTAAAATAGACATGTAATTCAAAATGAGGTTGAGAAACATAATTCTCTCTTGAAAACTTTATTTTGTTAAAACAAAAGATTTAGTTTTGAAAATGCCTATATAAATGCCATTAAAAAAAAAGAACTAGTCTTACTATCTTTCCCAGGATTGAAATTCAGAGGCCTCTCACTGGCTTGATCCCAGAAAGTTTGGAGTTACTCTGCTTCTGATGTAGGTAAATTTGTCCCTTTTTAGGCAACCTGATAGCAACTCACTCGGGTAGGGTGGGGGTCACTATATTAAAGCTTAACTAAATTAGTGTGAGAAACCTAATCAACTTTGCTCACTGTAGCTCTGAACACCAGAACCTATGAGATCTGCCAGCATAAGGCTTCCTGGCAAAAAGGACCACAAACAGGAACCACCACTGGGGATGTAATGCCATGTTTTAACCAATTCATCTCATCAGAATTAAATGGTATAATATGTGTAAAGTACTTTGTATACCTCAAAGTACTATATAAAATATTATTACTCTAATATAAAATGACTCACACAAATACAAAACGCCAAATGGACAGAGTGATTTATTCAATGGAAATACACCACTATGTACTCTTGTATTGGGGCAAAAGAGAAAAATGTTTCTTTAGATAAGAGAGCTTACCTATTAACAGAGTATTGCCATTTTCAAAATTCTAAATTCATGGGAAAATTAAAACACTAGCAGATGTGAGCTATTATTATTTAAATTTTTTCCATAAATCATGTTGGTATAATTTTTGATAATGGTTTTCTGACTTTTTGTGATCCATGTTGCCTCCTTCCCTTTTACCACTTCCCCTTCCCCAAAACATAGGTACTCTGATATAGATCATATATGTATTATTATATAGTACATATTTCCATGTTCATCATGTTGTGAAATAAGGCACATATCACTTACACTAAAGAAAAATTCATGGAAGAAATAAAGAGAAGAATAGCATGTTTCCACATGCATTCAGACTGTTTTAGTTTCTTCTATAGCAGTGGATAGCCTTTTTTTTTGTCATGAGTCCCTTGGAGTTGTTCAAGATTCTCACATTGCTGATAAAAGTTAAGTCATTCAGAGCTGATCATCATACATTATTGTTGTTATTGTGTGCAATGTTCTCCTTGTTCTGCTCACTTTCCTTTGAATCATCCCTTCATGTAAGTCCAGGATTTATTGTCATTGTCTCGTTCAGCATTTCTTATGGAACAATAGTATTCTATTACAATTATTTGGCACAACTTATTCAGTCATTCCCAAATTGATGGGCATCCCTTCAATTTCCAGGTCTTTGCCACCACAAAATGAGTTACTATAAATATTTTCTGTACAGGTAGGTAGGTTCTTTCCCCTTATCTTTGATCTCTTTGGGAGACAGACCTAATAGTGGGATTTCTGTGGTTTTCCCACATCCCCTATCAGACTGGTTAGTACAGGACAAAAAAAAAAGAAGGAAAATGATAAATATTGTAGGGGATGTGGGAAAACCAGGACAACTAATACACCATTGGTAGAACTGTGAACTGATCAAAGCATTCTGGAAAACAATTTGGAACCATCCCCAAAGGGCCACAAAACTGTGGATACCCTCTGTATCTCAAAGAGTTCAAAGATAGGGAAAAAAGGACCTTCTTGTACAAAAATATTTATAGCTGCTCTTTTTTATGTGGTGACGAATAAGAATGATTGAAGAAGTTTTACCGTATGATACTGAATACTACTGTGCTCTAAGAAATGATGATCACACACATACACACACACACACACACACACACACACACACACTATAAACCACCTTGGAACGACTTCAATGAAGTGATACAAAGTGAACAGAATTAGGAGAACATTGTATACAGTAACAGCAATAAAGTATGATGGTCAATTGGGGATGACAACTATTATCAGCAATACAATGATTCAGGGCTACTACAAAGGACTCAAGTCTAAGAAGACTATCCTCTGAGACAGAAGGAACTGATGGAGTCTGAATATAGATTGAAGTATATAATTTTCCCATTTCCTCCTGAACTTTTCTCTAGGGTGTTATGTGTTTTATTTTACAACATGATGAACATGGAAATATGTATTATATGATAACAAATGTACAATCTATACTATATTACCTACCATCTCTGGGGAGAGGGAAAGGATGGTAAGGAGGGAAAGTACATGGATCACAAAATGTCAGAAACCAATTACTGAAAATTGTGTTGAAATATTATCTGCGGGAGCAAACAGCACTCAGAATAGTGCCTAAGTCAGTACCTAATAAATGCTTATCCCATCCCTCCCCTCCTCAATAAGGAACATTCCAACTTAAAAAGAAATATATCTCTCATCTAAAAGCCTTTAATGTGAAATGCACCATATTTATTTTTAAACAAACATGGGGAATTTGGCAAAGATTTAAAATTTGCTTAGGCAAAAATAAAATTTGCTAATAGATAGGAAGAAAGCAATATAGTGCCAAGAAAGACTGAATATAAATTGGTATCTGATGGTGTAGAGACTAAGAAATATCATATTCAGAGGACCTACAGAAAAAAAAAAAGTTACTGACCTTGTTACTGAATCCATTATCTAGGTCTCAGTTCAGATAATTTTTATTCTAATTTTGTTGACTCCACCTTTAATAAGAGTAGTCTGTGGGGTCCCAGTATATGTAGCTGCATCTTTAGGATTAAGAGGCAGGGTAAAGTATATCTGCAAAACTTCTCTAATTCCTAGATGTATATACAGTTTTAAGAATTGTCCACTATCTTCTACTAGATTTATTTAGTCTTAGTCCAATTTAACAATTCTTATCAAGATCCTCACCCAACAAGAGCAAGTTTTTGTTAACCACTTTTCTTCTCCTTTCCTTGGTTGGAAATGAACTTCACTACTTTGTTTTTCTTCTTCCACCTCTCTGACTATCCCTTGGCTCCTTTTCAATAGTTTGTCTTTCTTCTGCCTAACTGGTGTGTCCACCAAGGTTCTGCCATTAGAACTTTTGTTAATTTCATTCCCTCCTACAGCTGGAACTATGTCTACCCTCCATCTGGTTCATGGTTTATAGACCTCCCTCTTTTACAGCTGCCCAAGCTCTAGATTTACCTCTCCAATAAGGAGAAGTTAGGAAATACATCTCAAAGACAAGATCAGAAAGAAGTCTCTTGTTTTCATTCCAAATAACAGTCCTTATACATTTTATCTTATCTCTTTACCAGTAAATAAGTGTGAGGATCATGTTTTATCTCTTTTATTTTTTTTCCTAGACCTTCACCTAGAGTTCTGCATCCATCAAGGGTTAAATAAATGCTTATTGAAAGCTTATATCATCTTTGTTGGTCAGTCATTTTCAGTGATGTATACCTCCTTTGGGAGCCCATATGAGATCTTCTTGGGAAAGATATTGGAGCCATTTGTTATTTCCTTTTCCAGTTCATTTTGTAGATAAGAAAACTGAAGCAAACAGTGTTCATACACATTTGGTTTAGGATGAGTTATGTGACCAGTGGTCAGATTTGAATACAGAAAGAAGTGCCTTCCTGATGCTACTGCCCAATACTCTATGCATTGTTCCATGTAGTTCCACCATTTTATTTAGGTCTCTGTAGTATGGAAAAAGCATCCATGTACAAGGCTAACTGGCCAGGAGCTATAATATGTGTATAAACTTTAGACTCCTGGGAAATACAGAAAGAGTTCCATTGGTTAGAAGAGTTATTTTGCTTATATATTTGCTTATATTTATATTATATAGGAATGGTGACTGGTATACAACATGGTTTACTAAATAAATAAATAAAAAGTTCTAGCCTGCTAGAAACTGAATCATAAACATAAGGGTAGTTAGTATTCATGGGCTTTGTTCCAGAAGATGATTCATAAACATACATATATATGTATATATATTTACTCATCAAAGATTCTTTCCACAAAATGGCTATTCTTTTGGTTGTCTGATAGTAAATCAATATTAAGGTTAATGGTATATCCACTATTACTTTTTATTTAGTATAAATGCTTTGTTTAATAATATTTTTCCTGGAAAATCCCATAATTAAAAATATAATCTATTATTGCTTTTCTATGCTAGACTCTAGGTATACCTGAAAAATACCATATGACAGAAGGCATTGAAGAAAATGAAAGATAAAAAAAAAGTTGAAAACTAGGGTTATGAACAAAGGAGAAATTGGGGAAAGGAGCAGCATATTATAATTATATTTAGGAAATTGTCTTTTAAAAACTTCATATTTGCCACATTGTTATGTCCACTTCATTTTCTTCCTTTCATTATGCGTGTCAGACTAAAATTATTCATACTAAAAATACATTTTTGAGGGCAGCTGGATGGCTCAGTGGCTTGAGAGCTAAGTTTAGAGACAGGGGGTCCTGGGTTCAAAATTGGCCTCAGAAGCTTTCTAGTTGTTTGACCCTATGCAAGTTACCTAATATTCATGGCCTAGCCCTTACCATTTTTCTTCCTTGAAACTTATACACAGTATAGATTCTAACAGAAGGTAAGAGCTTCTGAAGAAAAAAAAATAAGTACATTGTTTTGTTGAATGTGTATTCTTTATTAAATCATGTGAGAAACTCCTGGTTTTCACTTATATAACTTCATGGCCTATCAATTCTAATACTTCCAGGAAGAGAAAACAGTTTCTGATATCTCAATTTCATGTATTTTATTCCCAAATCAATAGAGTTTTACTTTTTAAATTGAAATATGGACTTTTGACAGTATATGCTACTAGATGTCCTTCAAATTTGCCACTTTATATGGATTTTTAAAGTTTTCATGTTTTGTTGCATGTCCTTTTTAATTGAATTTATTTTTTTTCAATTACATGTAGAAACACTTTTTGGCAATTCTTTTCTAACATTTTGCAATTCTGATTTTCTCCTTCCCTCCCCCCACTTCCCAAAGCTGTAAATAGCCAGATGTGTTATATTGATGCTTTCATGTAATACATATTTCAATATTCTCTATATTCTGACTGAAAACACCTATATATTCAATTAAAAAAAAACTCTTCAAGGAAATAATGTAAAGTATGGCATTCTTTGATGTGCAATCAGATTCCAACATTTCTTCATTTGTTCTTGTTTATCATGAGTCCTTTGGGGTTATATTGGAACTTTGATATGCTGATAATTATATCAACTTCACCACTGATCATCATACAACATACTGTAAATAGTGTTCTCTCAGTTCTGCAGCAGTTCATATAAGTCTTTCCACATTTCTCTGAACTCATACTGTTCATCATTTCTTATGGCTCAGTAGTTTTCCATTACAACCATTTTGCCACAGCTTTCCCAAATTTGATGGAAAACCCTCTCAGTTTCCAATTCGTTACCACTACAAAAAGAGCTGCTAAAAATATTTTTGAACAAGTAGGTGTTTTTCTCTCATCTCTGATCTCTTTGGGACTTTGGTCAAAGGGTTTTATGGTACTTTAACATGGTTCCAAATTGCTCTCCAGAATGGATGTATCAGTTCACAGAGTTCCAACAACTAATGTATTACTGTCTCATCTTTCTCATATCTTCTCCAATGTGTACCATTTGTCTTTTTTGGTTATATTAGCCATTCTGATAGGTGTGAAAAGATATCACAGAGTTATTTTAATTTGCATTTCTCTAATCAATATTGATTTGGAACACTTCGTCATATGATTATAGTTTTAATCTCTCCATTTGAGAAGTGCCTTTTCCTATCATTGGGACATTTAAGAACTGGGGAATGCTGTGCATTCTTGAAAATTTGGTTCGCTTCTCTATATATTTGAGAAATCAGGCCTTTGTCAGAGACACTTGTTATTAATTTTCCTTTCACTTTGTTTCCCTTCTAATTTTCATCACATTGGTTTTATTTGTACAAAAAGTTTTTTTTAACTTCATATAATCAAAATGATCCATTTCATTTTTCATAGTGTCCTCTATGTAATGTGAGGTCATGAATTCTTTCCTTATCCATAACTTGAAAAGTAAACTTTTACACTTTCACTTAATTTGTTTATGTTATCACCATTTATTTCTAGATCAATTATCTATTTTGACTTTACTTTGGCGATTTTTATAAGATGTTGGTCTTTGTCTAATTTCTGTTATATTCTCTTCCAATTGTCCCAAGTACATTCTTTAAAAATAGTTCTTGTGCCAATTCTGGGGTCTTTGGATTTATTAAGCACTAATTTACTATGGTCATTAATTAATTAGTGTGTTGATTTCCTAACTGATTCCATTGATCTGCTACTCTATCTCTTTGCCAGTATCAGACTGTTTTGATTACCTCTTTATAGTTTAGTTTGAGATCCTGTATTTTTAGGGCTCCTTCCTTCATATTTTTAAAAATCAATTCACATGATATTCTTGAGCTTTTGTTCTTTGAGATGAATTTTCTTTTTATTTTTCAAGTTCATTAAAATGACTTGGTTAGTTTAATTCATATGGCACAGAATCGATAAATTAATTTAGGTAGGGTTGTCATTTTTATTATATTGGCTCAGCCTCTCCATGAACAATTAATAATTTTCCAATGATTTAGGGTTAACTTCATTTCTGTGAAATGTTTTGTAATTTCATTCACATAGTTGCTGGGTTTATTTTGGACAGTATACCTCAGAATATTTTATATTGTCTATAGCTACTTTAAATGGAATTTCATTTCTCTTGAACCATGTTGGTGGTAAATAGACATGCTGATAAATGATGTGGGCATATTTTATGTCCTGCAACTTTGCTAAAGTTGTTAATCATTTTTATTAGTGTTTTCGTTGATTCTTTGGGGTTCTCTATGTATACCATCACATCTACAAAGAGTGATAGTTTTGTTTTATCTATTCTAATTCCTTCAATTTCATTTTCTGCTCTAATAGCTTGTCTAACTATAAGTGCCAGCAGCTGTGCTTTCCTTTGTTTGCTGATCCACTTATAGAGTTATAAGACAAAGCTTGGACAGAACTTGCCCTGCTGTGCATACCACATGCTGCTATTGGGATTTATTCACTCTCCATTCATCTCCAAGTCATCCCTAACTTTAGGGCTATTTGGTAAACTACTATTAAATATTTTTTGGAGTTTTTCTATTCTCCTAAGATATTTATTTGCTATTTGTATTTGCAATGGGTTTTGACAAATATCATCTAATTTTTATTGCATTTTAAGGGTTTGTTGTAGAAGGTAGCAATGTCTGCTCAACAGTTAGGGAAAGAAGTGATATCTTCCCTAATCTGGGATTTTCTTAGCTCTATTGATTTTACTTATTAATAAAGATGAGGACAACATGAATGAACAGAGCCAATGTCATGGTCTTAAAAATATATTTAATTCATATTAAGGTCTTTAATGGAACAATCTAGGGGTTTCACTGGGAAGTGTGAGTGGGGGCTCCACTGGGAACAGAAGAAATAGAAACACTGTAAAGTGTGGGAAATAAAAATACCAATAAAATTATATTTAAAAATATTTAAAGTCTTGCTTGACTATTTGCCTTTTTGTAAAATAGTTCATAATACTTTTATACACTTGTAAATTAATTACTATTTGGACATATTCCTAAAGTAAGTTACATATTGGAACTTTCATTTAACTTAGAAGAAAAATGGCCATACAAAGAGATTATGATGTTTATCTCAGGTGATAACATACAGTTCTATCCTGCTAGAGGATGATATACTCATAATTTTCCTTGTGGTATATTTTCTATTATCCAACAGTTACGATCTTTTCAGCTCTTAATTATTATTAGTGGAATTAAGGGTTTATATTACCATGGAACATCTCAAGGACAGATAGACACAGGAAGAGAGAATGGAAAAAAAATTAAAAAAAAATAAAAGTTTGACAGAAAATAAAGAATGTAAAGGTGGAACAAGATAAAGAAAGTGGCACATTTGCTGCAAAATCAGAGGATAGAAAATGTCACAAACATTATATCATGCACTTCCTAAACTTGAGTTAATCCCAGTTAGCTCTACTGGAAACTGCAAAGGATCACTAGATACCAGCAATCCTTATTACTGGTTACTGGGTCATTTCCAACAATACCTTGTTTGGTCAGTCAAATACCCAGAAATATTTAAGGATTATGACACATTATCCCTTTTTTTCTTGAAACCTCAGACATAAATTTGGTCTTAACCAATATTACATGAAACACATTTTACAGGAAATCCATAAGCAAAACAAGATGAGGAAAAGATGCAAGAAATATGTAAAAATATGTCCCAGAAAGGGGTTGAACAAAACATGGTTTGGATGCAAGAAAGAAAGAAAGAAAGAAAGAAAGAAAGAAAGAAAGAAAGAAAGAAAGAAAGAAAGAAAGAAAGAAAGAAAGAAAGAAAGAAAGAAAGAAAGAAAGAAAGAAAGAAAGAAAGAAAGAAAGAAAGAAAGAAAGAAAGAAAGACGAGGAAACTGTATTGAGAAAAAGGAAAGGCTTCATAT
The DNA here is from genome assembly GCF_027887165.1 of Monodelphis domestica. NCBI lineage: Eukaryota > Metazoa > Chordata > Mammalia > Didelphimorphia > Didelphidae > Monodelphis > Monodelphis domestica. Next base: position 193,245,005 of record NC_077232.1, read on the forward strand.
TTCAAACTTGATTCTAGTCAGAAGAAAGAATTAACTTTGGGAAAACTGCAATGAAGACTAAGATATTTCTTGATCATAATTTAGCAAAATCATTGTTTTGGGGGACAATTTAATATATGGATGACAAATGTCTGTGGCTATGATTTATACCACTTATATAACACACTTAAATTGACTAAAACCACAAGAATAGGTAGTATAGATTGAATAATAAAACTCATATTTTGCTTAAAAGACAACTGAAAAAAAGAACTATTTAAATAAGGTGCAGAGATCTATAGAGTATAGTGCAGAAGTCAAAATGAGGCTTTCTGTGTAATCTTGTGTATTTTATCTTATGCATTTAAAAACATTATTCTGAGAAAAGGTTCATAAACTTTACCAGAATGTCAAAGGGATCCAATGCACAAAATCACACACATTAATAATAATTATTATTATAATAATATCATGGAACTAAATATGTAGAGGTAGCTTAGTGAATAGAGAACCAGGCCCAGAGTTGGGAGGATCTGGATTCAAACCAAACCCAAGATACTTACTAGCCCTGTGACTCTGGACAAGTCACTTAATCCCCATTGCCTAGACCTTACCACTCTTTTGCCTTAGAACTGATTCTTCTGTCTAAGTAAGGAAAAAAAATAGATGTGCTTTCTATTAATGACTGAATTATGAAGATAAAATATATGATTAGAAAACATCAGTCCCTAAAATCCTAAGTCCCCACTTAGCTATGAACTTTAAAAGATTATTCTATAAAAGTTTAATGAAATTCTCCCATTAATTAATAATCACAAAGAAATTTAAGACAGGCAGCTTCTCTGCAGCCAACATTTACAAATATCTTCTCTTAATTCCTTGGTTAGTTTGAGGGAGTAAAAAAAGGTTTGCTCTCTTTTTCAATGTTCAAAAAACACTAACACAACAGATAGTCATGCTTAATACCAATATGTAAGATTCTAGAATATGGTGGTAAAGACACACAACTTAAAACTTGCAAAATATCCTTAAAATCTTAAATGACATAAAGTGGAGTCTGGCTTATAGATTATTCTGTGCAATAGACTTTCTTGGAGTACTATGTATAAATGTACAACTACACGAAAGTATTCTTACTCTGGAAAATTATATTTGTAATAGCAATTAATTGGGAGAGTTTGGAATGATGGTAACTAGTTATTTTTTTAATGAAGCAAGCATTCTTTAATATCCTGCAGTTGTAGCATCTTTCATAGTGAAAGGAGAAATTATAAAGGTAAGTAAACTTTCTTCACCTGCTGGTTACCACCATCTCACCAATCAAAGAGCTACATGGATTTATTGGTTTGTTGATTAAACAATTAAACAATTGAGCATATGTTATGAACCCAGAATCATACACTAGACCTGTGTAGGCAAAGCCATGGTATGCATGTCCTAGAGTGCTGGAGGGGGTTGCTCCCCTTCCCATCTCCCAGTGCCTGAGGACATTTTTTCACATTTTCAACACCTCTTCCCAGCAGTCCAAAGGGAATGCTTCCTTCCTCCCCTGTCTGGAGTAAGGTGGAGAGCATGAAGGTGCCATTTATGCATGCAATCTCTCAAAGGTGTGCCAACACTGATATTCTTTGACAGTAGAAAAGTAACAATGCTATACATATCCATCTTATGTTCCTTAGGATAGAGAGAAAAAAGGGACTAGATCTATGATTTCATTGGCATAAAGAGATCCTATTGAGAAATTGTGTCTACCAATTCAGGGAAGCACCTTCTTTATAACATTTTTTAAATCTTAGAATAATGAGAAATTAAGTGATTTACCCAGAGTTATACTGCTAGCCTATGTCAAGATGAGATTTGAGGGGACTTCCGGTCAAGATGGCAGCTTAGAGAAAGCTAAAGTTCAGAGCTCCAGAAACCCTTCCTTACAGATCTCAAACTGAATGCTCCTAGGGCACCGAAATTCAAAACAAACAACAGAATAGACCCAGGGAACACTCCTCCTGGACCTGGATCAAAAGGTACGGCCCCCCCAAAAGTAAGAACCCGAGATCACTCAGACCTAAGGGGTAGGTAGAAGGAAGGTCCCAGGACCCATCCCCCCCCCAACTCAGAGAGCTGAATATAGGGAGCAGCAGGAACCTCAGGGCAGGCAAAAGGGCCTCGGGAGCCGGCTATTCTGAAGGCCACACCCTGAAAACAACCTGAGCCAGTCGCCGGGGCACCCAGACAGCAGGGAAACAGAGAGAGACTGGGGGAACCCATAGCCCCCTGACCTGATCCTTCCATCTGAGTCTCACCAAAGGTCCCTGCCTCAGGGCATACTCAGTCTGAGGTTAATCCTATCACCAGCCCTTGGAGCTCCTGGAAGCCACGGCCCCTCCCCCTCAGAGTACAGGCTCCTCTGGGCAGCAAAGGCATTGAAATACATATGAGAGTGTCAAGCCAGGCACAGAGCACAGAAGTAAGGCAACAGAGAAGCATCTGGAGAGAACTGAGGAGGGTAGTAACACCGAAACACCGAAATACCAGCAATTCCAGACTTCCTGGGGAAGAGAGACAATTTGCCTGGGGCTAAAGCTACTGAACACCAGACAGATAACAGAAGAGCCATCCCTCCTCACTCAGATAGAGATGGCAAATAGCACAGAAGCAAAAAAGCCTCAAAACAACAAGAAAAACAAGAAGGGGGCAACTTTGGACACATTTTATGGAGCAAAAATACAAAATACAGAGGAGATAGAAGAGGAAACACAAGCAAATGCGCCAAAACATTCGAAAGGAAACTCTACACAAATTTTTGAAGAATTTGAATCGAAAATGATCAAAAAGATGGAAGACTTCTGGCAGGAAAAGTGGGAATTAATGCAAAAGAATTTCATGCAATTACAAAACCAGTTTGACCAAACTGAAAAGGAAAACCAGGCTTTAAAGGACAGAATTAGGCATCTGGAAGACAACAAGCAGGTAAAAGAGCAAGAATCAATAAAGCAAAGCCAAAAGATCAAAAATTAGAAGAGAACATAAAATATCTCACTGACAAGGTGACAGACTTGGAAAATAGAGGAAGAAGAGATAATTTAAGAATAATAGGACTACCAGAAAATCCAGAAATAAACAGCAAACTCGACATCATAATATAAGATATAATCAAAGAAAAATTACCCAGAGATTCTAGAACAAGGGGGGCAATACAACCACTGACAGAGCTCACAGAACACCCTCTACACTAAATCCCCAAAAGACAACTCCCAGGAATGTAATTGCCAAATTGCAAAGCTTTCAAGCAAAAGAAAATATCCTACAAGAAGCCAGAGAAAGACAATTTAGATATAAAGGAATGCCAATCAGGGTCACACAAGACCTTGCACGTTCCACTCTGAATGATGGTAAGGCATGGAACATGATCTTCAGAAAGGCAAGAGAGCTGGGTCTTCAACCAAGAATCAGCTATCCAGAAAAACTGACTATATATTTCCAAGAGAAAGTATGGGCATTCAACAAAATAGAAGATTTCAAACTTTTTGCAAAGAAAAGACCAGAGCTCTGTGGAAAGTTCGATATCGAAAAACAAAGAGCATGGAATACCTGAAAAGGTGAATATGATGGAAAGGGAAAAGGAGAAAATTGTTATCTTTTCATTTATTCAAACTCTCTTCTATAAGGACTACATTTATATCAATATATATATATATATATATATGGAAAATGTAACTTGTAAATAGGGGGAAAAGAAAAAACAAATAGAATAATCTTTCTCACACAAAGATTCACACGGGAAGGGGAGGGGAAGAAAACTCCTATAAGAAGGAGAGGAAGAGAGTTTTTACTTAAACCTTATTCTCAGGGAAATCAACTCTGAGAGGGAAAAACATCCAGATCCATTGGGATCTTGAATTCTATCTTACCCAACAAGGGTAGGGAGAAGGGAAAACCAAGGGGGGTTGGGGGCAGGGAAAACAAAAGGGGAGGGATGAAGAGGGGGAGGGGGAGAGAACAAAAAGGGGGGGGGGCTAGAAAGGGAAATATATCAAGGGAGGGGACAAGGGGGACTGATTTAAAGTAAATCACTGGATTAAAAGGTTAGAGCTAAAGAAGAAAGGTTAGAATTAGGGAAGGATATCAAAATGCCAGAGAATTCACAAGTCACAATCATAACTTTGAACGTGAATGGGATGAACTCACCCATAAAACGTAGATGAATCGCAAAATGGGTTAGAATCCAAAACCCTACCATATGTTGTCTTCAAGAAACACACATGAGGCAGGTAGACACCCACAAGGTCAGAATTAAAGGATGGAGTAAGACCTTCTGGGCCTCAACTGATAGAAAGAAGGCAGGAGTTGCAATCATGATATCTGATAAAGCCAAAGCAAAAATAGACCTGATTAAAAGGGATAGGGAAGGTAATGATATTTTGTTAAAAAGGTCTTTAGATAATGAGGAAATATCACTAATCAACATGTATGCACCAAATAATATAGCACCCAAATTTCTAATGGAGAAACTAGGAGAATTGAAGGAAGAAATAGACAGTAAAACAATATTAGTGGGAGATTTGAACCAACCATTATCAAATTTAGATGAATCAAATCAAAAAGTAAATAAGAAAGAGGTAAAAGAAGTGAATGAAATCTTAGAAAAATTAGAATTAATAGACATATGGAGAAAAATAAATAGGGATAAAAAGGAATACACTTTCTTCTCAGCACCACATGGCACATTCATAAAGATTGACCATACGCTAGGTCACAGAAATATGGCATACAAATGCAGAAAAGCAGAAATAATAAATGCAGCCTTTTCAGATTACAAGGCAATAAAAATAATGATCATTAATGGTATGTGGAAAACCAAACCAAAAATTAATTGGAAATTAAACAATATGATACTCCATAATCATGTAGTTAGAGAAGAAATCACAGAAACAATTAATAATTTCATCAAGGAAAATGACAACAGCAAGACATCCTTTCAAATCTTTTAGGATGCAGAAAAAGCAGTAATCAGAGGTAAATTCATATCCCTGAGTCCATATATTAACAAACTAGGGAGAGCAGAAATCAATCATTTGGAAATGCAAATAAAAAAACTCAAAAGCAATCAAATTAAAAACACTCAGCAGAAAACCAAGCTAGAAATCCTAAAAATTAATAAAATAGAAAGCAATAGAACTATTGATTTAATAAATAAGACAAGAAGCTGGTACTTTGAAAAAACAAACAAAATAGACAAAATACTGGTCAATCTAATTAAAAAAAGGAAAAAAGAAAAGAAAATTAACAGCATCAAAGATGAAAAGGGGGACATCACCTTCAATGAATAGGAAATCAAGGCAATCATTAAAAACTACTTTGCCCAATTATATGGCAATAAATACAGCAATCTAGGTGATATAGATGAATATATACAAATATACAAACTAACTAGACTAACAGAAGAAGAAATAGAATTCTTAAATAATCCCATATCAGAAAATGAAATCCAACAAGCCATCAAAGAACTTCCTAAGAAAAAAGCCCCAGGGCCCGATGGATTTACAAGTGAATTCTATCAAACATTCAGAGAACAGTTAATCCCCAATACTATACAAACTATTTGACATAATAAGCAAAGAGGGAATTCTACCAAACTCCTTTTATGACACAAACATGGTACTGATTCCAAAACCAGGCAAATCAAAAACAGAGAAAGAAAATTATAGACCAATCTCCCCAATGAATATAGATGCAAAAATCTTAAATAGGATACTAGCAAAAAGACTCCAGCAAGTGATCAGAAGGGTCATCCACCATGATCAAGTAGGATTTATACCAGGGATGCAGGGCTGGTTCAACATTAGGAAAACCATCCACATAATTGACCACATCAACAAGCAAACCAGCAAGAACCACATGATTATCTCAATAGACGCAGAAAAAGCATTTGATAAAATACAACACCCATTCCTATTAAAAACACTAGAAAGCATAGGAATAGAAGGGTCATTCCTAAAAATAATAAACAGTATATATCTAAAACCATCAGCTAATATCATCTGCAATGGGGATAAACTAGATGCATTCCCAATAAGATCAGGAGTGAAACAAGGATGCCCATTATCACCTCTACTATTTGACATTGTACTAGAAACACTAGTAGTAGCAATTAGAGAAGAAAAAGAAATTGAAGACATCAAAATAGGCAAGGAGGAGACCAAGTTATCACTCTTTGCAGATGACATGATGGTCTACTTAAGGAATCCTAGAGATTCAACCAAAAAGCTAATTAAAATAATCAACAACTTTAGCAAAGTTGCAGGATACAAAATAAACCCACATAATCATCAGCATTTCTATACATCTCCAACATAGTTCAGCAGCAAAAACTAGAAAGAGAAATCCCATTCAAAATCACCTTAGACAAAATAAAATACCTAGGAATCTATCTCCCGAGACAAACACAGGAACTATATGAACACAGCTACAAAACACTCACCACACAACTAAAACTAGACTTGAGCAATTGGAAAACATTAACTGCTCATGGGTAGGACAAGCCAATATAGTAAAAATGACCATCCTACCCAAACTTATGTATCTATTTAGTGCCATACCCATAAAACTTCCAAAAAATTTCTTTACTGATTTAGAAAAAACCATAACAAAGTTCATTTGGAATAACAAAGGATCAAGGATAACCAGGGAAATAATGAAAAAAAAATACAAAGGAAGGGGGCCTTGTAGTCCCAGATCTCAAACTATATTATAAAGCAGCAGTCATCAAAACAATTTGGTACTGGATAAGAGACAGAAAGGAGGATCAGTGGAACAGACTTGGGGCAAGTTACCTCAGCAAGACAATATATGATAAACCCAAAGATCCCAGCTTTTGGGTCAAAAATCCACTATTCGATAAAAACTGCTGGGAAAACTGGAAGACAGTATGGGAGAGATTAGGATTAGATCAACACCTCAAACCCTACACAAAGATAAATTCAAAATGGGTTACTGACATGAACATAAAGAAGGAAACTATAAGTAAATTAGGTAAACACAGAATAGTATACATGTCAGACTTTTGGGAAGGGAAAGACTTTAAAACCAAGCAAGACATAGAAAGAGTCACAAAATGTAAAATAAATAATTTCGACTACATCAAATTAAAAAGCTTTTGTACAAACAAAACCAATATAACTAAAATCAGAAGAAAAGCAACAAATTGGGAAGCAATCTTCATAAAAACCTCTGACAAAAGTTTAATTACTCAAATTTAAAAAGAGCTAAATCAATTGTACAAAAAAATCAAGCCATTCTCCAATTGATAAATGGGCAAGGGACATGAACAGGCAGTTCTCAGCCAAAGAAATCAAAACTATTAATAAGCACATGAAAAAGTGCTCTAGATCTCTTATAATCAGAGAGATGCAAATCAAAACAACTCTGAGGTATCACCTCACACCTAGCAAATTGGCTAACATGACAGCTGTGGAAATTAACGAATGCTGGAGGGGATGTGGCAAAGTAGGGACACTAATTCATTGCTGGTGGAGTTGTGAATTGATCTAACCATTCTGGAGGGCAATTTGGAACTATGCCCAAAGGGCGATAATAGACTGTCTGCCCTTTGATCCAGCCATATCACTGCTGGGTATGTACCCCAAAGAGATAATAAGGAAAAAAACTTGTACAAGAATATTCATAGCTGCGCTATTTGTGGTGGCCAAAAATTGGAAAATGAGGGGATGCCCTTCAATTGGGGAATGGCTGAACAAATTATGGTATATGTTGGTGATGGAATACTATTGTGCTAAAAGGAATAATAAAGTAGAGGAATTCCATGGAGACTGGAACAACCTCCAGGAAGTGATGCAGAGCGAAAGGAGCAGAACCAGGAAAACATTGTACACAGAGACTGATACACTGACATAAAATCGAAGGTGATGGACTCCTCCACTAGGGGCAATGCAATGTCTCTGAACAATCTGCAGGGATATAAAAAACACTATCCACAAGCAGAGGATAAACTGTGGGTGTAAAAACACTGATGAAAAGCAACTGCTTGACTACAGGGGGAAAGGGGATACGACTGAGGAGAGACTCTAAATGAACACTCTAATGCAAATACCAACAACATGGAAATGGGTTCGAACCAAGAACACATGTGAAACCCAGTGGAATTGTGCCCCGGCTATGGGAGAAGTGGTGGAAGGGGGGCGGGGGGAGGAAAAGATAATGATCATTGTTTCCAATGAATAATGTGTGTAAATAACCAAATAAAATACTGTTTAAAAAGTAAAAAAAAAAAAAGATGAGATTTGAACTCAGGTTTCCTGGATCCAAACCCAGTTCTTTATACATTATGCCTCTTACATAGTCTATCTAGGGGACAACTCATATTTACTGTAAAGAATTGGAGAAAAAAAATAACCAATGTGGAAAAATTAGGATAATTTGGTAAAGAGTATATGCTTAAATGCTAAAAGGGCAGGGAATAATAGGCAGTGATTAAGATAGGAACAGTCAAGAAAAGACTCTTGGAGGAGGTGAGTTTTGAGTGGATAATCTATGCCTATATTTATTTCAATATAGTTACAGGCATAGACATAACGGAATAGGGAGGGCATAGACATAAAGGACTAGGGAGGGCATTTCCAGAAAAAAAAATATTCTCTTAAAAAACAGTCTTGGATAAGATAGAAATTTTTCTTGGCAAGTAGACATCTAAGGAATGAGAGGAAGAAGAAGGGGTAGGGGGAAAGAGAAGGGAAGGATGGGGAGGGAATAAGAAAGAGAGAAGAGAGAGACAGAGAAAGAAAAAGAGACAGACTGAGAATGAATAATGGCCAGATGTTAGAGGTCCTTGTACATTAGTCTAAAGATTTTAAATTTGATATTAGCTACTTTAGGTTACTGAGTTGTATTCTGACATAATGAAAAGGGTAAGTAAAATAAACATTAGACTGTTTTGGTCTAGGGCTCTTCATCAAGGCAAATTCAAGAATGTCTGTGAATTTAGAGGGGAAATTTTTAAAATTTTTATTTATACTCATTTATTTGTTTTAATCTATAACTGAATTAATATTTCCTTCCATTTGGAATACAGGCATTAGAAGGAGGTATAGGGAGCTCACAGGCTTAATCAGATGGCCAAAGGAGTCTATGACATACTAATAAAAATTAAGAATACCTTCAATAGACTGAATTTTGGGAAGCTGTTTTGTATCACTAGTTATAATTTCCTTAGTTTCAGAGAAAATAAGGGAACCTTGATGGCCTAGTCCAATACAATCATCTTATAGATGAAGAATCACTGCCAGGAAAGAGTAAGTCCTTTGACCACGGTAATGAAATTATAATTGCAGAGTTAGAATTGGGAGCTAGGACTATTAATTTCCCTAGTACTTCTCCCTCCTATAACATGCTGTCTATTTAACATCAAACTATTTTCCAGTATATCAGCACCAAACTTCAGCACAAACATTTTTTTAAATTTTGTTTTGTTTTGTTTTTTAACAATATTTTATTTGGTCATTTCAAAACATTATTCATTGGAGACAAAGATCATTTTCTTTTCCTTCCCCGCCCCCCCCCCCCACCTCTCCCATAGTCGACGTGTGATTCCACTGGGTTTCACATGTGTTCTTGACTTGAACCCATCTCCATGTTGTTGGTATTTGCATTAGAGTGTTCATTTAGAGTCTCTTCTCAGACGGTATTTGCATTAGAGTGTTCATTTAGAGTCTCTTCTCAGACATGCCCCGCCTTGTAGTCAAGCAGTTGCTTTTCCTCAGTGTTTCTACTCCCACAGTTTGTCCTCTGCTTGTGGATAGTGTTTTTTTCTCCTAGATCCCTGCAGATTGTTCAGGAATATTGCATTGACACTAATGGAGAAGTCCATTATGTTCGATTGTGCCACAGGGTGTCAGTCCCTGTGTACAATGTTCTCCTGGTTCTGCTCCTCTCGCTCTGCATCACTTCCTGGAGGTTGTTCCAGTCTCCATGGAATTCCTCCACTTTATTATTCCATTTAGCACAATAGTGAAGCAATTTTCCTTCAAAAAACAATTTTTAAGGTAGACTGAGAGGATCTATGTCACTGGGGTAAGAGGGAAAGAGGGAAACACAGCCTGCAGCAAGGCTTCATTAAGGAGTACCAGTGTAAGCCATCACCAACTTGAAGATGACTTTCCCAAGAATTCTAGAGAGCAAAAAATAATCTACCTAATCACCAGACTTAGTACTCAAATCATATTGAACATCAGGAGGGAGGAAGAGGAGAGACAAGCATGGTTAGGGCTACTTAGTTCTCTTCTTGCCATATTATCCCAGAAAAAAAAAAGTAATACACATAATTTGGATCTGAGACTAGTTTAAAGGGAAAAAAAATGGTCTAAGTTTTACATAACTTAGGAAATGGATTCAACATGTGATTTCCTGGGTAAAAGGAACTTCTGGATGAGAAATTCTATTTACCTACTATGCAAGTCAGTCAATAGCTTCTCTGCAATTTAAATGTTAAAGAGATGAAGGTGAGATTTAAACCCAGGAAGTCAAGGCTTTGAAGCCAGCTTTCTCTCTATTACACAACATTTCTAATCATGACCTGAAAGCTAGAAAAGGCAGAAGAAAAAAGGAAAGGATTAAAAATTAAAAAAGGAAGAAGTAGAAAACCAAAATAAATTTTTAAAAAGCACTTTATAAAAGCAATAAGAGTAGAAAGGTCATCAGAATATGTGTGAAGTTTATTTTAACTATATTATCAATGATCTTATAAACTGGTCAAGGAAACTAACTGACATGTTTTCATATGAAAATGTATTTTGAATTTCAAACAAGTGACTTACTTTTGGATACACTCCATTTTAAAGATGATCACTGCCATATACCATATCTTTCCAACTTATGTATGTAGAACAAAAAGCATATGTACATAGAAATCATATGTTATATTTCTTTTTCTGGAATGCCCACAATACCTTTACATAGTGTGTAATGTATGATAAATGTTTGCTTCCTGAAAGGGAAAGGCAAGACCACCAGTCAAGATTACCTCAGGACTCATCTGGAAAGTTATGGGTCCAAACACGGAGAGATATATTGCTGAGCCTTTGTACTCTGGGATTGCCCAATCTCTGGAAGCAAGAGTCTTTTTAAACAAAGAAAAGTAATGAATATGAGAAGATATTACCTATCTGGATGAATACATTTTGAGATGGTATAATCAAGATATAGCTTTGAAACACTGAGTGGTAAAATAGCATGAGCTAGGAAGCTGCTTGCAAATATTAAAAAAAAGGAAAAAAATGTTCTAAATAATAAATCTGCTGCTTCCTCTAATTTCAAATGTTTTAGCCAACAATTTCCCCATTTTCAATAAACTAAAACTGATATAGAAATGTTATTGGCAAAAATGGATGCATAGTTGAACTCATTTCTAGTGGAATAATTTATCACTATTCCACAGCTGAAAGTCACACCTCTGAAAAAAAAATAAAGGAAAACTACATAGAAATGGAAAAAATATATATCAGTACAGAAATATTTTTTCCAGCAGGATAAAAATTCATCATATGCCAAGTTTTTATAAATAATTCTGAAAATGGATTCTGAGAAGACATCCATATTGAATTCCATCTCTGATGACTGCTACTAGTTTAAGCTTAGACAAATCATGAACTCACTGAGTCTCAGATTCCTTACCTGTAAAATGGGAATATAATGGTATAATGTTAGTAGTATCTATCTAAAATGTTGTCTTGGATTATTATTAGCTGTAATCAATATTAGCAGATATTACCTAACTGGATGAATTCATTGAGATGATATAAGCAATATATAGCTTGGAAAAGACCCTGGGTGAGCCACTAAACCTATCTGTTTCAGTTTCTTTTTTCAGTAAAATGGGTATAATAATGGCACCTATCCCACACTGTTGGTTTGAGAATAATGTGAAATGTTTGTGTAGTATTTTACAAATCTTAAAGTGATATATATAAATGCTAGCTATGCAAATATTATTATTAGTAGAATGTATCATTAGAAGTACAGTAAGTCTTGGACTTAGGTTTTTAATTGATTGATTTTCCCAAAAGCCTCATTTTTTTTATAAATGAATTGTCAATATAAGTTACCAAACTAATTTAATGTTTTTACTTAATATTTCAAAGGGGGGGGTTCAACATATTAAAAAGAGTTAAAGTAAAAAAAAATTCAAATATCTAAACCAAATAATTATTGTTAAACTAAAATTCAGTTTGCATCTAGTTCTCAAAAATGAACAAGAAAATAAAGCTCACACTTAATGGCAACTATAACAAAATGTTCAATATTTTTGAGAAAGGTTTTGTAACCTTTCCAAAGGTCAATAAAATTCTTGAGTTCTTCTGGTATATTTTAGTATGCTAGACTGTAGATAGTACACACAGAATCCATCAACCAAATCATAGAACTATGATTAGAATGAAAATTAATTTTTTTCAGAAATAATCTTAATGGAGAAACAAAAATAAAAGGCCTGTGGGCAAATAAAACAAACAATAGAATGAGAAGAAATTTAATCAAACAATAAAAGCAGTTATCTTTTCACAGTAACACAAATTAAAATAGTTCCTCAAAAATGTCTAAATTTTGCATTTATCAGTAAGATGTAATTGTATAAATTTGCAGTTGGCACATAAATAATGAAGATATAGAGAAGATAGAACACTAAGGAATGAAAAGCTGAGATGGGAAATTCCCCTAAAGTTAAATATGAGGCATTTGGACAACTTTAGTAGTTGTTTTTATTCTTTTATCAGTGAGAGGATTAAAACACCTTCAAAACATCACTCATCAAATTCCAGAAAGAAAGGAAAATATTTGTGTCAGAATTCTGCTCAGGATTGCTTCTAAAGAATCTCTCCCAAAAGATGTGTCATCAACTTTAATACCTCTACTTTCAGGTATTGGAAAGTCAAGTATTGGCATGAATCTTGTCTGTCTTTAACAATTCAATGAATTTCACAAACTCACCCCCTCCCTCATAAAACTCCTATTTCCATTTTCCATTATTTCATCTGGGTATTACCTAGTTGAATACAAACTTCTGACAAAGTATCAAGGATCTTTTTATTTATCCCCTTCTGGATTCTTAGTTTTGTATTTATTAGCTCTATTATAGAAAAATTGTCTTGCCCTCATAAACAATTAACAAACATTTAAGAATTCTTTACAATCTGGTTGTAGAAATTTGTATTTTAAAATGACCACAGACACAACATCCTCATTTGCTTTTCAAAAGAAAAAAAAAAGTGACTTAACCATAATTCTTCAGCTCCCTTAGCCAGACCTGATGTATTAGCATTTGAGATAACTCAAATATTCTTTCAAAGTAAGATGACAGCTCATAATCTTTCTTTTGAATATATAGGCCACATTAAAAAGGGAAGGTTCAATCCAGGTTTTTCCATAATGGTTCATATCTACTGCTCTTAAACAACAGAAAGGCTTCTATTAACAAGAGTTGAACCATGTTTACCAATCCCAGACACTGGACCCTTAGCATTATCACAGTATTATTTCAGGGCCAAGAATTACTCTTCTCCTTTCTTCAATGCTTACAGTAGTCTACAGCACACTGCACCCATAATACCTTTCCCACCTAATTAGGGCTATGGCCTTCATTGGAAGCTTTCTTTACAAGCTTGCTTTTCTTGAATCTATGCTCTATAAAGGAAGTTTTTCATCTAGGATTTAATAATTTGGGGGAGTATATTTTTATAAATTTTAGATAATATTTTGATAATCAGTATCAGTTTTGATAATATTTTAATAATTAATTTTATTAATAATTATATGAGTTTATTTTATGCATTTAAAATATTATTCTGAGAAAGGATTTCTATGCTTTACCAACCTACCAATGGAATTGATAATATTAAAAAGGTTTAGAACCCTTGCTCTAGACTAATATTTTCTATTAGCCCACATTTATAAATTCAGTAGGGGTAGGGGTTCACTAGTGCATTTTCCTGCCTCACCATCTGTGTATACTTTTCAAGTTTATTTTCATATTTTCTTCCTTCAGTTCCAGCCCTATGCAGTTTAAGTTGGTACAATTCTTTGAAGCTGAAAAAGCTACTCATAATTGGACATGAAACTTTCAACAATTTAGGCAGCAATGTTTTGATATATATGAAAATCAGACTGACAATTGAAATACTGGGAATATTTATTAGTTGTTTTCTTTAATTCATTATGGCTGTTTATAATTAATTCTTATTCTTGTTCTCTAAAATCCAATCTGTGTGTATAAGTGTATATATGTATATGTGTACCCATGTATATGGATACTGTATAGTTTTTTGTCAACATTCACTATCAAAATTATATGAAAATTTATATTTAAAATTAATTATTGAACTTTTAACATAGCAAGGTAATAAAGGAAGAAAAAATTCCAGGACATAAATCAAACAGATTTACCTATAATCCAGTTTCATATATTCTGAGGCATATTACTTTAAAGTCAAATGTAATTTTATGGCATCAATCTCCTCATTACTTTTGGTGATGTATGCAGACCCTCATTTTTTTAGATGACAATTTATTAACACGTCTAAAAAGCAGCACTTCCAGTCTGTTTTCTCTATTAAAATGCACTTTGAGTTTCATAAATGACAAAGTTATGTCAGTTTAACTTACTAATAGCATTTTTCTGTGGGCAAATTATAATATTTCCTTTTTTTCTTGATAAAAAAATTTTGAAATTTCATTTCACCATTCAACAAATCCAAGAACCTATTAATTATCCATTGAAGTTCAGTGAAGTTTGGCAAGTTATCCATATCAAAAATAATTTTATACAAGTGATGGAATGATAATAGTTAATAAATTATCATGCTTTACATTTGAATCTCGTAACAGCACTGTGGGGTAGAGATGAAAGGTATCATTACTTCTATCCTTCCTCATCCAAATTACAGATTAGGGAATTGAGATTGAGTGAGATTAAATAACTTGTTCAAGTCTTCAGGGTTTGTAAGCTTCTGAGGTTTAACCTGATCCTAAATCTTTCCTAGTCTCAGACTCAACATTCTCTGACTATAATACCATGCTCTCTCACTGATAGAAGTATGAATGAAGATTGGACTATTCTTTCTCAGATATAGGCACTGTACCTGTGAGTTCACTGGCAGAGAACTTCTTTTACCAATTCTGATATAGCAATTTACATTCTGATCATCTTATCTTTGAGTTTGCTGCCTTAGGCAACTCTCTAACAGAAACAGATCCCTGGTGGGGAGCATATTGATTTAGAAAAGTATAAATTAATGTTTTATTAATAGCCTTTCACTTCTATGCTGGCTACATTTCTAGAGGTATCCAGTTGTAACAGAATATTATAACATAATAATTTTCCATGCAGGACTACAAAACTGTCTTATTTACTATAGTAGATGATAGAAAGATTGGTTACAGGTATTTTGATTAACAGAAAATGAATTAATGCATATGTGCTATTTTTCAAAGTGTGAATACTAAATGAAAAACTTTTAATAGGAAAATTATCCTTAAGGTAATTTTGTAAGGTTTTGTATATACACACATATATATATATATATGTATATATGGTTATATATATGTATGTATG